>NC_089512.1:65990528-66318742 GCF_036850995.1 Saccopteryx leptura
CTGTATGTCTGTGTGCCTGCAGCCAACTCTCATTTCTTCCAGTGCCCTTGCCTTTTTTCTTGCTCCCTCTCCTCTTCCCTTCTCTCCCTCTCCCTTCTCCCTCTCCCTTCTCCCTTCTCCCTCTCACTCTTCTCCCTCTCCCTCTCCCTCTCCCTCTCCCTCTCCCTCTCCCTCTCCCTCTCCCTCTCCCTCTCCCTCTCCCTCTCCCTCTCCCTCTCCCTCTCCCTCTCCCTCCTCCTCTCTCCCCTCTCCCCTCTCCCCTCTCCCTCACCCCTTTTCTCTATCCCTCTCCCTCTCCCTCACCCTCTCCCTCTCCCTTCTCCCTCTCTCTCTCCCTCTTTCTCTCCCTCTCTCTCTCCCTCTCTCTCTCCCTCTCTCTCTCCCTCTCTCTCTCCCTCTCCCCTCTCCCCTCTCCCCTCTCCCCTCTCCCCTCTCCCCTCTCCCCTCTCCCCTCTCCCCTCTCCCCTCTCCCCTCTCCCCTCTCCCTTCTCCCCTCTCCCCTCTCCCCTCTCCTCCTCTCCCTCTCCCTTCCCCTTCTCTCTATCCCTCTCCCCTTCTCTCTATCCCTCTCCTCCCTCTCCCTCTCATTATCTGTTATTCATTTAAGTCCTCTACATTGCTAATATTGTTAACCTGGCGTGGGGGAGAGAGTGGATGTGAATGGAGAGAGAGCAGGCGGGCGTGAGCAAGACTGGGCGAGTGAGCACACATGCAGGCGTGTCTTCCAGAGTCAGTAGAAACTGCTTTTACCCTTCGTTTGCCTTTGTCCCCTTTCTCTCCACAACAGAGCAGTGGAGAGTTCATTGCACACTTTTGAAATACGTACACGGACACACACACAGAACACGTATACACATATATATAAAATATTGTACTTGGAAATCCATTAGGTCATATTGAATGTATTTTATGACTAGAGAAAATAAACTTCTGCCAGTTTTGCTATGCATCCCAGTGTGAGGAATGGGGGTGGAGGACGTTTTCCATGTCAGTTTCATTTCTTGATTTAACTTGTTTATGAACTACCGTTATTTTAACAATAATTTCACTCTGGATATAATTAATAGAAAATTAGTTTCTAAAATTAAAAATTGTTCAGAAATGGAGATTATTAAAATGTACAATTGCAAAAGCCTGACCCCTGCAAACCCCATTTCTGCAACCAAGTTCCAAAATGCGTTTGAGTGCTTGATGACTCACTGGCTGGCTTCTTCCTCTGGCTGGGTTAGTGCAGGCAAGAGGTTAGCCCGACTAGGGAAAATTAAAACAATGTTGTACATTATATTGTTACCAGCCATCGAAAAGGCTATTTTGTATGCAAGACAGCAGTGCTGAGATATATGGAGAGCCCTAGGCTAAGTACAGAAGATAATTACATTTGGAATTTTACTGAGTTGAGTCATTTACAGCTTCAAATAGTTGCAGAGAAAAATCAGCCAAACACACTTAAACTTTTTGTTTGACTTTTCAGAATAGAAAGGATTTTTTAAAAATAGTTATCATATTATATGGCAAATTACACTTTTTAAAGTAAGATTGTCTCAAAAATTATTATCTTGAGCTAGTTAATATTTTCTGTTTAGATGATAGTTATAAACTTACTAGAACAGTAGGATATTTATATGAGTAAAGGGCACACATCATAAAAAACCCCAAATTTTTATGTGTTTGGAAACATTTTTAAAGTTAGCATGTTTATTGGGAAGGAAAAAGGTAGTGTATTCATTTCACCCCCAAAGTTTCCTTATATTGACATGTAGTAAGCCCTCGTAAATTTGGATTCAGTCTGAATTTGCATGTATTGGTGGTGGTATTTATGAAGTGATAAAAGTTCCTGCATTTGTTTATTTAATTGGTGAAATTAAATTATTAATGATTAGCTAACATACGATCTAATAGAGTTATTGTTGTGCTTTGCACAAGTAGGTGCTCCAGACTGCAGACTTGAGTGTGGGCTCTGTTACTCAGGAACTGGTTACTGGCTGCGTTTATTATTCCTCACTCTCTACAAAGAGCAGGCAGGAGAAGAAAAAAGAGTATTAGTAAGTGAAGTGATTACCTTCTGGCAGTGTTAGTGTTTTTTGTCTATTTGTTTTTGTTTTCTTTTGTTTTGTTTTTTTGTGGATGTGGCCTGAATAGTGATATACTGCTGTGAGGATTCTTTATTTGCAGATTTAATTTATTTATAGATTTAGCTTCATCCTTCAGCTCTAAATCAAACTGAAGGTAGACTTTTCAGTTTGTGGTAAGAATCCTAGAAGATCATCTGTCCAAAAGGCACTGTGGGGTAGATAATTGTGATGTTCTAAATAACGTTTTTACTTGAGCATCTGCTTTGATTAAAGAAGGGGGACAGGCTAATTCTGAAAGGTTTGGTTTTTTCGAAGCTTGTAAGAATTGTTAGAGTGTTGAAATAGAGCTTGTCAAAAGCGGATTGACAATTGCAGACCATGGACCAAGTCCCATAGTCCCATGAACTTAGAAAGCTTTTTATATTTTGAATAGTTGGGGAAGGGGCTGATTAAAAGAAGGTTTCATTATATGAAATTCAAATTTCAGTGTTTGTTTATAAGGTTATATTGGAACATGGCCATGGCCCATTCATTTACAAATTATCTGTGGCCGCTCTTGGGCTACAACAGAAAGACTGAATAATTATGACAGTCCCTAGGCTCATCAGGCCTGAAAATATTTGCTCTCTGGCTGGCCCTTGCAGAAGAAGTTTGCCAAGCAATTCTTGACCAACGGGAGCAGAAAACAATTTCATCACATTATTAGCAACTTGTTTTCTTATTTTCTTAGCTACGTAGAGGTCTGCTCATCTCTTCTTACCTCTCCCTTCTTCGCCTTGGTGTACAATATTTGTCCAGTCACCACATTGGTCAGGTTTCTTTAACAGCAGTTGCACATGACGAAGTACCTGCTGGTATTTGGGGTCATGAAGAGTTGGCTGAGGGATATGTTCATTCACTCATCCATTCATTGACTCATGCATTAGCAGACATTGCCCAGAGCCTGTAGCAGCTGAAACCTCCAGGAGGCTCCAAGGAGTCCAGAGTGAGTTAAATACACAGGGCTGCCCCCTGTTTCTCTCCACTCTGGAGGAAAAATAAACTGAATAAATAATTTCCCATTGACACTGTCCATAAATTAGGCAGTGCTAGCTAACACTCAGGGTTCTTGAAAACACCAGACATGTGGTCGAAAGAGACTTTCAGTGCTAGGCAAGGCCCAAACCAAAACTGATTTTATCTATTGGTTATTATTCAATCAGATGAAATACACAATAGTTTTTTTTTCTTTTTCATTTATGTTAGTGAGAGAGAGAGAGACAGAGAGGACAGTAAGGACAGAAAGACGGGAAGGGAGAGAGATGAGAAACATCAATTCTTCATTGCAACACCTTAGTTGTTCACTGATTGCTTTCTCATATGTGCCTTGACCAGGGGGCTGCAGCAGAGCAAGTGACCCCTTGCTCAAGCCAGCGACCACTTTCTCAAACCAGCAACCCCAGTCTCAAGCAAGCGACCATGGGGTCATGTCTGTGATTCCACGCTCAAGCCAGCAACCCTGTGCTCAAGCTGGTGAGCCCACACTCAAGCCCAAATGAGCCTGTGCTCAAGCTGCCGACCTTCCAGGCTTTGAATCTTGGTCCTCTGCATTCTAGACTGATGCTCCATCCTCTGCGCCACTGCCTGGTCAGGTCACAATAGTTTTTAGTATTTAAAGAACCCTTGTCCTGTGGTAGAAAGATAAGTCCTTATCAGGGGTTAGACTGTGAGCCTAGTTTGGAGACCTGACATGTTTGGGAGAGTTTGGGTAAGGTACATATATTCACAACTAGTCTCCTTTCAGGCCTCCTATGTCTCTGAAGCGCAGCATTTCCTTGTTTCTGCTATCACACTGCCTTTTCATGTGCCCATGTCTAGAAATGTACTTTTTAATGAGCTTACAGCAGTTGTTCGCATAGAACCTAGTGCCGGGGAAACCAGGTCTGTGTAGAGGCATTCTGCGCTGAAATGGTTTTCCGGCCCCACTTCACTGGCATGGGGAGCCTCGTTCTCTAGCAGCAGAATGGGGTCACCTCATCCGGAAGGGATGCCCTGGACAGGACTGACCCAAGAGCTACCTCTGTCTCCCTTAAAGAAGGCATTGACCAGTCCAGGAAATCCTGGAACCTCTAAGTTTCCCAAAGTACATTATGAAATTACCATTTATTAAGTTGAATTTGAACAACTTTTGCACAAATGAGCACTAGAGGAAGGAGCAATCAAGGTTTGAACAATTCCGAAAGGATGAGCATCGTGTTAAGAGTGGAAGGAGCCATCTCTCCCTGCCACCAAACTCACAAGGCCCCTCTCTGGTGTTTACATCTGGAAGAGGTCACCATTCCCTGCCATAAAAACAAACCCAGTAAGCTCGGATTGGGTTATACGGTAGAGCTTAGCGGAGGTTATTTCTGTGTGCCCTACAGAGTCATTGTGAAAGGATTTCACGGGAGAAGTGGGGAGGGCAGTCAGCTGGCAGCAGATGTGACCAAAGCTAGAGATAGCTGCCTGCATGCTGTCCTGCATACATTTCCAGCCACTGGAATCTAAACCCTAGAAACCACAGCTCTGTTCCAAAACAGAGGCCCTCATATTGCTTACCTGTAGTCAAGCCTCCCTTGAGAATTGGATGCAATAGTTTTTTAATCACCATGGTTAGCCGTAAGAGAAAGGGGCTAGAGATGCTTCCACTTGGGCCGCTGAGCGGCACTGCCCCTGAATCAGATTCTAATGATGAGAGTTCAGTCCACCAGGCAGAAATCAAGATGATGGGTAAGGGCCTGACTTAGAGCTAATTAGTGTGGTGTTTGAGATGCATCTGTATTGTTACTACTTTTGTTGGAAGATATCAAAATATAGTATGTGTGTTTTCATAGCTGTGAATGCCTTATGTAGAGCTTATTATCAGAAAGTTTGGTTAATTCAGTTCTCATGTTACATATACCCTGTGACTTTTCTCACTGAGCAGGAAGACGGGTCAGAAAGATACCTTAGTGGGTATTCAGATCCTTTTTGAATATTTCTTACTGTATTTCATTATTAAGGAGACAGTTGTAATTTTTTTTTTGATGTTTCTTCAATGGACAGAGCATTAACCCTAGCTATTACCTGGAAGCCCAACATTATAAACCCAAGATGTTATATGAGGTACTTACATTGCACACTTAGGCACGTAGCATGAAGACAGATGGACACCGTAGAAACCATTTGGGTCAAGGATATGGCTTTTTGAGGTCAGCGAATGTATTTTAAAAGATCTTTTGTTAGATGTTCTGTTTTGAAAGAGTCTCCTGGATGATATGCTATGTCATAATAAGTTAAAACTGGAGAGGAAAAAAAATACCATGATCAACAGGTCTGGTGTAGCTGTCGTTAAATGTACAGCTCCCTCCCACCAAGAGATAGGGGCGAAACTAGAAGCAAGTGGAGAATCAGGGTTACCCAGCACAACTGATGGTCAGAGGAAGCACTGGAACTTCCTGTGAGAGTGGAGCACCTGCTGTCTACTAGACCTGGGCCCAGGGGTTTAAATTTATATTTGTCTCATTACCTAGGTTCACTCTGATGGGACATGCTTATTAGGACTTCTCTCAACCATCAAACTGGATGAGATATCATAAAAGATATCTCAGTGGCCAGAACATAATTCCATTTTGGAAAAAAAGGGAAAATTATTCAGTTTAACAGACAACAAGGTAAAAGTCTTTTGATGGACTGTTGGGAAGCTGAGAGGTTCGTGATGTAGATCAGTTCTCTGGCCACAAATACTGGATTGGTTTTAATCTGTTCTAGGACCACATGACCTCGCTCATTTGTCACAATTCTCTTTTATGTATGAAGATGCTTTCGAATGAAAGGAAAAAGAAGCATTAGAGATTGGACATTTTCGTCATGTCCATAGCTCAGCATGTGTCAGACAACAGGGCTCAGGACAGGCATCCTGCAGCCCCACAACCTGTTGACCCTTAACGCGAATATTGAAAGCACCTAAGGGAAGGGGCCAACCACGGGGTTGTGGATGTAGGGTATGTGCTTTTATTATTTGATAATTTGATTCCATCTAGTCACTATTTCTTAAGCACCTGTTATATTCAAAGCACTGAACAGACAAGTGAGGTGGCCTCTTCCTTTCTGGAATGTGCAGCCTAGAGGGAGGGTCGGACTAGCACTTCTCTAAATGCATACCAGGCAGAGTTTGTGGGGGAATTATGGTGACAGAGGAAAGGGCAGTTGGCAAGGACATTCCAGGACAGGGAAGCCACTTAAGATTTAGCCTGATTGTAGGATGACCAGACATTGCAGTTTGCTTGCCTGAGACTGAGGAATTCCTGAGACTTTGGTTTTTCAGTTTTAAAACTGGGAAAGTCCTGGGCAAACTGGAATGAGTTGGTCTCTCTAATGATCCATTTGAATCCATTGGCTGTGGAAGAGATTTATGAAATGCTTCCTGTTCTGCTTGTCATTATGTCTGAGTGGAACTTGAAACCACTGGAGGGGAATCTTTATTGAGCTCCTACTGTATGCTGAGCGCTGTTCTGTACGCTTCGTATCCTCAGTGTCCTTGCATTCTGCCCTGTTTCCTTGCTCCTAAGTCATTTTTAAGGGAAAAAGATAACAAATGGAAATCAGTATGTGTTTCACACTTAATGAGCATATTTAATGTAGTATTTCTTATTCTTTGAAAAGCTACAATTGAATGGATGGTGATCTTAACAATAATTGGCCTCTTAGAGTCTAGAGGAGTTATTTTCAGTCTACCCCCCCCCCCCTTTACAGATGAGGAAACTGAGGTTTAAAAGGTCTCGTTTACTTGTTCAAAGCCAGTGGTAAATAATGGACAGCACCCCGGGTTCCAGCGCAGTTGCTGTCACCGACATCCTTCTGTGCCAGTGCTGGTTTTGCTCAGGGTGGTGCTGACCTGGAGGGTTCCCAGTTGCTGTCACCGACATCCTTCTGTGCCAGTGCTGGTTTTGCTCAGGGTGGTGCTGACCTGGGGGGTTCCCAGTTGCTGTCACCGACATCCTTCTGTGCCAGTGCTGGTTTTTGCTCAGGGTGGTGCTGACCTGGAGGGTTCTGTGCATATACCCAAGAGTTGCACATCACTGGTTTTAAAACTGGACTGTTGGGGCTGTTCTCTTTTCTGCCTCCTGGAGCAGTCCATGCAGCAGGGCAAGGCGGGAGCTCAGTGGTCCTGGCTCGCTCCACCAGGAATTATAAGCTCTAAGAAGAAAATGTCAACAGGGAGAGGAATGCACAGGATTCAGTAGCAGAGGGAGACATTAGCATAACGTAAATCAATTACTGAAGGGACTTCACATGTGCTTATTCTACCATTAGCAATGCTATTTGTTATCACACCAGCTTTCTACTTTTGGCAAATATATTATCTTAATGTGACCCCCTTTGCACCTTCCTAACCCCATTCAGGGCAGTACTGAGGACAGTGGCAGTGGCCTGACAGCCTCATGCCTCTGACAAAGCTCAGAGAATGCTGGGGAATGAGGGCGTAATCGCATCATAGCGCTGTGTTGCTCCTGCTTTGTGACTAGAGCCAAGAAAAAGAAGAGAGAGACTCTGGGTTTCTCACTTCCACGTCCCTCTTTGAAAACTGAGACACTTCGTTTTCATAATTTAAAATCCCGCCTAACTCTGGGAACATTAGAATTCCTAGACTATGACTGAGTATTAGTGTGCGTCTGCTTTAAATGTCAGGAGAGTCTTTAATAACAACACGCAAGGAATGTAGGGATGGTGACAGAGTGCAATCAAAGGGGGGAAATTCTTCAGTTGGGGTGAAGTGAGCCCCAGATTGCCTTCACCTCAGAACTGTGGTAAAGAAACCGTGTACAGGTTTTCACTGGTGCTAGGTTTGGAAGGTATGCGCATGACCATAGTTAATGAAGTGGGTTGAATGATCACTGTTTAATAAATACTCAGTTTGGTAGAAGAATTTCACTTCTACCCCTTCCAGCCAGTGCTTTTTTTCTTTTTTTCCTCTTGTTTTCTTCTTCGGAGCACATGTTACTGTGCCCCAGTCAGTTCTGTTTATATCATCTCTGTATACAGAACTACTGAGAAAACCTAGACAGCCGTGTCTGAGGCATACTCAGCCTGTGGAAGAGAGGATTATTAAACCTGGACCACTGTGGTCTTCATTCAGACTCCCTACTCCCACTTGCCTCATTGGAGTGTTGGGCTTAGCAAGTTTACGTACATCCTCTGGCAGTTAAGGGTCATTGTTGCACAGAGATCATCCAGACTGGCCGGCGCATAAGTGGGTGCCTGCCGCCAAGGGCAGGCACACTCACCCCTCCTCCGAGGGTCCCACCAGCGGCTGAGTGTGGGGCCTTCCCAGTGAGTGTCCCAGTGTGTTCTCTGATCACACCAGTGTGGGGAAGTCAGACCGAGCCTCCTCTAACTGGGATTCTATTTTATTTTGCCCATTCTCAGCTCCATGACCTCGGGTAAATCCACCCAGTGGTTCTCCATTTCCCTGACTATAAAATATGGGAAAATGACTAGAGGACTTGAAATAGCCACCACCGTCTTGGCTTTTGTGAAACTGAATGAGTGACTTGACTTCTTTTTCTCATCTGTCCTCAATAATTCTATATTTTTACACACCCAGAGTCCTTCATTTATTTTAGGAAAAAAAATTTCTCACAAGTTAGAACCTCCAAATTGGGCTTAAAATGATTAGTCCTTCTGACAGCATATAAAATGATTATGTTAAATGAACCCGAAACCGTGTTCCCTTTTCTCTGCTCAAAGAACGGGTTTAATCTCCTTAGTTTTTATCTTTGAAGATGTTCAGTGGAGCTCCTAGCCTTAGGCACTTATCAGTAGGTTCAGGGTAACACACATGTTCTGGTCTCTCACAGCCTGGACTGTCTAAAGCCTAATTTGAGGCCATGGTTAACAGCAGAGGGAGTGACCTATATCAGCCAAGAAGGAGAGTGCATTTGCTAGGATGAGGGAAAGCTACAATAAGTACCGGGTATATAAACCATAAGAAATGCGCTTCATCTTCCCCTGACTTTGTTCTATTCTTTAAAGCACCATAATGCCCTCCCCAGTGAGCCCAGGTGCAAACCCCATCAAACCCCTGTTGTGTTGATCCCGATTCCAAACACATATTTAGCCAGAAGTCTATGTAGACCTCACAGATTTAACTTTCCTTAAAGAAAAAAAAATTTTTTTTGAGTATATGAAGCAGTAGGCTGTATGAGCTGAACTTAGTGCAAGAATTTTCCTCCTCCTCAAAACAGCCCTTCAGGTTCAGAAATATTGTTCCAGATTTACCAGGAGAACTAAACACTTAAAAAGGTTACTTGCTGTGCCCAGAATCAGGAGCCCTTTCCCGTTTCCAGTCTGCTGTCATGCTCTGGAATTGGTGTACAGACTCACTGATTTAAACCAGTACTCCCTAAGCGGGGTCATCATTGCTTTGTCAACACCCCCACCCCTACCCACCGGAAAACTTCTAGAAAGTCATTCTCTTCGAATATCGAAATAATTTTTTTTTACCAAAATTTCCAACCAGATTTTTAGTTGAACTTTGTACTGAATTTCTCATCTTCTTTTTCTTTGCTTTTCATGAGATTCAGTTTATGAGAGAATGCTGGGATGGGCTTGCTAATATTAAGTGTTTGTAGTCTCATTATAATGAAAGGATGCCATGAAAATAGATGGGATGGTGAGCTCAGAGAATGATGCTATAAAAAGGAATAAAGAGTGTGCAAGTTTTTTAAAGAACCAGTGAGAATTATAAATGCAAGACTGTAGAGAGAGGATGTGGTTTCAATAGGTGTGAATGTTTACCCATTTTGCTAAAAAAAAGCAAATTCTGCCAGGTTTTTTTGTTGTAACTGTTAAATACTTTGTGTTAAAGGTAGAATTGATGATACAAATTCAAAGCTCATGTAGGATACGTTAAATGCAAGTTTGCACTAATTAAACAACACAAAAACTTGAATTTTGCCTTTTTCTGTTACCTTGTCCATCGTATGTAAGTGAAGTTGAGGTTGAGGCAAAACCAGGAACTTGGATAATTCTCAAAATGGGCATTGAAGTCTTAAGTAATATTCTTGTGGAAAAATACCATGTGCCCTCTGGCAGTGGCCTCCAGGGCTCTGTGTACAGGGCGGCATGTGCTTGCCGTGCTGGCCGTGACAGCTCAGCCTGCGCACATGTCAACAGACGGGATCGAGAGCTGATGGTTTTTCTGACGCTGAGAATTTTGATTTCTTTTTTTTACCTTGGTCTTTGTGATTACTATGTCAAAAGTGTTTACCCCCAAATTGTCACAATTAAAATTCATCAGACTCTTCAGTAGTTATCACCTCTCACCCTTTAATTTGTGATGTTCACTATAGCAGGCTGCTTGTGCTTTCCTTCTGCCCCAGTATCATTTTAAAACAAAACATTTTTTAAAATTAAGAATGTTTTACTTTTAACATCTAAAAATGTAGAGCACTCACATAAAAAAAACACACAACACTAAGAACTGTAAAAAACTGTCACTGCTAACATTTTAATTGTTCTAACGGAGCCACTTTGGAAAACTGGATTCCTTGAGCGTTATGTTTGTGTGTCAGGGCCTCTTGCGTTTGGCCGCCCAATAACTCGCTGAAGAGCAGAGGGTGATGAACACAGAGTGGTTCCTAATATGGTATCATTTTCATTTCCTGTTTGTTGAAAGATAAATGCTAACACTTAGGGCTTTTTTCTGTCCCTGTAATTTATTCCTCCCTGAACCACAAGGGAATAAAAAGAAAGAAAATCAAATGTGATAGGGCTCAGGCCTGAGTCATCCCACCCGGACGCTGGAGTGGCTTCCCCAGCTGGGTCCCCAGCCCCTGCCGCTGCCTCCCCAGTTCCTGAAATGCTTTCTCCCTTAGAAATGCCCTACTCATAATGCCTTACTTGACTGTGATTTTGGAATAATTTTAGACTTACAAAAACAATTGATATTTTGAAAGATTTAAGGTTAATTATGTGATAGAGAAGAAATGAGTCCCTCCTCAGTTCTGTGTGTCTCTCTTGCTTCTTCTTTCTCTTTCTCCCTTCTCCCTCTCTTCCCCTTCCCCTCACTTTCCCCCCTCTCTCTTTCTCTATCTCCCTCTATCTCATTGAATCTCTTACACAGTTTCTCAAAATTCCTCAGCTATTCTCTTAACTCTACCATTATTTGAGAGGAATATACTTTCCACTTTTTTCACAGAGCTAATTATTATGTACCCTATGCTCATCTGTCTTGAACTATTGAAAATACTGTGCTAAAACAGACTAAGGTAAGCATTGAGCAAGTAAAGTAACATCCAATAAATAATAATTGAGTCCCTGACATGTGCATCAGTTAGAACCTCCTGTGCCTTCCAAAGATCGTGTTCTGTAGAATGAGGATGGGAAACTAGCACATGGTGTAGGTACTTACAAACTGAATAAATGAGGAAGCATAATTCTGCGTTCATTGGAAAATGAGAATCTAACCCTGTAGCCCTGCATCTGCCCTGCTGATAGTCCTGCTTGTCAGCACTGTCTTACTCTGTGTCTACCTGCTAGGAAAGATGAAGGTAATTCTGCATAAATGAACCCATCTGTCCAGCAGTTTTTCCCACAACACAGCAGATGACTTGACGACTTTTGGCTACCTAGGTCATTTTCTTTTGGCTTCCTCATGAATAAGGTTGGTTAATAGGCATGATTCACGTTTTTGCCTTTTAGCTGTCTGTGTTACATGGGACTTCTTGGTGCCAGCAGGTCTAGAACTTCCCAGTTAAAGGTTAATGTATCTTGTGTTGAGAAATCTCACACCGACACCTTCAGTTACTTGGAGTTTTGGCAGTAGTCGTACAGATCTCAGAATGATTAAGCAATGAAAAACATTTTGTCATGTGTGATGGTACCGTAGTTTAATTTGGAAAATATCATTTTAGATGTGCTGGTATGTAATAGTAACAGCATATTCACATCTGTATTCAAAGTAACAAAGCGTTTTCTCCCAACTAGCTTGCGAAAGACAAAGAACGCCTGCAAGCCATGATGACCCATCTGCACGTGAAGTCCACGGAGCCGAAAACTGCCCCTCAGCCCGTGAGTACTGAGCAGCACCAGAGGGAAGAGGCAGCAGTGTTTCCCGTGAGCCTCTGTGGGAACATGGCCACTCTGGTAACTTTGAGGAGGAGAAGCTTTGAGTTGAGTTGGCCGTGGTAACGTTTTTATAAAGAGGACACTGTGCTAGGCATTTGGGGAAATAAAGATTTATGCGGGCACAGTCCTGGTTCACGAGGCCCAAACAGCCAGCTCTTCTTTGGGACAGGTGAGGACATTGCACTGAGGTACTAAAATATATTATGAGAATTCACTGGGAGAGAAAAGAAAGAAGCTTTCTGAATGGTAGCGATGCAGAGAGAAGACAGCCCAGCCATGAAGGAAGATGAAGGCCTAGTAGCCTAGGGGAGCTGAGAGACAGTGAGTAGAGAAACGGAGGGAGGGGCAGTCCAGTCTGAGTGTGACGGAGAAAAGAGACAACCGTCAGAGCAGTTAGCCGCTAAAATTGTAGAGCGCATCTAAAGAGTTTGAAGGGAACCACGACTCCTTCGCAGTTAAGGAAGCCAAACGTGGTACACTGAAATTATATTGAATTGTAGGAATCCCTCTTTTCTTGCCTTGTTCCCTTTTTCTTGACCTCAAGGAGTGCCATTCAGGCCAGTTTTAAGATCAAAGAGGAAGGATGGTATTCCCAACTCCTGTCTTGGGTTGATCTCTTAAATAGTTGTATTTTTTCATATACTTATATTTTTTAAAGTCTCTTAGTACTTTCAACCAATTATTTAAAAAAAGAGAGTTGCTTTGCTTCTTGATTTTTAAGATTTGTAAAATTTAAAGGTACACTGCCTTTATTTGATTTTGCATGGAGTTGCTGTGTGGAAATTAATTGAGCGTTGACAATCCATAGTTAGTACCAGCAATTTTAATCAACATGCAATGATGCAGCATAATGGCAGAGTATGGGTTGATCTGTTTAGACTAATTTTTTTCTATAAATAAAGCAAACATACACCCATAGATGTATGATTTATGGTGATAGAAATAAAACGGAGTCAGACTATTAACCAGCAAATATGGTAGCCTGCCAGGATGCAGTTGGCAGACAAAATTAATGTCTGAAGCAGAGCACATTACCTAGATATAGGACATAAAATCATTAAACACTTTGCACATTTATTTTTACTCGGAAACAGCTTTAGTTTCCATGTATTGTGCAGTGAGTGGCTGTAGGACTGAGTATGCAGGCTACTGAAAAGGGGGGGGGAGAAACAGGCCACTCAGTATGTGTGGAATCAGTAGTCACCTGTGCTGTTCTTGCTGTTTCTCTCAATCCCTCCTTTAACAAGGATCCTGGAAGTCATATAAACTCTCAGCTAAGCAAAATAGTGTGACCGCAAAGTGACTGAGTTCTCCAGGGGGCATAGCCCGTCCTGTAGGAAACTGATCACCTTTAAACTCTGAAAGTGTTCATAGGCTTTTGTTTGGAGGGAAATGGTTCCTCCCAGGATGAAGGGTGTGAGTCTTTAAACCTAGCAACAAGGGAGAGAATGAGATAGTCTTCTACTTTCTTCATGGACTAAAGACAATGATAGAATAATGTTTGGACTCTAGGAATGGCCTCAGTTTGGATCATAAGACTTCTTGGGGGGAAGTGAGAGGATAAAACTAGAGAAGAAATTGTCGAACCCCAGAGGCACTCAGCGGGGTGTTGGCAGGGAGCACCATCTAAGTCCGCCTGCAGAGGCCCAAAGGGACCCTTGGGAGTCTCTGCGAGGAGCAATGGTAAGTATCAAGTAAACAGGGAAAAGCAGTCCCGGGGGAAATGCACAAGGAAGGAAGGTTTGTCTTGATTGGCATTAAAAAAATGTTTTACATTCTAGAAAATTATAACTTTGAAGGGGACCTCCTACTAAATTTATTTTTAACTGCTCTATTGAAAATTCTCTACCACTAGTCAACATTATCTCTTAGTAGCTCAGCACAGTATTTCTTTATTAAAAGAAAAAGGCACGAATATTTTTGACTGAAAAATTAATAGCTTTTGAATTCATACGCAGCAGGTTTTCTTTTGCAAAGAAGTCCAATATCGCCGCACAGCACTTCTATAACCATTTATTTAGAGTCCAAGTCAAACCTTTGACAGCTAGAGCAGCGCTACAAGCCAGTATAAAGGACTCCAAGATGTAAACCAACAATAGGCCGTCTGTGTGAGGTTTGCCATTGTCAAATACATAGATTGTTTGGATTAGTTTATGTAAATGAACTGTTGTATTACCCTTTGAAAAATAAAAAGATCACATTTGTGTATGAAAAGTGTTTCTCTTCACAGGCAGCATTATAAATTCCTGATCCTTTAACTTATATATAAGAAGTAAAAATTGGTGCCTGACAAGCAGATATTGTGTAACTGTTGCTGCAGTGAAGCTGCCTTCTTTACATTTATTGGAAAATAGAAAATTTTATTATAGATACCATCTTATAAATCATAAATTATTAAAATATGTATAGGTGAGGCATTGGAAAATTAATTATAAAAGATAGACGCATAGTGTTTTACATAAATTTACTTCCTTGCCCCCAAAAATGGTTTAAAAAAGGCACACACGCATAGCAAGCCCTTGATTCTTTCAGCTTTGGTGATAGAGAGCTATCTGGTGACTGAGTCTAATGTGCAAGGTACTCCCTTTTGCCTGTAATTAATTTATTTCACCTTAAGTAATAGAATGCACAGTGTATATTCAAATGCATATTCTTGTAGAATCTTTGATTTGAAATAAGCAGTCACCTGCATTCAATTCTAACCATAGATGGGGACTTTTATGTTACAGCCTTGCCAGTAGGTGTATGACTTTTATTCTATTTCTGTTTGAAAGGAACTTCATGTTTATTTTATTCTTAGTTACTAAGTGATAAAATGCTTTGCTATATATGTTGCTTTTCACTAAATGCCATTTGGGTGGTGTCATTTGTTGTACCCAATCGTCCAGCCAGTCCCCATTTCATTCATCACAAATACTGTGATGAATGAGACCTTCTTGGATAGTTCTTATATCAACTCATAGAGGGTGTTTTTCTGGGTGCTGTTGTGGAACTCATCTGCACATTTGGCTAGTTAGAGGATATGCTCATCTCGAGACAAACCCCAAGTTTTTAGAAGTGGATCTGAGCTCACCCACACGGGGATGCAAATTGGTGCACTGGAATATGAGTTCACAGTCTACTTAGTCCTCGGGCCCCTTCAATAGCATCTCTTCCTGCTTGCTATAAAATCTTCCAAGCCAAAAAAATTATACCCACGATTCAAACTACAGGTTGCGTTTAAAATCAAGCTATTTCATCAACAAATACACAATTACTGAGCACACTGCATAGAAACTGTAGGGAAGTAAGCTGCAGGCATTTCTGCTGTTGAGGTGTTTGGAGTTTGGGGGACAGCTAACAAATAAATAATGCTCGCTCTCTCTTAGTCATGCTCTCACTGGGTGAGTTGTGCTGTATGTGAGTAGAAGACGGAGCTATTTTGGTTGGTGGGGTCCAGGACGACTTCCGGATGGAGTAACAGATGAGATGAAACCTAGGTGAATAGAAGAAATGGAAGGAAGTCGGCCTCATGAACGTTTCATTGGGCTAAGAGTAGGCGCCTTGTCTATGTGTCTGCGGAAAGTGTGGGATGAGCAGTGTGGAGGAAGTTAAGAAACAGCCGACATCAGCCACAACAAGCGTTTCCTGCTTTTCATGGTGTCCAAGGTGGGCCCTGATGGAAAGAGTGTGCGCTTCCCAGACCAACTGTATGTCCTAGCGGTCAAGCACGTATGTGGGAAAAGCCTCTCTTGACTGGTGTTTAGAAATCCAAATTGTTGTGTTTTGAGTTTTAAAAGATTCTTCTTTTCTGTGTTTAGAGACGCAAACATGAGAAATTAGACAGTAGTAAACTATCGTGAGGAGTATGATTGATATTCTTTTGTTCCAAACTCAATAACACTGTCAAAGTAAACACCAAACATGACATCTTTATGCATGCTCCACGGAGAACAAGCCACGCCGTTTCCTGGGAGGGGAGGGGAGGAGCAGCTTGGAGAGCAGGATGGGAACGAGAAGAAGGGTGTCTGTGTTACTTACAACTTTATTAAGTTGTTAAGGGTATTTTTAAAAAGACTCCACTATCATTATGTCAGGAAAATACTGTAAATCATACTCTCTAATCCTGAGTGCATGAGGAGTGCCCTTGGCTCTAGGATATTCCTGCACACCAGAGAACACCCTGCTCTCAGAGAAACCTTCACATTTGTTGTGCAGGTAATTACAGTGCAGGTCGTGGATCCCTCCTTGTGAGATGTTATAAAACACTTAGAGGAACTTGGATATTTGAAGTGAAAATGCAGTATTGGATTTTCCTTTTTATGCATTCTCTTCTCCTCTAATCATAGCAATTAGAACTGTTTCTGAAATAGCGGGCGTCTATTTTAACTCTGAAAGAAACAGCCAAACCCTTCGGGCTGCTGCAGCCCGGCTGTAGCTGAGACAGTATCAGGCAGCCAGAGATATTCATACAATGTTTCTCATGAAGTCCCCTCCTCCACTCCATGCGGGTGTTTCCATTTTGAGTGTCACTGTTAGTGACACCAGCCCCGGCTCTAGCACCATAACAGGGCCAGGCTGAGCTGTCAAAGGAAGGCACAGGCTGGTAACAAAAGCCCCCTGCTGCCACTGTGTCCTAGCCTCCCACGGTCTGGGAATGTCTCCTCAGCCTCAGAAAGGCCTTCTCTGAACAAAAGTGATTCATGTTGAGAAATTTCGCGCTGTTAAAGCAGGACCTGACCCCGCTCAGGCCAGTAAAACCAACAGCAGAAAAACGGGTTCTGTGAGCCTAAGAGCCCTGCTAAGCGGCTGGGTAGGTCCCTTGGCATCTTGGTTTCAGACCTGTCCTTTGTTCTCAGAATCTGTGCTTGTGTGAGACAAGAACATAAACAAAAATAAAAATGAGTTCTGATGGGAATACTTGACGACAAGTCCGTTTCTGTCCGGGTTTGCATCAGAAGTTTGTTTGTTTGTTAAAAATGGTGATGACTCATGATCTTTAAAAGAGAGAGGAGGTTACTGTTTAAAAAGTAAAGATTGGTTTTCTGCAGAAGGACTAAGAATATTAGAAAGCTGAGTGAGTTAGCCTGGTGAGACTTCCAGGACAGTCCTCTCCTAGCAGTGTTCATGAGCACAGATAAATTTAAAAAATAAAACTCCACAGCAATTTTAAGTGACATAAGAATTTAAGTTTTGGCCAGAGCTTCAAAGAGATTATCTTTGCTGAATTCATCACATGATGGGAGCCTGCCATGTAGAAATATCAGAGTTACTAACGTTCTAAAGATAGCAACATCTTTCTAAATAGAAAATGAACACAATAAGAAAAATAGGAAAAGAAACCCTCCCAGTCCAATCCCTTCCTGCTCTGTGCCCCAGAAAAAAGCCACCTTTGAAACCTTCACTGCATCCAGAAACCGAAGTGCAAGGCCTTCACTTCAAATGGACGAATAGAGTAAGACTTAATAGTTTACAGTTACGATGAATATTTCACGATTATAGCAAAAGCCACACTGTTCCCAATTTGCTCTTCTGTTCTGAGTCTGTAATTGTTTTTAGACAGACTGACTCTAATTAAAAGAGCAGGTATGAACAGAGAGCCTGTGTGGAGCCTTTCCCCTTCCCTTGTCTGATCTGTCCCCTTGTGACCTCCTTTCCCAACATGGCTTCCCCTCAAGACAAGCATGTGATCATCAACAAAAGTTTAAAAGTTAAGAAACTTCTATTGCAGTTGACAAGGTTGACATTTCATTAACTTGTTGGTTCAGCTCTCACAGTCTCGTGAGGCAGAGCATCCTCTGTAGTTGACAGCCCCTGTTCTCTCTTCTCTCACAGGCCACAGTCATGTTGGATTTGGAATCTGGGCTCCTTTGGCAAATTAGCAATTAGAACAATTTTGTGGGAATATGTATATGTGTCACTAGTTTTCCTGCAAATTAATAGCGAGGGCAGAGGTCAGGCAGAAATTTTCCACTTGGCTGCAGCCCCTCTGTTGAGACTTGGCACTTGGTGTTAGAGCGGCCACAGCTGCTCTCAGCCACCCTCTTCCTTTTAGTGACTCTCTTCATTAGCTTACCTCCTAGCCATCATTACAAATATTACTACCTCCCCTCCACGAAATAAAGGTACTGTTTCTACAAAATATTCCGGTGACATCCTGCACCACTGCACATTGAGGGTGGGGCCTCTCCAATGCAGCATTTAATCATTAGATCACCTCCACCCGCATTTCCTAATTAGAGTTCTTACAATACATTTTTATCTGGTAATTAGCTGAGATTGGCTGCTTCCTCTGTGGCTTATTAGAGACAGCCCAGCAGTGGGTGTGGATCACGGTGTCATTTGTCAAGCCTGGGAAGTCCCCTGTCTCTGCTCTCTCCTCTGGCTGTTTATTTCTGCTTGCTACCGACGTTCAAAAGCCTCCAGAAAATTCTGCTGTTTTTTTTTTCTCCATGGATTGTGCTAACCTGGCAGGATTTTATTTTTTGCTGTTTTTATTTTCTCAGTAGAAATGTTCCAAGTGTTGAGACCTTAACAGAAGAAACAGAAGTCAGATTCTTTTTCCATGTTACGGCATTATCCAGTGTGACCTGTTGTTAACTCTTGTATGTGAGCGAGCACCAAACATGGTTCACATCCTCAGTGGCTGCGCGAGTCTTGTTTTTTTGGCAATTAGACTGGAAAGAACACCAGGGACTTGGTGGGCTTTTCCACGGAACTCGAAAGGAGCATGTATATCTTTCAAGGACATTGTGTTTATATTAAAATTTCATTTACATTTTTAAGAAAGTCCTAGTGTTTAGGGTAATGTTTGTAAAATGGAAGGAGAAGCCAGAGCAGAGTTAGTCCTCAGAACTATTTAATGTTGGTTGTAGATATTTTCTTTGAGCAGTGCCTTCATTTGATGGGAAGCTCTTTGAGGGCAACAGTTACATGTTTTGTTACTGTAGTTTTTGTCAGTTCGATACCAAGTGCCTGGTATTTGCTCAGTAATATTTACTGAATGTCATTTAGAAGCCAGGATAAAAGCTATTTACCTACTCCTTTCTAAAAATGAACCTATAGAAGAATGAAACTGGATAGTGTTTCCTTTTCCCATTAACTGAGCATAGAAAGAAGATATAGAAAAGGCCCAGAATCACAAGTTATGTTTGACTTTGGGTCCAGGTTGTGAATATGGGCGAGTTATTTAACATCTCCTGAGCCACAGTTTATCTGCAAAATAAGCAATAATAACAGTAATAAGCAAATGATAACATCTTAAATCTTACTGATGGTATGAGAATTAAGTGAAAAACCACACAGTAGCTGGTAGTTTACAATGTGGCGTGTGTGTGTGTGTGTGTGTGACAGAGATAGAGAGAGAGTCAGATAGGGACAGACAGACAGGAAGGGAGAGAGATGAGAAGCATCAATTCTTTTATTTATTTATTTTTTTGTATTTTTCTAAAATGAGAAGTGGGGGAGGCAGACAGACTCCCGCATGCGCCTGTCCGGGATCCAACTGGCATACCCACCAGGGGGTGATGCTCTGCCCATCTGGGGCATTGCTCTGCTGCAACTGGAGCCATTCTAGCGCCTGAGGCAGAGGCCATGGAGCCGTCCTCAGTGCCTAGGCCAACTTTGCTCCAATTAGAACATTGGCTACAGAAGGGGAAGAGAGAGATAGAGAAAAAAGGAGAAGGGGAATGGTGGAGAAACAGATGGGCACTTCTCCTGTGTACCCTGGCCGGGAATCGAACCCAGGACCTCCACATGCCAGGCCAACACTCTACCACTGAGCTAACCAGCCAGGGTCGAGAAGCATCAATTCTTTGTTGTGGCACCTTAGTTGTTCATTGATTGCTTTCTCGTATGTGACCCCTTGCTCAAGCCAGTGACCTTGCTCAAGCCAGCAACCTTGGGTTCATGCTGGTGAGACTGTGCTCAAGCCGGCAACCTCAGGGTATCAAATCTGTGTCCTCTGTGTCCCAGTCTGATGCTCTATGCACTGTGTCACAACCTGGTCAGGCTACAATGTGGCTTTTACACATGGTGTCCATGACTTTGCAGGAGTGTTCAGATATTCTTAGGTGTGGTGGCCTCCGAATTTGAACAGCTGCGTATTTATGAGCTTTAGCTCTCATACTCTACCTTCCACTAACTTCCTTGACTCTTTGATTGGACTGATGCTTATACATAGTTTCTGCACTTGATCAGTGATAAAGGTCCAAGGCCAAGAAGTCAGCCCCAGCCTTCCCACCAGCTCCTTTGTAGCCTTCCGCCTTGCTCCATCCACAGAGGCTGCTTTGAACTGCAAACAGCGGACACTCAGTTTGCAAAAGTGTGTCATGAAGCCTTGTCTCCAGCGCGAATAGAAAGCACCTCCCATACCTGCCCAGCATGCCTGGCGTTTGTCAGGCAGTGCTGCCGCCATCACTGGTGGTTCTCAGGCGTAGGGGTTGTTGTGGTGGGGGTGTTTGTTCTGTTAACTGAGTCAGCATTTCAGGGGAAGGGGGGTTTAATAAAAAGTAAAACTAAAACCTTGGAACCCAACATTTAGTTTCCAATACAGTGTTTACATTTTCCCATTAATATTTCCCTGATTTTTTATCTTTTTTTTAAAATTTATTGCTTTTTTATGGAATTCTCCTAAACATATTAGAGAAGCTTCTCACGGCCTTTTTCATTACTGGAGTATGAGTAAAGTTGAGTTGTCTAAATACATTGTAACACTCTCTTATTAAGTTCCTTGATTATGATCTCAGAGGAATCTCATTCTGAATACCTTCCACAAATAATGCTTTGGACTAAGACTATTGTGATGGTGAAGCAGATTTATTTGTGAAGTGATTTGAAATACAGTTTGAGAAAATGTTACCAAGTAAGCCTACTCTGCTGAAGTTGCTTGGATTTGGGCCAACTGTATATATCTGAGTTAGCAATTCTGTGTAAACTGTAATAAATATTTTGAAAATGATCAAGTTCTTTAGCACAGCCAGACTTAATATTTCTGTAACAACAAATTTTAGGAAAGTAGGATGGGGGGATACTCCTGTTTTCCAGTATTAATAAGCCAAGTGCTTCAGTTTGAAAGTGAAACTGGTAAGAAAGAGTCAAACAATACTGATTTTCCTCTATATTACTTCAGATAAAGAGTATGCATTTTCCTACTTGATATAATAGATTGTTCCAGTATTTATTAGTGAACGTTTGGAACCTGAAGGGGAAGATAATTCAGCAAAAATTTTACAGTTCTATATCTCTCATACTATATAGACTTATGAAATTAATGGGTTCTAATCCCATGTTTGGTTGAGTCACGAATTAGTCTCGGCTGGCTGGTGGAGGGAGATGCCGGCTGGCTGGTGGAGGGAGATGCCGGCTGGCTGGTGGAGGGAGATGCCGGCTGGCTGGTGGAGGGAGATGCCGGCTCACTGGGTCCGGGCGGCTGGTTTCCATTCACGCGTGGGCCAGACATACTTGTGTGGGTTAGCACTTCCCATCCAAGACGTTTTACTGTGAATTGCAATATAGTAGCCACCAATTACACGTAGCTATTTAAATTCAAATTCATTAAAATTAAGTAAAAGTTTTTCTATTAAACATTAAGTAAGAACAGTTCCTCACTTGTAATAGCACACTGTACAAAGTTCTTTTGGAGAGCTCACGCGTATGTCGACATATCCCAGCCAATCTCTAAGTGAGTTAGTTGTATTTACATGGGAACTCACCTCATATTTCAATTGATTAGAAACATCTCTGTAGAGAAATAAAGCCAGCCAAGTATTTCCTGTATTATTTCTGCCACATTTTAGATGCTTTCCTGGTTGCTCTGTTTTTCTTTTTTCTTTTTTTTAAGGTCTTCTAAGAATTGTTCTTTTCCTCACAGCTCAATCTGGTATCAAGTGTCACACTCTCTAAGTCTGCACCAGAGGCTTCTCCACAGAGCTTACCTCATACTCCAACTACCCCAACTGCCCCCATTACTCCTGTTACCCAAGGACCCTCCGTCATCACCACCACCAGCATGCACACGGTGGGACCTATCCGCAGGCGGTACTCAGACAAATACAATGTACCCATTTCTTCAGGTAGGTACTCTATTTTTACCTCGTGGAGAATTACAGTATACAATTTTTGTAGACCAGTCTCTTTTTTTAAAAGTGGTGATTAACATGACAATAATTCTTATTTAGCAGACATTGCGCAGAACCAAGAATTTTATAAGAATGCAGAAGTTAGACCACCATTTACATATGCATCTTTAATTAGGCAGGTAAGTAAATAACACAGTATATGAAATTATATTTAAAAAAGTGTACGGATACACTGATATATTGATGAAATAGATTTAAAACTGTTTAGTATGCAGGCATGCTAAAACCTTGTCTATAAGGTTTTTTTAAAACTGCAATATATAACATAATTGCTTTTGATTAAGTATTACAATACGATGTGATTATTAGGAAATTCATTTCACACAACAGTGAAAATGAGCCTGTTTAAAGATGGCAAGTCAATTATCACAAGCTACAGTAATCTCTGATCCCTAGAATTAATCTGAGCTCTAAATAATTACTGAGCTTTAATCAGCTAGTGAAATGTTTTGCATTTCACTTTGATTCTGCTTTATGAGTGACTAATAAATTAATATTTCTGTACGGAAACAGAAATAAAAACTCAAAACAATTAGATAATTTCATTTTGGATTTTGCTATTGAACTGTTAAATACAACCATTAATCTTAGATCATTTTGTGAAACCTTTCTTAGGATTTAGTTTTGAATCATTATTATATTTTCAAGAAACAGTATAATGACAATACTACCAATTTGGTCATAAATTTTCTCTTTCTGTTATTTTGGCTTCACAGGCCATTCTTGAATCTCCAGAAAAACAGCTAACACTAAATGAAATCTATAACTGGTTCACACGAATGTTTGCTTACTTTCGACGCAATGCAGCCACCTGGAAGGTAAGCTGTCTCACGGGCCTGTGTCGTCTTGGATCTTGCCATTTATGGAAGAGAATTTGTTGTTGGAAAAAATGCAGTTATTTTAAGTTATATTTTTATTGATTTAACCCACCCAAAGAGTCTAACTTATAGGAATATTTGATTGAGAAAATAGTTGTGTTGTGGATATAATGCTGGGATGGAAGACTCCCATTAGAGTGGCATCACATGTAGATGGACCAACCAATAAAATTGTCTCCCTCTGGTTGGAATATGTAGGCCAAAGGAGCAGATGACACTGTTGCCTTCATTTTGAGGTTGTCCTATTACTCACACAGACCTCGTGCTTTTAGGTCTTTAGCGACCACCAATATTTGCAGTACTACATAGATAACTTTTTTGTGCTGTTAGGAACTTGGAGAGAGATCAGACGAACTTGGACATGACTCTCATTGGTTGGGTAAAGTCTCCTTTACCCAATAAGGGGGAGAAGCTTTGCAATTCAAGTACAGTACTAATTGGCATTATTACAGAACACAATATATTGTTAATTTTTTTGGTTTTTTAAATCAAGAAACTGTCCGTTAGAGCTTTGTAGATACTCTGGGGAAGAAAAGTAGCTTCTGAATTATGTAACTTCACTTTAACTCCATTTGCTTCAAAATAGGTCAAATTCCATAGGTCCATGTTGGATACTCTCAACAAAGCATGTGGTCACTGACATACCCCATTTTCAGTTCAAAATTGGTTTATAGATTGCATTAGTATTTATTCCATTGTGTTAGATGAAGCCCTTAGAAAGTTTTGGATTTTTCCATTTTCAATTTCTTAGTTTCTAAAAATTATTGCTATAGAAGAGGGAAGGTACAATATGATATTTGTGGGGGGTTTTCTGCATTTTTACTAATAAGGATTTATTGTAGGGTACAAAAAATTGCTTTGCTTGAAATAAATGTCTTTCTTGCTACATACTTAATTTTATGTTGGAGGAAACAGAAGCAAAAAGAGAAATCATATTTTCTCTGTTATAAAAGAAAATGAGTATAATCATAGAATTAATTCATCAAATTTACAGAGCTATGGATATCTATTGTGGTCCAAATTTTCTTTATTATTTCCATTAAGACTTAGTTGAGAACCTTTGTTCGGAGAGACCCTTTCTTCAGAACCCCCTTCTCCATCTGCGTTGGGAGGTGGAATGCAGAGGCTGTTCAGCTCCTAATGCAGTTCTAAATTAGGAAGTCTAGCATGAAGCCAACATTTTTTTTAAATTACCTTTTATAAATAGCAAATAATCACGTTTAAAAATGTCAGTTGTGAATATGATATTTAAGCTCAGGTCTTTAGATTTAACTTTTCATTTGTACAGACGGCAGGAAAAAGTGTCATTAATATAAGTAATCCTAGATGAAGCACTAAATGACTCATTAATACATGTAATATTCTCTACATGTCCTTATTTGTATTGTAGACTTAGACAAAAGATGAAGTGCCCAGTTAAAGAGATGACTGCTTACTCACCTTTTGGGAAACTGAATTTTTGGTTGCTTTTGCTTAGATCTGCAACATCTTTGAAAGCAGAACTTAAGTCTTTGACACCTTCCTGACATGGCTATGTAGTGCAGATAAATCTAAAGCTATCCTTTCTTCAACATGGCTTCTTTAGATCTTTTCAGTTTGGTACACTTTGCTACTTTATTTTAAAACAGTAGATTGTGATTAGGATCAGGAGAAATGTTGATTTGTTTCCCGATTATGTCTCTTGTATGTATGTATGGTCTACCTGGGTTTTTTGTTGTTGTTGTTGTTTTTATTTTTAAGGAAATGTGGGTTTATTTAATTTGACCACCTCGGTGCTGTTCTGAGAGATAACAGTGGGCACTTAGCATCATTGTAATGTACCTGTATACAATATAAAAAAATAGGTTTATTTAGAGACCACACTACAATTTATATCCAAAGCAGTTTATCTTATCGAGTACAATTCGAACATGCCAAATGTTTTGCAGAGATTTTTGTTCTGTTTTGTTTTCACGGAAAGCTAGCAAACCTGTTCATGAACCAGTTAAAGTGTTCTTCCACAGTCACCTCGGGGTCTTGAACCTACCCCAGTTATACTGAACTTACTCAAAAGCTCCTTGAGAATTTGTCCAGTGGATTCTCCCTGTGAGCAAGTTTTTCAGGCCACATAGTAAAACCTGTTTTATTATCTTCTAAATATTCCAGATCAGAAAAGAAAAAATTCCATCATTATCTAGTTTGACTCCTCAAAGTCACCAGTGGTGATTATGATTAAAACATCTCTCAAAGTATTAAGATTTGTCATTTGAAGGATAATTTAGAGAGGAAATATTGCAAGTTGTAGAAGGGATGGGGTACAAAGTGAGCAAATAGCAGCTGTACTGGAATTGAGTGAGGGGCTTCAAGCACGGGATAGGAGTGCGACGGATGCCCACCTGTCACCTGCCTATTCCCTGTAAGAAAGATTGGAGTAAATGACATGAGTCTCTTTGTAATGTCCCCATGTCTAATTTTGAGTCTAGATCATTAAGTTCAACCAGGACTACAGAACTGAAACATGCTTATTCCTGTACCCAGTAAGGGTTTTGGGTTTTCCTGAAATTCAAAGGCAAGATGAAATGTTGAAAGCTCTTCACCACTCAGTTGAGATCCTTTTTTTTTGGTAGATTATAGATGTCAAGGGTCTCCACTTAGGAATGAACAGAAAGGATTTTTTTTAACCATAAGAAAGAGACATGTGTCTGTAGAAACTATTAATGCAGGAATAGCAGCATTTTTCCATTGAGAATTCTCATATGTTCTTTTGGCATTTTCTTAATTAATTAAGGTACTTGCCCATAGTAAGGGCCTATTTCTATATAGATTTCGAAGGTAAAACATAGCTTGGTGATGGATGGATCTTGATCCATTTGGAGGGGGTATAACTTCACCCTTTGCTCATGTCAGTATTAGGGGGTGATACTCTCAATGATAAAATCCAATTTAGATTTCTTCTCAATAAATCTGAGAAAACCCAGAGAAGATTTTAAAGCCAAAACTTAAACAAACAAAAAGAATAAGAACAAGAGGTAGTGAACAATAATTACTGCATCTTCATGTTTCATGGTTTAAAGAATAGAAACAAACTGCCCTTTTTATGAGAGGTAAGTGAGTTTAAAGGGGGCAGTTTTATGCTGTACATGTTTCCTTATTTTGAAGTCATATTAACAATACTTCCAGATTTTTACTGTGAAATTTATTTGGGGCTTATATACATATTAAAAGTTTTTTTCTTCTGAATCACTGTGACCAGAGACTAGACTAAAGTGCCAAAGTACAATTAATTATGGTTTTGCTTTTTTATCTTTGCTTTTGGAAAAGGGGCTCTTGACCACAAGAAAGTTGTCCACGGAGGTGGCAGCTATAGCTCTTGGGAATTGTTTGACAATTGTGGACTGTTAGGCTGAATTTACTGCTCTGTTTGGAGTCTTTTCTTATAGAAAATGTAAATGTTCTCTCTTTTATACTTACTGCAGAATGCAGTGCGTCATAATCTTAGTCTCCACAAGTGTTTTGTGCGAGTAGAAAACGTTAAAGGGGCAGTATGGACAGTGGATGAAGTAGAGTTCCAAAAACGAAGGCCACAAAAGATCAGTGGGTATGTCCACCATGTTTGAACTTCTCAGCCCAGCTCGGATTGTGCTAACAAGTGTTAATGTAGAGGCTTCTGGCTGCTAGACGGTGTTAGACCAAAGAACTGGTGTCATGTTGTCTCAGTTAAGGGAAGCAAAAAAGCATTTCATCCCTCCCGTTTTGTATGCCCACCAGTCCCCCGCCCTGCTTGCCGGTCTTTGTTGCATCACATGCTAGTAGCTTTTAGGTGGCAATGCATATTAACCCTCACGAACCATTTGCTTATGCTTATTGCATTTTATTTTCTTTTTCCTGTTCCCTGTATTGGATGTCTGTTCTGCCCCCAACCCCGCCTCCTTTTGTTGCCACTTCATCTCCTTTGCTGCTGCTCCTATCCCAGGGTGCCATTCGCACCAACCTCTCACTACGTAAGTGCTTTATCAGAGTAGAGGATGAGTTTGGGTCCTTTTGGACAGTTGATGATGAAGAGTTTAAACGTGGCCGCCATATTCAACGAGGCCGTCCTCGCAAATACTGCCCCGATGAAAACTTTGACGAGCTTGTCGCACAGTAAGAGCCTTTACTTGCTTTTGTTTTTTTTTTCTGCTGTTGCTTTGGCTTTGCATGATTGACTCATCCCATTTAGTTTTGCATCTCACTGCGACTTTCTGCAACGGAACTAAATTGTGTGATTTGTACGTGTGTTTCTCTCGTTCCTCTTTAGAATACCAGTGCCCTGAGTAATGCTTTTTTGACGTCTTTAATGCAAATATGGCTTATCTTCTGATTCAGCAGCTTACAAGGACCCTATAGCAAAATGTTTCTGTGTGACTTGTAATTGCTCCAAGTAGGGAAGTTTTATTTAGACTTAAAATGTGGAAATCATGGGGTGACTCTGTTCTTCTTTTTGCTTACTCACTATGATAATATAAATTTGGTGAAATGTTTGATTAAAATGTTTCACGCTCAGGAAAGGAGTGGATAACAGCACAAATACTTCCTTTAAAGGCCACCAATAAATGTAGGTACTTTCCTACTGGAAGCCATTTCTTTCCCACAGTATCTCCTCTGTGATTATTTAGTATTTTATTCTTACCAGGTTAGAGATTTTCTTAAAACAGTATCTTGTCTTCAGTTACTGGGCACAGCATCACATGTTCTCATTACCATCCCAGATTTGGCTGTGCAAGGAAACATTCAGCCCAGCCTCCTGCCTGACGACGCAATGGCCCTCTCCAGCATCCCCGTCTGCCCATTTTCCTTTGGGGAAACGTGCCCTGGAGAGTTTCCTTAAGAGCCACCAGGCCATGTCTGTGGCTAGTGCGTTCTGCAGTTCAGTCACAGGGAGATGCAGGGGCAGCCGTCTGGCTGGCTCCGTCCCCGAGTGCTGCAGTCGGCTCGCCGTCTTCCAGCCCCGGGCCCCAGAGCGGCTGCTGCCTTCCTGTTGGAGTTAGGGCAGCTGTTACAAATTGGCAGATTCTTGTGATTCAAAAATTCATCAATGGAGGGAATGCTCATGACTTAAGCCAGAATTTTACACCCGGTTTCCTTAAATAAGAAAAAATCTATATTCCCAGAGGCATTCACACAGACCAGCCCAGTAAAGCCAGGGATAGAGAAAAAAGCCTCACTTTTCTTTGGCTTTGATAGTGGGGGAGGTTTCTGGTTTTGAAGGGTACAGTAAGCTTAAACAGAACTTAGCTAGGAACTCGGGGGTTGATTGCATTTAACATTGAGTTTCTTCTTTTTCTTATGCAGTAACCCTTCCCTCATTAAAAACATGCAGAGTGGCCACGCCTACTGTGCACCTCTCAATGCGGCTTTACAGGTAAGATTAATGGCTGTCCCGCACATGCAGGAGAGGCACATGTCTCCCCCACTCATTTCAAAATATATTAGCCTCACTTTAATTAGATATTAAATTTTAATTCCGTTAAACTTTTTTCTTAAGTGCACAAAGCACCGTCCTCCCTGGAGGCAAACACATCGGCTGCTTCAGCATTAGCGGGATGCTTAGCATTTTGAATATTGTGGCAAAAAAATTAAAAGTTCACTTATTAATATTTATCAGCGGTATCATAATTTCCATCCTCTTATTTCAGAATTTCACTTGAGGCAAAAATACCACAAGTGTAATTACTCTAGCACAGCTATTAATGTGCTGGATGATAGGCCTCTGTGTCACATGACCTTCTATTGTTCATGGGTTTAAAGAGAAAGCAGAGCTTTATTTCTTCTTCTTTTAAAGTCTATTTTAGCATCTTTTCTTTTGTCTGGGGTGAGGGTGGGGGTATCCAGGTCTAGTGCAGTTTGTTACAGTAAACTGTTCCTGTGTGAATGGTAGGGGTGTTTAAGAAAACTTTTTTTTTTTTTTTTAAATGTGAGAGGAACGGAGATAGTGAGGCAGGTTCCTGCATACATCCCGACCATAGTCTGCCCGGCAACCCCATCTTGGGCCAGTGCTCTAGAGTACTGAGCTATTTTTAGCACCTGAGGTTGACACATTCAGCCTAACCAAGCCATCCCCAGTTCCTGGGGCGATGCTCAGACCAATCAAGCCACGGGCTGTGGGAGGGGAAGAGAGAGAGAAGGGGAAGAGGGAGGAGGGCGAGAAGCTGATAGTCGCTTCTCCTGTGTATCCTAACTGGGAATTGAACCTG
The DNA here is from genome assembly GCF_036850995.1 of Saccopteryx leptura. Classification (NCBI taxonomy): domain Eukaryota; kingdom Metazoa; phylum Chordata; class Mammalia; order Chiroptera; family Emballonuridae; genus Saccopteryx; species Saccopteryx leptura. Next base: position 66,019,937 of record NC_089512.1, read on the forward strand.
GGACATCCACACGCTGGGCTGACACTCTATCCACTGAGCCACTGGTCAGGGCCAAGAAGACTCTTTAGCTTCCAGCAGACTGCGCAGACCCCACAGTGAGCACACAGAAGGTTCATTTCCCCTGACACATCCAGCACAGTGTACGTGACCAGTAGTGCTGGGAGCGAAGACCCCAGTGCTGAACAGAAGGAAGATACCACCCAAATACGAGTTTTCAGGGCAGTGCTGGTTTCTTATAAGCCTTTTATTTACTGTGTTCCTTAGTTACCACCTAGTAAAGGCATTTTGTAAGTCCACAAGAAGACTGTAGTCCCACCTCATTAAAGTACCAGGTGGCAATCAAGCCCCCTTCAGGTGTTCACAGGCAGGATATCCTTGTGGTCAGTGGTCCTGATTGATTTTGACCATACCTAGATTGTTCTAGAACACAGGCCATGAATATCTTGATAACTTTTAGATGATATTCTATATATAAGCCTGACACATGACCTAATTACCATCACAGACCTTTTCAGCATACATTCTTTTCTCTTTTTTTTTTTGAAAAAGAAACAGACAGGAAGGGAGATGAGAAGCATCAGTTCATAGTTGCAACACCTTAGTTGTTCATTGATTGCTTTCTCATATGTGCCTTGACCAAGGGACTCCAGCTGAGCCAGTGACCTTGGGCTTCAAGCCGGCAGTGTTTGGGCTCAAGCCAGCTACCCGATGCTCAAGCTGGTGCCAGTAACTTTGTGCTCAAGCCAATAACCTCAGGGTTTCACACCTGGGTCCTCAGCATCCCAGGCTGACGCTTTATCCACTGCACCACTACCTGGTCAGGCTAAGCATGCATTCTTGAAAGAGGCTGTATCACCCTAAAATTGGTGGTTAGCTATATTACACTGTCATGTGACCCTCCAAAAGGCCTTAGCACATAAACAGATATTCAGACTTCATGAGAGGATGACACAAATAGAGGGGCAAAAGTCTAAAACGGGCTGCTTACGGGATGATGAGGATAGAATGGTTGAGACACTGGGCATTATGGGAATGGGGTGGGTTAAAGAACTGGTAATGATAGGGTGCTGGCTTTGCTACCCATTGGGCACCTACTCTGCATCCCACAAAATAATTTTCCCAGATCACTCAGCAGGGACTTTAGGCTCCTAAGAATGGAGGGCACGCCTTTTATAGTTTTAGTGCAGAGACAAACTCACAGAACTTAGCTTTTCAGTAATTATATTTATTTATTCTTAGCCTAAACCAAATTTAATAGAAGTAACTACTCTCTGCATCTCTTTTAATTACTTGTAGTTTACACAGTAACTTTAGAAAAGCAAATGAAGCCATGACTAGATGCTGCCACTGTAAATACCATTCATTAGTAACTTATTTTCCCTGGAGTCTTGTGAAGTGTGAATTTCAAGACTGTTCTGCTCTATCTGGAATAGTATTAAGATTACAGGCACATTTTACATTCATGAGGCAGAAAGGAAAAAAACCCACAGCCATTCTCCGTCCTCTGGATTCCCTTAACTGTGTAATTGATTTCAATTAGAATCCACTATCGTTACAGAACTGTTCCAAGTTTCATCCTTGAAACATTTGTTTTTTTGCATCCTTTGCACCTTTCCCTGGTTTCAGTCATAGTGCAAAATACTGCTGCAGTCTTCCAAAGATACTTTATATTCATACTGAAGTAAGGTAAATCAACTGGTATAGTGTCATGTGGAGGAGTGCATCCTTTCCCTCTCTTCTGGCAGGTTGGATTCATGGTTGGTAGAGAGTCTCATAAGAAAACTTTCTGCTATGCAAATTAAATAAAGAATCTACCAGCAGGCCTTCCTTTCCATTGCTGCCCATTTCCAGTTTTTCAACACAAGTAAAAATAATAGTGGAACAACATCTTTAAAAGATTACTAGAGTAACGTAACGCATGTTGTACAATATATAAAATAGGACAGCAGAATCCACTACAGAAATAAAACATTGGACTTGGGACAAATTGCCTTATGCTCTGAGAAAGTGAAGTAACTAAGGGTAACCGAAAGCTTCGTATTTATAGACTGCCTTTCCCTAAGAGCAGTTCACGTTCCAGAGCGGTGGTACTTACGGACTGCACAGCCATTACTTAAGCACCTTCATTTTTTTGGCAGAGATGCCAGTATGGTTAGTAACTGCATACCGTGCACAGGACCATTTATATAATGAAGCCCATTATAAAAACTAGAACCCAGCTGTTCCTAAGTGAACATTGAACATCAGCTATGAAAGGAACTGCTTGTTTAGGTGTCAGCAGTTGGTGAAAATTTTTCTAACTGTAAATACCATTTGGTGGATCACTTTGGTCATTCACACAACAAAGAATGTTCACGTGGCTCTATTGTGTATCAGGCACCAGGTTGTTTTTGCAACCTACTGATTATCTTTTTTTAAAAGGGACAAGGCTGGTTTTCTTCACTTACATCTTTCTTGACCTAGAATACTTCGAGAGCCAAGGAGAACAAATCACCCTAAGAATGTTGCCCTGTCCATTGGGTGACCAACTCATCCCAAAGAACACATTCTCGTCAACATTTCAATTTTATTTTTACTTCTCAGTTTTTCACTTGGGAAGCTGGTAAAATACCAAGCTAGAGATGGCCCTACTTTTTCTTTCCTTTTTTTTTTTACCACATTCTGACCATATAATAATGAAATGATGTAATAATGAAGGAACATAGTGAGAGCTGATGTGTGGTACTTCCAGGAGGAGACTCTGACGATGGTTCCAGCAGAGCTTTCATCACCAGAAGAGGCATGACCACTGTTGCCTCAAATAAAAGCAGTTACGATGCTTGTCCAGCTCCAATTTGCACACATGTGCACGTGCACACGCATACACACACACACACACACACACACACACACACACACACACACACAGGCCTGGCAACTATTCCTGCTTTTTCCTCTGCCAAAAAAAATTTTTAAATGCATTATTGCAATTACAAGAGATTTGTTGAAAAATAACTATATTCAAATTATTTGACATACTATAAGAGAGTGAGTAATGTTCAAATTTGCTGTTTATCAAGATTAGTTCACCACTTTTAGAAATAAAAACCCCACTGTTTAAAAAAAGGGTAATTGTGTAAATTTTGAAGTGGAGGGAAGGCAAAACTGGGGGCTTGTAGAGGCCTAGTTCCAAAGGAGTTTATTAGGCAATGCTGGGTGAGGTGTGTACGGTTTTCCTACATGGGGCTGGAATCTAGAAGGCTTTTCTGGCTTTGGAGTTCGTACAGTGAGTGAGGCTGTGCTTGTCACGATGGGCAGGCTCCCTGCAGCCTGGTTTTGCACCCATTCGTTCTCATTTTTGGCTTTTATTTTCTCTCTAGAGCCAGCATTTCTACAGTAATTTGGACTCTGCATGGTCAATTGAAGTCACATGCCGGGTTGTCTTGTGGTAGTACTTTTTCCTCATTAGGCTGGAGAGCCAGACAGAGCATTGCTTGCAAGAGGACAGTTTTGATAAATCTTGGACTAATTGCAACTGCCAGTTTTTGAAAGTCTGTCCTCTTTAATAAAATGAAAAGTCTCTGTGTTATAATCACTACTCAAATGAAACAATATGGAGACTTTAGTTCAGTGATATATTTGACTATTTTCTGCATTTCAGCTTGGGTGGTCATTTTATTCAAATGCAGTAGATAGGAAATGAACTGTATTCCACCATAGAGTTCAGGATTTTTTATTTTTGTTTTTTGATTTTTATTTCCACACTTTTTGCTGATGTTCCTTTGGACTGACTTGGTCACCTTCTATATGGATCTACTTAAGTACTCCAAAAAATACAATTTAGAGCTTCCTTTTGTCAGAGATTTATTTATTTGTTTGTTTGCTTTTAGTCCTAAAATTCTAGGTGATTGGTCTGGTCTGAGTTTGAAAGATGATATGGTGTTAACCTTCAACCAGTTATCTCAAACTACACTAAAGAGATTAAAAAATCATTAAAACAGAAATGATGGGGGGGAGGTAAAAATTGATTCCAGTTCTATAATCTCTCTCTTCTATAGGATCTGCGAAGTGAATGTTTATGGAAGTTCTCATAAGTTTGAGCTGTGCAGCCAGAATAATCTGATCAAATCTCTAATATCCAATACTGGAGTTATCAAAGTGGATAAAGAAATGAAAATTGCATTATATTTCCCTGTGATCTGGAAATATTCAGTTGCTCTTGAAAAAAAAGCATCAGACATAAACATATTAGATTGCCTTGTCTAAACCATGTGACTGCCTAGCAGGGCTGAATTGAGTCCTCTCTCCCCACGGACACTTTGACATCCCCCCCCCCCCCGCCCGCTCTTTGAAACCAAGCTTGGGATATGTGTCACAAGTCTTAAAGCAAAATTCTTCTCACTCTGTTAGAACAAACTTGAATTTGCCAACCATGCTACAGAGGACTTAAACTGAGTTTGTTGAATCCACCCATACGTAATTAATAGCTTCCCTCTCTATGCATACCCTACGTCTTCACAAATTTTTCTCTTGGTTGATGGCAGGCTTCAATGGCTGAGAATAGTATACCTCTATACACTACCGCTTCCATGGGAAACCCTACCCTAGGCAACTTAGCCAGCGCCATTCGGGAAGATCTGAACGGGGCAATGGAGCATACCAACAGCAACGAGAGCGACAGCAGTCCAGGCAGATCCCCTGTGCAAGCTGTGTGAGTACTGCCCACCCAGAAGATCTCTGCTTTCCGGTTCCAGTCTCCTTGTGTATGTGCACGCAACCCTCTGTGGCCACATTCTACACGTTCTTTACCATTTCTGATTTCCTAGAGCCCAACCCTTCTGGAAACATTTAGCTCAGATAGCACGATTTTCTAACTTTCCCCTAAAAGCAGCTGGCTTTGTACAGCCCTGCCAGTGTGCACAGCAGTAACATGGGTATCACATTTGCTTTTCTACCCTCTGCTTGGCATCTCAGGCCATTATTTAAGCCACCTTACCTTGTCCTCCTAAAATTAATATGCACTGCTATAAAAAAGATGGTGGTTTGTTCGACTCCAGGGCATGCTGAACCTAGCAGGGGGGAGGGGTGCTTGTTGACCTGCTCATGTGATGAACCTAACTGAACACAGTGTCAGAGCGCTGTCCCCAAGCACTAATGATGGCACAAGTGAGGGCAGCGTGATTTACAGATTACTCTGAAAATATCAAAAGGAAAATGAACAGGAGCATTCTAGAAGCAGATGGCTGTGTAATGAGCACACACGTACCTGAATAAAGTGAGGGGCAGTGGGTCCATGTTCAACGTGAATGGCCCCAGGCGCAGCAAACCACAACAGAGGTTGCAGTCCCCTGTGGGTGTGCCATGAGAGGGGACAGGTAGGACTCGAACAATTCCCTCTCTCCCAGGAAAAGGTCAAAGGGGAACAGAAACCATGTTCTCCCAAATGATTGGAATTACAGGGAATGCTATAGAATGAGTCTCCCTTTTAGCAAGTGTCTGCAAAACCATGCCCACTTTAAAGAAATTAACTAGCTCTGTGTTTGCATACTGTCAGCTCTAGAATAAGCTGCTTATCTATACCCTCTTCCTGAATTGCTGACCAACATCTTATTTTAAGACAATTTGAGCTATAGGAATAGAAAATACGACCTGTAGCAATTAGAAACAGTGAATTAGCATCTAATGACAAAGAAAAAAATGCCGTCTGCCAGGGTAATTGGTGGGTTTGGGGGAATCTGAAATTTGATTTTTAGCATTTGAATTTATGCCCAAAGTGATTTGAAAAGAATCTTTAAAGATGGAAATGATTTTTAGTTTATATGAATAGTCTCTTGGCATTTACTTCGTTAAAGAGATATATCATGCTTGCTTTTTTTTTTTAATTGATTTCAGCGAGAGAGGAAGGGAAAGTAAAAGACAGGAAGGGTCTGTTGCTGGGTGTGCCTGTCTGGGGGTTGAACCGGCAACCTCTGCACGTTGGGACAGTGCTCCAACCAACCACGCTGTCGGCCCGGGCATGTATCAGGCTTTCTGAAAGAGCCTGGTGTGTCTGGCTTTATTGTTACCACACTCTGTTCATCGTTATGTCATTGTCATGACAGGAATAGTTACTCAGCTACTAAGGAAATATAATAATTATAAATTGCTATATAAGCTACTTCAATAAAATACCCATTAGAGTAAAAATATCTGAAGTTATTGAATTGAAGATATATTATTTTTCATAATCCATATGAACTCCAAAGTTTAGTTGATGTGTATTCCTATTGTTTAGTGTAAAAAATCACTTAAAATTTTTTTAAAAAGGAAAGATATTTGGATAAAACCTCACACATTTTAGAGTGATGTTAGTGCATTGTACAAGATAAAGTCTTATAAAGTTAATTTAACAACTTTGAATTAACCCCAGTGTTACCAGACACAATGTTTCATAGCAGTCAGCATAACTTCTAATGAAACAAAGGTTCCAACTACTTAAAAAAATAAAATAAACCCTACATAAAAACATCAAAATGCATATGATTTTTTTGCTCAGATCTCACAGGTTCACACTATGTGCTAAATGTAATTATGTGTCAACACCATGTCCCTTGTGCCTGTGATCAGTGTCAGAGACTTGTTTCTCTTTTTGACCCCGTATTTCCATTAGGCGAATTCTATAATAACATGGTTTTCATTCTTGTTCAGTATGCATTATCCTGCTATGATACAGATTGTTTCTTAACTGTTGTAGTCAGTTGGAATAAATCAAGCTGTAAACGTTACAGCCAGGCTTCAAGGACCTTGTTACTACTGTAGCCCAGGACATGTCTGGTGCTAAAATGGAGCTCTGCGTTCTTACCATTTCTGTGACACTCAGATGCCATTACATTTTGTTTCTCTTTTCAAACCCTAGAAAGGAGCCACATAATTATGGCTTTGAGGCATTAATTATACTTTTATCCCGATAGGACCTGAAGGGAGCTACAAGCAAAGTACCCCCAGCTGTGCCCATAGCCTCAGAACACAATGCCTTTAAATACCAGTCAGCTTGAGTTAAAAAACTCTTGGGTTTCCAGAGTGGCTAAGCAAAGGAATTACTCTGGTATAAGAAGGGAAGTGTGTGGTTTCACAGATATTCCCTAGTAGCCCTTTGGGAAGTAGGAGTTGGAGAGGAAGATGGGAGTGTGGGAGGGGGGAGTGTTAATCTGTAGGAGGAGAAGGTGAGTCCTGCAGCTCCAGTTTCTAGGAGACACATGGGTGGATGTCAAGCATAGTATCTAAATAGTTTGCCTCTTACCTAAAGTGTGTCTGCACATAAATTCATTCTCTTTCATGGTCTGAACACGGCATGCCTGTGTTACATACAGCAAATGTCAAGAAGCTGATTTCCTCTCTAGCTGTGTTGTTAGGTTGTCACACAGCAAATCTCATCAGTAAACATCTGTCGGGGACCCACCTGCTTTCAGCACTAGGATTTAGCTTGTAGGCACGGTAGGGTTATCTCCTTTGTCATTGGGATGATAATAATCTTACTGAAGTTTCAGTGCAAATTTGGGGGGAAACAAAATACTCCCTACTGTGAATTGTATTGGGGAGGGGGCCTCTAGGTATGTGATTTTGTTTAATTTTTGCCTGGCAAAATATTTGTCAAAATCTAAAACTATAAAATAAGAACTTCGTTATGACTGTTGGATTTCTTCTGGGCCCTTCCACCCCTCTCGCCCATAGCCTTTTATCATTCCACATTGTCACATTCAGATCTGTAAATGTGAAAAGACTAATAAATCTGATCGTTTAAAATAAACAAAACTAGGAAAATATTGATCAAGGAAACTGCATTTGAACTTCAATATATAGCTGAGTTTAACACTAGACATGTTTCTGTCCAGTTAGTCACAACTGTGTGGTTAGTGGAAAAGGTGGTAATTTATGAATTCTCAATGGTAAATATGAAACAAATATGAAGAAATATGCACTGTTGTCAGCAATTCAAGGAACACAACTTAAGGTAACTTGAGCTTACCTTATACCTGCTAAGCAACAAAACCGTTTCTAACAGTAATGACCATAGAGACGTTTTGGCCTTTGCTCTAACAATTTCATTCTTAGAAATTTATCCTAAATAGGTACATCAACAGAAGTAGGAAGACTAATGGATAAAAGTCGTCACTTTATTATACAAAGAGTGGGGGGGAGGGATAATCACAAATGTTGACTATTAAGGTGCTAACATGTCAACACGTTAATGGTATATTGCATAGCCATAAAAACTATAACTGTAAAGCTAGCAAAATAAACAGTTGTATTCCTGCTGTGTTATAAGATATAAAAATGTGACCCCAGATGGAAAGGATAGGCAAAAACAAAATATCTCTCCTGATTGGGGTTTATGGGTAAGTTTTGTTAAGGAATAATAATCAATATACCTAATTCTCCCCAAAGGAACATAGGTGGTCCACTGGCCAGGACAGATGTTACAGGCTTATCGTGCAAGTAGTCACACAGGATCCCGTTCTTAGAACCGTTTCCATCTTGAAATTCTTATTAATTTTTGAAACTGTTTTATTTTACCTAGAGCTCTGCAAATTATATAGCCAGTCCTGAGTCTCACCGTGGAAACACAGATAAATGGGACCTATTAGAAAACTAAAGGCAGATGGACTGTAGCACGTGCTGTTACACAATTTTGGTGTATTTTGTTTTGCAAATAGTTTCTAGGAATGTGGGCATGATTTTTAAAAGCTATTTATCCTGACATCTTACCCCCAAAGACTCTAGGCTGTACTAATTTTAGAGTCATTTGGTTTTCTGAAGGTTCGCTTAGTGAAGGGCAGTCCAGAGTACTCCTGTTTGTTTTTAAATGGATCAAGTGGCCTTCGGGGTTTGCATGAGGCATCAATTATTTAGGAAGCCAGCCATCCCCAGCAACACCTCTTGTTACTAATACTTGATAATGTCAATTAAACCCCCCCTTCTGCAGCCTGTCCCGAGGATGAGGCCTATTTAACTTGAATGGTTATTTTACATATCAAAAGCCCTGTAACAGAAAGTAATTTGTATTTGCAAAGGGTTGGTTGTAAATATGATTTACGAACAACATTTCTCAATTGTTATCAGAGTGGTGTCCTGTGATCCCCGCGGGGCCTCTTCAGCTGAACTCTGCTCAGTCCATAATGAGGCATTTGGCGGATCTTCTTGCGGGCCCACATCCCGGTGGCCGCTACCAGCCGGTCTCGTGTTCTGCCTTGTTTACAGCTGACAGCGTTATTATTCTGATTTGGGCTCTGCTTTCTTATCATATTGTTGTGTTGAGGGAGACTTTTCTTCTTCGTTTGTGTTTCCTGGCAGGGCTTTTCTTGTCTTATTGACAGTTTGTAAAAATATGCATTAATTTGGAGTTTCAAGCATGTATCATGGTGTCTCTTTACTGTGTTTGCTTGAAGTTGATTAATGATAGAACCTCGCTTGGGGTCGGTCTCGGGAGAGTTCTTTCACAGGTTCCGCATGTTAACTAGCAAAGCAGAACACACAGCAAAGCCGTGGTTACCCAGCCTCCCGCCCTCCATGCTCCCCACCAACCACCATTGTCTCACAGAGTCTCAGTTCATGTAATTATTTGAAGATTTGCGTTCATCCACCCAGGATGCTGTGACAAGCCTGTTTCTGGTGCTCAGAGTGTGGTCCTCAAGACCTGCAGCATCACCTGGATGTTTATCAGAGGTGCAGTCTTGGGCCCCACCTGAGACCTGCTGAGTCACATTCTGCATTTTAACGAGATGCTCAGGTGATTTGAGTGCACACTGAAGTGTGAAAAACACCAGTGAGGAGGGGAGGCCTACTTCTGTCCATTCTAGAGCAGCCCTGTGTGAAAGAACCTTCTGTGATCATAGAAATGTCTTCCCCTGTGCTGCCCAATGTGGTAGCCTTAGCCACATGTGACCCTTGGGCATTTGAAATGTGTCCAGTGCCACTGAGAAACTGAATTTTAAGTTGTCTTAAGCTGTAATTGGTTTTAATTTAAAGAGCCACATGTGGCTCATGGCTGCTGTTTTTGTTCATGTTGTCCTGGAGTGTGCTTTTGTGCTGCCCAGGACAGTTCCATTTCACTGGGATGGGAAGTTCTCTAGGTGAACCTGCTCTTGTATTTTCAGGCACCCTGTACATGTCAAAGAAGAGCCTCTCGACCCCGAGGAAGCTGAAGGGCCTCTATCCTTAGTGACAACAGCCAACCACAGTCCAGATTTTGACCACGACCGAGATTACGAAGATGAACCAATAAATGAGGACATGGAGTGAACGTCTGGGTGGCCAACCCCAAGAATGAAGATTGGGAAAAAACAAAACAAAACATGTCAAAAGTTAGCAGTGAAATTATTCTCCATTTGTTGTCCAGTTTGGAGGAGTTTCACTACATTTTGACAACTCTGAAATGTGTTAACTCTTAGTGCCATCAAGAATCCCATTTGGGAGTATTTTTGATTTTTCTACTTTTTGTTGAAAAAAGGAATTTGTACTCTGTGCATTGGATGGAACTTGTTTGGTACTTGGGATTTTCCTCTCTTCACAGTCAACATCTGTTGTAAATTTGCTAAACTAATTCACTTTTAGCAGCAGACTTTGAACTGCAGTCCTGCGGACGTTGGACCCTGAGGACACCCAACTGAGCATGTGCACCTGTGCTGCAGACAAGCCTCTGCCCAGAACTAAGGATTCCAGTGGACGACCTATTTGCACAGTACTGCATGTTGATTATCACTGCCTTCACTCCTTTTTGTTTTTGTTGTTTTGGTTTTTTGTGGGTTTTGGGGGGTTTTGTTTTGCTTCCAGTTGGGATGGGGAAGGCCTTTGTGTGTGTATTAGGGGGAGGGCTTAAAAATAATTATCCCAAATTTTTTAATGTATTGCTTTTTTTTTTTTTTTTTTACTTCTACTATACCATTTTAAGTTCTGACCTCAGGCCTCCACTTGGGCCCATGGCCTCCCAGAGGCTTTAAAGTTTTCTGTACCTTGTGATGAATGTTAATAGGTGTTTTTATTATACAAAGCTGAATGTCATTTCTTGTCTGTAGTTTTCTGTCACTCATTCCATTTTCCTTCAGACATCACCACATTTTCTCTAAAGTCAGAAGACATTCCGTTCCCGTTTGGTCTTCTTTAAAAAGGCCCCACACACTGCACTCTCCACATGAAGGTCCTCTCACATAGATGAGAAGTCATGCCAGAAAGAGAATGAATGACAGAAAAAAAGAGACACACTTGAGACACAGCGCAGATGCATTCCACAAAGCAGTGTTGAAGGTGGGGAGGAGTCTTTTCAGTTTTCCTCTTTTTTTTTTTATAGTCACCATTATTCTTAATAAATGTCACAGCATCTTACCAGCACAAGGACATATAGGCAGCACCCCCAGACATCTCAGAGTCATCAGACTGACAGTCTGGCTATGGAATCCTTGTCTCCTTGGCCAAGTTGTGATGAGCCTTGTTAAGCCAGTGTGGAGTGCTGGGTTTGCAAAACGGCCCGAGAGCTGGCTTCCCTGAACAACTTTGCTGCAAGTGGTGGTGGTGGTGGTGGTGGTGCCGGATTTAAACATCCGTTCTAACCTGCTTGGTGGCATTCATCTGTTTGAATGCAAATCAGATTTCAGATTGCACTTGTGGGGGTTAAAGAAGACTGAGTTCAGCAAAGGCTGTAATGTTCATTTCAATGTGCAGATCTGCTTCTGCAGTTTAGTTTTGTTACGCGGTATGATCTCACCAACCCAGTATCAGAAACTAACAGTGAAGACATCACGGAGATGGGCGCGTCTCAGCCTGGGCACTTCGGGAAGCAAACATCTAGGACGCAACTGTTAGCGCCACTCCTCCCTGGAGCCTGGACACTTCCACTCTGCAGCCACTTTCCTGTCACTCATTTATTTATTCCTGTAGGACCGTAGGTCTTGTTTTTAGTTTGAGAGCCCTTTGGAGCTTAATTTATACTCTTTGTACCTTTTTTTCTAAAATTACCAAAGATATTACACAAAGTAAATTATGTTCTGTTTCATGCTTTATCTGATGAAGCCAAATATCCTCTGTTTGTTGATCAAAGGAGGCGAAAGAATTTAGAGGCAATTGATGAGAATATAGGCTATTGCTAACCTGAGGAAGAGAACTGCCCCTTCTTCATGAGTTTAGAAGACCAAGTAGGTAATGGAACCAAAGTTGTTACTTTTTTTAGTTGTTGGTTTTTTCTCTTCTGTATCTCTACAGACACCAAAACTCATTCTTTAAAGAGATATTATGGAACTACTGAAGATAAAATAGGACACAGTATTAAAGGAGCAAATGAAGAAAGGGTGTCCCTCTAAAAGAGCCATGAACGGACACCCCTCATGACAGGGTGTCCAGTACAGGAGACAGTTAAGATCAAATTCAGAGAAGACAGACAAGCTTCCGCAGTGGGACTAGACTACGTAATATGACTTCTGGAATACATTTTTTAAAAAGAAAGATTGTGTGCCCCCTTTGTTTAAGGACCATGCGATGATTACTGCATTAATTTTGGCTTATCTTGGCATATATTTTCTGGGTTTTTATTTTGTTTTAATTTTTTTCCTTTTTTTCTGATTAGGGTTAGGTCAGCATTTCTCATTTGATTAAAAAAAAAAGTAACACTCTTGTCTACTCGTAAGCTTGGTACAAAACCTTTGGCGGTTAACTGTTAGAGCTTCACTCTGCTCTTCGTATAAAGAGCAGTCTGGTCACTCGAGACTTTTTTTAACTTTTCCAGACAGCTTCATGATGTGCAGGCAGTAGCCAGACAGGGTCATGGGAAGGGGGCCCTGAGCTTCTAAACTGAGTGGTTGCTGGTTAGTTTGGTATTCAAAAGAGGATAAAAATCTGGTAGATTAGTTCATTCTCAGCATGTGTAGCTAGACATGAGTAAAGATAACAGCATGAGAAACTGTTAGTACGCATACCTCAGTTCAAACCTTTAGGGAATGATTAAAATTTTAAAAAATACATTTCACTCGGTTGCACTTAGTCGTATGTCTTGCATGCTTAGTCTAAAGACTGTAGCAAAAGGGAAAAAAAAAGCAAAAATTAGATTTTACATATCTTTGCAGGTATCACAGCCTTGCAGAAGAACCAACTGAAAAACAAAATTCTCAGGCTTCACAGCAAGCAAACTTCACTATGATTTTTACAATTCTGATTCTGTATCCCTCGGGGCTATCCCAGTTGCTTCTTTAGGACGGGGTTTATTATGTTGTACATATATCCCAGTGTGTCTGTGTGACTCTGTCTATTTTGGGGGAGGGAGGAGGGTGGTGTTTTCTTTTTGTTTGTTTTTTTTAGATATTGTTCCTAAAAAGGAATAAATACATACACTCCTGTTTGTCAAAACACCTTTGCTTTTTGTGCAACTGCTTTATATTAATACTTAAAACTTAGCTTTGGGGGAAACTACTGTATGTAATCGAGTTGCAGAACACGCTGCACATGTGTTTCGTTATCCTCGCTCGAAGAACATTGGAGGACATTTCCTGGCGTGTGGAAGGGAAACATTCCCTTTTTTGTAACATAATTGACAAGACTTATTTTTCCTCTTCTCATTGATCAGAACATTTTGTACAGGTTTTTATTTGTGTGTGTGTGACACACACACACGTGTGTTCATCTGTTTTTTGATACATTTCTATCCATTGTGTTTACCCTATCACTGCCTTCCTATCTTAAACAAGTTCATACATTTGAAAAGAGAAAAAGAAAGTTTTAGAAAATGTTTTCTCCTACTGCAGTAAATATTTTGCATGATGAAATTGCAGGATCACACTTTCCAAGTTTATCAGTGAAGTAGTGACTAATGATGGGGAGTGTCTAAGCTATTGAACTTTTTGTATTAAGAAAAACTTTACAAGGTGCCAAGATGTAAACACAATTTGTTACCTTCTCTTTTTTTTCTCCAAAGAAAAGCAGACATTAGGGTGATAGTCCCTTGTATCAGGCAGAGGCCCTGTCAGGAGTGCGGACCACCCTGTCTGCCCTGGTACCCCAAGGACGCTGCCGAGTGGCCCAGCAGCACAGGGACAGAGCGAGGCTTAGGTCTGAGATCAGGAGCTGGCAGCCGCACCCTCGGACAGCTCTCTCACTGCTCCCAGCACCCCATCAGACCTGGTAAAGAGCGCTTTGGATTCTTAACCTGAAGTGTGAGGTAAATCACTAGCTATTTCATCATGAAAAAATATATATATTTCCTCCTTTCCACATTTCAGCCGAACTCCATCTCCAGGGGCACAAAGAACATGCTTACAAGGATTCTGAATACTTTTGGAACCTTTTGGTTAATAGTATATACCCTCTTGGTATTTTAAATGTTTTTGAGAGTTGGGTTCGCTTTTTGACCTGAGAATGAGATATATAATTCTAAAGGCATTTCGCGGGCCCGGTGTTGTTCACAGCACCTCTGCCGCCGGGCGCCTGGGCAGAGACGGTGCAGTGCTGACCGTGCTCGTGTGTACTGCCCGTGACGAGAACCTTTCTGTTTTCTGTTTTGTTTTGATAAGGCATAAAAGAAACTCATTCCTTGACATCAATTGTAATTCCATCATTCCGTGTCTGTGGATACAGACAATAAAAAAAATGTTGTGTAGTCAGTACTAATTACTGACATGATAGCATTTTCAAATGCAATAAAAATGCTGGTTGTTCACACTGGTAGTAAAAGTCGCCACAGCCTAAGTTTCTTTACCCTTCTGACTTGCTGGTATTATATGTTATTCATATGCCTTGGGTTTGTCACTGGCTTCTCCAACACTGAATTAAAATTGGTCTTGTCCTTGAGGTTTCAAAGTGAAAGTCTCCACTTAGAGAATTGTAAAAACAAAAAGAGAAGGCTACCTTTTCTCTTAAGGAAACATATCCTTATAAAGTTTAATAACTAGCATTAAGACCAAACTAAAATTTCAGAGGAAAGCAGTATCATGAATAATTCATTGAAATTTCACATCTGCAAGATTAGTCATCCAAATAAAATGCTAATGTCAAAAACATGCACCGTCTATAACATTCTCATCAAGAAATCTTTTTGCATATAATGATAAATACTTAGATTAGAACAAATGATTTTATAAAAATATTCTGTCAAAAATGTGCTACATAACTGCATTTAGTGAGGAAAACAGTAAAGCACCAGTAACTAAATATTCCAGAAAAACCATCTTGGTCTTCAGATATTTTTAAATTGCTTATCTCCTGTAAAAGTACTCTTTAATGTTACTCTGTTGTATATATTCTGTGGGTTAATGACTTTTGGCATCATTTTTCAGTAAAAATTGGTTCATTGCAGCCATTTACTACCTTTTTGATCTCATGACACATGTAAGCTAATCACTAAAATTTTGCAACACACCAAAACATATATTTTTTGCCAGTCTGACAAAAAAATACATATAATTTTGATTAATTCACACCAAACAGCTATTGTTGTGTTGACTGTTGTCATTTTTTTTATTTGAAAATTGCTGGTCTATTGAAAGAAAGCACATTCAGTGACCAAAGCATGGCAAGAAAAACTCATGCAATTCAGACCATGGTACACAAGCCAAGCGAGGACTTGAAAATTAACCTTCAGTTTTTATTCAAAATACTGGCTGATGCTGAGGAATATGTGCATATACCTAGTTTTGTTTTGAAGAGCCCATATTAAGGGAAATTTTTTTTTAAGGTTTTGCTGTTGAGCTGTGATGTCCCCTTTTCATGACCAGTTAAGCCAGGTTAGGAGTTCTCTAGCCTGATAATTCACGAAACAAACCCTTACTACTCATCTGGCTACTACGAAAATAATATTAGGGTTAACTGAGATTCCTTAAAATGCCAGGCTTAAATACTAACTACAGCATATTCAGTTGGTAAAATTAAATATGCACACATAGTTGAATAAGCTCAAGGACCCAAACCAAGTATGATGATGCATTAGTGGTGATTTTGTAGGTTGATGCATATAGCACATTTTAATTGAATTTCAAGAACTATGCTAAAGCAGGAACATCCTCTTTTACATACTTACTTCAAGCTTGTCACTTAAATAAGGCAACAAACCCAAAATACTGTTTTTTCTTTTAAATGGGGTCCTTATATAAAGTTCCTTAATTTTAAGGAATACCATTTTAATACCAACACCTACAGATACATGATAGTAACACCTCCCTTCTCCAAAGAAGATCAAAATCAAGTATAATTACTCTTACTGAGTTTTGTTTCTTTGATGTTACACATTTATGTTCAGGGTAGTAATCACAATTTATCTTTCATCATCATTGTAGTTGATAAAAATTTTATTCAAATAAAGTTGGGTCTCAAACCTTCATTTAAGGAATTGACTGATTGATGAAAGGTTTAAGACAATTTACATTGGAGGGAAATTAAATTACATACAAAAACACTGCTTTAACTGTGGAACAATATTTGGATTAGTAAATCATCACTCTAGCTATTAACCCTACTTTTATTTATTATTAAACAGTATTTTATTTTAAAATAACAATCTATGTCATCTTATTTCCATTCTGTAAAATGGCATTTGATGCTTAATACCAATATATATATCAGTGTTTTTCAACTGCTGGTCTGCCAGAAATTTTGTGCCAGTCCACAAAAGAGTTAACCATTCTGATGTATGAAGATTACACACCCAATGACCTTAGTTGAATTCCCATATGCTCAGGGTGATTTCTACCTTAGTGGTCCCTGAAACTCTATTTTCAATGGTCCCCAAGTGTAAGTGCTTGAAAACCACTGAATTTCAAATTCTTGATTTTCTTTTTTTGGGGTTTATACTGAGACTATAAGGAGGAGAAAAGACAAGCTTCAAGTTATGATTTAATTTGAAGGTAACTGATCTTTCAAGAATTAATTTCAGCCAAAGCAATAATCATTATTTACCAGCATGTGACATTTTTATCACTCATCATATTAGCAAATTTCCATTGAAAATGCTAAAATGGTTTGTCATAAGGCAGATAACTGCTCTAGCTGTAAAAATGACCAACACAAGTGCCAGTACTCAAACATTAAATTATACTGTAATTAATAAAGACAGTTAAACTGTCTACTAGCAACAGCAATTTAGGTAACCACATTTGATCGGCTATAAATTGTAACTACATTAAAATTCCAGAAATATTAGCAATATGGATTACTTGATGGAAGTTGGTGCTGATCACCAACTCTTTTTTTTTTTTTTTTTTTTTTTTTAAACGGAAGCACAGGTCAGGTTGACCACAAATCCATGGACGAAGATCAGGCCTTAGCACTTTTAATCTTGTGAAACAAGCAATTACAAATAGCTGCATCGATTTGTTAAAAAGCTTTAGGTGACATAAATTGTTTCCTGTTTAGCTTATTGCTCTGATAAAGATAATGTCACAAAGTCCAGTATTAATTAGGGCCATAGAAGAACACAGGGTGGCTTCCAAAGATTTGTCAGTCCTTTGGTGATTGTTCTCAAGAGCTGCTCTCCCTGGCTCGCTTCTCATTAGTAAGAGAGATGGGAACTGCTGTGTTGAGTGAAGTCTTGAGCATCAGTTCCATTTCAGGTTCTAAACTGAACTGCAGGATTTCAGTCTTGCTTTCTTACCACTTGACAAAGAACCACATTTTTTAAAAAGCCTTCCAATAGAATAATATACAAGACATTTCAGTCGCTGAAAAAGCTAACACTCTCCCTTCTCAATATATGGTACTACACATGTTTCTTTGGGTTATTTCTACACTTAAAATACAATTTTAAATGGCTTGTGCATGTTATTGACTTAACATAAATCAAACAAATGTATCATATATACTTTCTTTAGGTTGGCAGGCCACTTAGAAAAATACATTAGTTTCTGGTGGGGTGGGGGAGAGCCTAGAGAAAATTTATTAAATAGAAGTTTTTACTGTAATAGAATATTAATGTAGGCCAATGTTCATTTGCCATTAACCTGATCCTTTTTTAACATACACATGCTTTTTATTATTTTGCACTCAAGCAAAAATTCCACATTCAAACACTCCATCTAGTCAAGAATGTCTCTGGCAAGAAACATATAAGGAACCCTGACCTTCAGAAAGACAGCAGACATTGTCCACACTGAGCACTAGCTTCCCTAGGCAACAAAAGCAAACCCAGGCCTCCAACCTGAGGTGGGCTAGTCAACAGTGTGGGATTGGGAGGAACAATTCTTCAAATCCTTCCTCACTGCTACTTCCCCAGCAACACAAATGAAAACGTTTGATTTGCAACATAAAAGATTCATTAATTACCACTTGAATATTTAAAGCTATTTTGCAGTCTAACGGATAGATAAAGCAGTGAATTAAAACCTCTAATAAAATTGTAAAAATATTTCGGTAAGTTTACCCATGTTATGATTTAGGGAGAGATTCAAGCATTCTCACAGAATAGAGTCTTAGCAGTTTTTAAGTATGTATTTGAAGGAGGGAGCTAAGTGCTTCAGGAATAATTTTCTTCTTGCTTGCAAATGTTTACAATAATTTATTTTTGAATCCAGCTTGTTACTTTAGGACTCTGTGGATGGGACAGAAACCTACCAAGCATGTTAGAGCACTGTGTGTCTGATCCAGAAATTAAAATTCTTTCAGAAGTATCCTACCAGACTGAGAGGTTTAGACACTATACGTAAAAGACATTTCCTGCCCACAAAATGCATCAATTCTAAAAACACCCAACTCCCAGAAGGAGTTGGTCTTTCCCACCTCCTGCCCAGCATCAGATTTACTTACCTATAATCCATTATAACATTTCAGTATTTGGCCCTTGGGACCTTAGAAGGAGAAAGCATGCTCCTCAAATCAAATACTAGAGAATCCAAGAGCCAGGTTACGGGTCCCAGCACTGACTATGATGAACTGGGTGACTTTGGCAAGTTACTTCATCTCTTTGTTCCTCAGCTTTCTCTTTCTCTTAATTGAGGTCATTTAACTAAATTATAAAAAGGTTCCTTCCAATTTTAAAGTTCTAAAAATTTAATAACATATTCCTCCTTAGGGACTTTTTGTGATGAAATCCATGGTCTCAGAATGGAGTTTGTGTGGCAGTCCACTTTTCATCAATATTAAAATATTGTCTAATTAAACTGCCTTGTAACACGCCCTGTTAGGAGTAAATTTCACTAGCATGCATGATGCTTCCATCCCTCCGTTCATCTGTCCACAAATAATCATTAAATGACCTGCTCACATTTAGTGCTGGAGATCTAATAGGGAAAATAGATGCAACCTTGGTTTCATCAGACCCAGTAGTTCACTGGGAAGACAATTCTTAAACATTTGGCTGTATTGTAATGCAATAAGGGTAATGAGAGAGGGAGTACAGGAATATAGAGGAAGACCACCTAATCCTACTGGGAACAATCAGAGAGGCTTCCCAGAGCATACAATGTTTAATTGAAACCCAAAGGATATCTAAGAATCTGCAAGGTAAAAAGGTGAGGCGAGTTCCATGTATATGCAACATAGCTGGAGTATGAGAGGCATGGGACTTCAGAACAGGGTCAGCAAGAAATGTTATAGACAACACTCAAGTCAGTGCAGTTACCGTAAGTATATGACAAAATCATAATTCCAATCATTGTTAACAAACCCTGAGTGTTTCACACAGTCTAGCTCAGTCATTCCTGAGGTGTTGCCAATCCAGCTGCACGTTCAGCTGAGGAAATCGCCTCTCTCCACCCTTCTCTTCTGGCCACTCTGGCCACCTTGCTTTTTCTGGACTCCAGGAATGCTCAGTTTCTATTTTCTTTCTGGTGGATGTGCTTTTCCTGGCTCTCCACATGGCTCACACCCTCCTCTCTTCCAATATTGTTCTGGGAGAAGTGTTTCCTGTCTACACTCAACACTCTGCCCACTGCTCTCTTTGCCTCCTTAATTGTCTCCATTGTGCCTAGCACCTCTCCACATTATGTATCTGTCTGTGTCTTTGCTTATGGCACATCTCCCTCCAACTACCAGGGTAGAGAAACTGTCAGTGTGGTTCACTGCTGCACCTCCAGCGTGAGGACCAGAAATTGATGCTCATGTTTGTTGAGTGAATAAACAAATGTTACACTGCTTGGAAGGTTGGAGTTTGCATGAACCCCTGCCTTCAGATTCCAGAGCCTGCCCATGTAAACCATTCTACTGTATTTCATGGCCAACCTAACTGAACTTCATTTCCAAGATTCTCACAGCAAACAAGGCAAGAATAGTCAGCAGCAAATTTTACAGACGACAATGGGACTTTGTAAGTCCCTTGAGCTTCATAAGCTCAAGGTTGCATGGAGAAGAATCTGAAGAGTTGGTATTTGCCCCTATGCCTGATTCCATAGCCCATCTGTTGGCGCTGCTCATGCCACCTGCCTCTAAAGAGCCTCTCAACAAGATTAGGATTCAGATCAAATATGCTCACATGATAACAGAGCTTTCAAATAGAATCAGTGTTGTTCATTTTTAAGATATTATAAAGTTGTCAAATAATGTGGAGATGAAACATGTAAATGTGCCTTCATTATTAAATACAACAAATCCTGGGCGTGGAACAAGACCGGATCTGTTGTGTGTCATGGGGTCTTTATGATTTGCCTCACCTCAAAGAAGACTATTTCTGCTGCTGACTATATGGTGAGCAGCCCTACATCTTATTGAATCTTCCCAATGGGTACATTAAAAGTCTTTCAAATAGATAGCTACATCTATACCCAGAATCCCATACTTTAGCTTAGATCTGGTGTCCCTGGAGAAGACACCTAGAGCAACTGTGAGCCCCTTGAGGACAAAGCTCCCTCTGTCTTGTTCCATGTAGGGCCACCCTGAATGTGCCTATCAGGAAATGAAAGATGCTGGAAGCTGGGACAGACAGGCCGGGATGTTGAGCCAGATGAACAAAATCTCAGTCTCTTGGCCTCTTGATGGCCATAAAACTTCGATCAAGTTACTTAAACCTCTGTGAGCATCAGTAAGAATCTCACATTACAAGATACAGTGGTACCTTGAGATATGAATTTAATTTGTTCTGTAACCGAGCTTGTAAGTCAGTCAACTTGTATATCAAACTACCAATACTGGACCCATGTGCCAATGTGCCAACTAGCGGCAGCTTCCCGAATCACGACTCATATTTCGGAATTTTGCTGGATCTCGAACAAAAATATGGACTGAGTTGCAGCTCGTATCTTAAAAATTTGTATGTTGGTCTGTTCATATCTCAAGGTACCACTGTATTTCTAAACGATTAAGCAAGATAGTGTATGTGAAGAGTAAGCCATGGAAAGCATTGTTAAACAGAATAGAGGTTCAAGGACAAACCGACCCAGTGCCTGTCCTCTTTTACACTCTGGCTGGAAACCAGACCTTAGTGAAACAGCCTCACAATGAAATGTAAAATTCCAAATATTATGAGAAGATGTAATCCACAGAAAGATGTGTGCTTGAGAAGGGTAGAGGATGTCTTCAAAACGAGAGACTGAGTGAAGACCCAAAAGGTGAGCAAGAATCAACCAGGTGGATTTTCAGTGTCCTCATTTACCAGCATTCATTTCCATTCTTCAAGTAGAGCTAACCATCCCTCTCCCTCACTTCCGTCAGTGTTACTTCCTCCACGTCACACTTTCCTTTGCCTGCTCCATGCTAATCCTAAGACTCTTATTAAAACCATTGAGAGAAATACTTTCTGAAGGAACTGTTGATTGGCCAGGAACACATGACTTGTTTTTGCTATCATATGGAAAGGGCCTACCTAAATTAAAGGAAGGAGGTAAAAAGGGACAAAAGAGAAAGAGACACAGGTGGAGGAGACCCAGGACAAGACTGAAAGCTGAGATCAAGACCAAGATGGCAGTCCAGGAGGGGAGACTGACCCCAGAGCTTGGAATAAGAAGTAGATACACTGATCATAATATTTGGGCATCTGGATCCAGCCATGCCTGAACCAAAATATACGCTCCTGAATTTTCAATTACATGAGCCAATAAATTATCCTGTCTATGCCACTTTGAGTTGACTTTCTGTTTTTTTTTGTAATCAAATAGCCCCAATGAATGCACTATGGAGTGTGTGTGTGTGTTGGGGGGGGATCATTTCACAGAGGGAACAATATTCATCAAGGCCCTGGGGCAGGAAAGAGCATTCTAAGTTCAAGGATATGAAAGGAAGCCTGTATGTGTGGAGCTCCAAAAGCAAAGGAGAGCTTGAGCTAGTTGATGTTCAAGATGGAGGCAAGGGGTAGACTTCCCATTGTCATGGCTTCCTGTGACATTCTAAATAAAGCCTTGTTCTACATTATCCTTCTCCAGGTAAAGTGAGAACTTGACACACCCTGGAATTAGGGATAATCATTAGAATGGCACCTCTCTGAGGCCAGAAGAGAGGCAAAGTGAATGTTTTGTGTTCTCATGAAGTACAACGTAATTCAAGATGCCAAAAAGGGATAGTTGATGAGAGTCCTTGGAAAAGAACTAGAATGAATTTTATATAATTTCTCTCATTTCTTGATCAGAAGGAATTTGGCTTCTGGCTTGATTAAATGCCAGGTTCAAATGCAGAATCATAGCTAAACAAAAAGAGGGATAACTAGCCATGGAGCACAGTTCCCCAGAAGTGGTGATTTTTTTCCAAAACATCTTCAGTTTCAAATAAGCAAGTCAGGTAAGAATATAAGAGATGCGAAAGGCAGAGCAAGATGAGAAACACAGAGAATGGACCTGAGAAGGGAACATGTGTGATGTGCTTCCTTCCTCTCGAAATATAGTCTCTCCCTCCCCCCCCCCATTTGTCCCCCCAAACCTTCATCTCCCTGCCTGGAAACCCCACTCTCTCCTACCACAGGTGGAGTTCTTCAGCTGGAGCTCAGCTAGCAAGCGGCTGTATGATAATGTTTCTGTTCTGGCCCAGTCTCCAGTCTGACTGCCTGAAGTTCATGCCATATGAGCTGCTCAATATTGTGAATATCGCCCATGGTTTCCACTGTGTAAATAAGCTGACCACAGGTCCAGAGTAAGTGTGCCCTGCTCTCACTATCAACGAACTAAAGCGAAGACTCTTGATTGGGCCAACCTGGATTATCCCCTTCTTGCCAGTCAGTCAGAATGACTAACAGTGGGAAGGATGTCCTCAAACTGGCCATGCCTTTGGGAAATGTTTGCCAGAATCACATTGAGTAGGGTAAAAATCTCCTTTAAAATCCAGAAAGTACCTGACCTGTGATGGCGCAGTCGATAAAGTGTCAACCTGGAAACCCTGAGGTTGCTGGTTCAAAACCCTGGGTTTGCCTGGTCAAGGCACATATGAGAGTTGATGCTTTCTGCTCCTCCCCCTTCTCTCTTTCTCTCCTCTTTATAATGAATAAATAAAATCTTTGTTAAAAAAATATAAATAAATAAAAATAAAAAACAGAAAGTGGTTCTGGGGAGACCAAAACAATTGTCCACTACCCCAACTAGTGTTAAACATTGCATTGAGTTCACATCATTGAAAGAGGGGTCCCTAGCCCTCAAGTTGCTTATAATCTGGTCACCCTTTAGAGACTGACCATTCATCTCACAAGCAGATATTCTAAATTCCTGAGAGGAAGGAAGCACATCACACATGTTCCCTTCTCAGGTCCATTCTCTGTGTTTCTCATCTTGCTCTGCCTTTCGCATCTCTTATATTCTTACCTGACTTGCTTATTTGATACTATGAAGATGTTTTGGAAAAAAAATCACCACTTCTGGGGAGCTGTGCTCCATGGCTAGTTATCCTTCTTTTTGTTTAGCTATGATTCTGCATTTGAACCTGGCATTTAATCAAGCCAGAAGCCAAATTCCTTCTGATCAAGAAATGAGAGAAATGATACAAAATTCATTCTAGTTCTTTTCCAACTATGTGCCTAAGTGCCTACTATGTATCAGACACTTTGTTAGACTCTGAGGATTCAGTAGTGACCAAAGCAAGAAATAATCTCAGCTTCCCAAAGCTTGCTTTCTAGGAAAGGGTAAATGGGGAAAAGTGGTTGGCAGAAAAAAATAAAGTAGGGAGGAGAGAAAGAAAGCACTGTGGAGAAGGTTGGTGGGTTGGTTGCCATAGTAAAGACATCAACAATAAGGTGACATTTGAATAAAGACTTGAAGGAGGCCCTGGCTGGTTTGCTCAGTGGATAAAGCATCAGCCAGGTGTACGGATGTCCTGAGTTCTATTCCCAATCAGGGCACACAAAAAAAGTGACAATCTGCTTCTCCCCTCCCCCTTCTCCTTCTACTCCGTTAGCCGGTGTCTCCATTAGTTTGAATATTGGCCCCTGGTGCTAAGGAGAGCTCAGTTGGTCTGAGCGCATGAGCCTCCGGTGCTAAAAATAGCTCAACTGATTCAAGCATTAGCCCCAGGCGGGGGCTGCTGGGTGGATCCCAGTTAGGGTGCATGTGGGAGTCTGTCTCACTATCTCCTCTCCTCAAAAAAGAAAAAAAAAGACTTGAGGGAAACAAGCCATTTGGCTATCTGGAAGTAGAACATTCTGGGCACAGGGAACAGAAACAGCAAAGGCTCTGAGAGTACAGCATAGAGGGGAAAGAGGGTTGTGAAAAATAAGGACAAAAAGGTACGGGCAGCAGATGATGCTTTGAGTGCATCTAGAGCAGTGGTAGTCAACCTGGTCCCTACCACCCACTAGTGGGCACTCCAGCTTTCATGGTGGGCAGTAGCGGAGCAACCAAAGTATAAATAAAAAGATAGATTTAACTATAGTAAGTTGTTTTATAAAGATTTATTCTGCCAAACAGCGAAAATCTGACATAAAGTACTTGGTAAGTAATTATTATTATATGCTTTAACTTGCTGTAACTCTGCTTTATAAATTTTATAAAGTAAAGTTACTTCTCTACTTTATAAATCACTATTACCGTGGAACCAGTTGGCTGTTAGAAAATTTTACTACTAACAGAGATACAAAAGTGGGCGGTAGGTATAAAAAGTTGACTACCCCTGATCTACATTGTGAGGACATTTGCTTTTCTGGGTGAGATGGAAACCTTTAGAGGTTATGAACACAAGAATGACATCCACTGATACGGGTTTTAAAAGACCTCTGGCTGCTCCATTGTTAACGTAAAGAAGCAAGTGTGAAAGCAGAAGGATCCATTACAAGAAAGACTGCGGTGGCTTGGACTAAAGGAGCAGCAGTAGAGATGGTAAGAAGGGTTCTATTTGGAAAATAGAGCCAGTGGACTTGGCTGATGAACATATTGTCACTCATGAAAAATGAAAAGGGTCAATGGAGACTCAAGTCTTGGTGAGATAAACTGAAAGGATAGAGTTGCCATTTACCAACTGAGAAGACTTCAAAAGCAACAGGCTTTGTCCTAGACTTTCAAACTCAAGAGGCTTCTTGACTATCCAAGATATGTTGACTAGACAGATGATGAAAAGTGTCTAAAGTTAGAGAAGAGGTTGGATATGTGCAGGAGTATGTGTTAGGGGCAGGAAGGAGTAAAGAATATTTGGTTTCAATAACACAGAGAAGGTGGAAAATCTTTGCCACTTATAAACAGAATTTAATCTGGAGAAAGTGTATAGTTTGGATTAAATGAAATCAAGAATTTGGGGATTCAGCTGAATTATTTTTGGTCCAACATCAGGTGATTTACTTAATAAACTTAAAATTGATGTCTTTGGGGAAGTCTCTCATTCCGACCTTAAAGGAAAGAATGTATGGTAATTACTTAGTGCTATATTAAGTTCATAAAACAAACAAACAAACAAAAACATGTTAATTTGTAGAATGAGAACTATAAAACTGTGTGTATATGAGAGAGAGAGGGAGAAAGAGAGAGAGAGAGAGAGAGCCCATGTTGTTTATATATAAACTACTTCTAACATAAAGTATCATTTCCTAGGTTGGATATTTTCAAAGAGTTACTAATTTAAAAATAAAGATCAGTTCACTTTAGGTTCAT
The DNA here is from genome assembly GCF_036850995.1 of Saccopteryx leptura. NCBI lineage: Eukaryota > Metazoa > Chordata > Mammalia > Chiroptera > Emballonuridae > Saccopteryx > Saccopteryx leptura. Next base: position 66,045,841 of record NC_089512.1, read on the forward strand.
TCTCTCTCAGAAGTCCTTCCTTTTATTACAAAACCTGCATAAACCATTTCCTTTGGTGTGCAAAATGTGTGTAATTAAACCATCAGCATAATACCCATCTCCATGTAAAACCTGCACTTAGGAACTTTAACTACTGAATAAAAACTCCTATTACATGACCATTAAGTGTTATGAATAAAGCAAGTCATGGTAGGACTTGATTAATTTTTATGCACTATGAATAGGGTCTAAAAAAAATTTGATTTTGGTGGGTTTCCTCCTAAGCACCCCCAGAGTTCCTGATGGCTTCACCTCAGGAGAAAAGTATCTATATGTGCTGAGTTGACTCAGAAAAAGGTGTCTGACCTTACTTGGACCTCAACTACTCTCGGTTTGTCTCCTTTCAGAGAGAAATCTTAGACCCCACTAATAAATAACACAATCAGCATTGGAGAGATAAAAAGTGAGGATGATGATGTGCAAAAAGATGGTTGGTTGCCCTAGGTATAGTCCCCAAAGATGACACCTTGTTAGGTTGAAATATATTTTAACTTTATAGGTTAACACATAAGAGTCACAGTTTGAAACTGGAATGTTTTGTATGAATTCTAAAAACCATCCTTTTGTGCCTCAGAAGATGTGACTTTCAGATTCTTGGTTTAGACTTTATTAGGGAAAAAGAGATGTGAATGGAATCTCAAAACCCCCAAAAGAATTTTTTCCATGGACCTCTGAGCAGGGAAGCAGAATATAAGAGCGGCGTGCCCAACCAAACTGAATTGAGTTTGACCAGCAGGTAGAAAGGAAAATGTTGGGCAACAGTAACTACAGTTACTATGGTATTCAAGTTATTTACGGTATACATTGTACTCACATTATGGGAAGCTCTTCTGGAAGCTTCAGCTGGAAAACGAGGGTCTCCATTTTCGATAGGAGAGGAATTCTGACTTAGCTGACAGGAAAGAAGACTCTTTAGATTTTGAGATAGTACTGAATATTTTCAAAGCAAGAAAGAAAAGTTGGGGTGTGAAGGGAAGGTGTTGGGCACTGTGCGGACGCAGCACGACCATTTCTAGCGGGAGGATTCTTGCTTTGAATGGCTGCCTGCCCCTCTCCTCAGCCGAAGAAGGAAAATCTTGGAAAACATCTGAAAACTCACATTGGGAGAGGTGGGATACAGGGCTCACCTTACAAGTTTCATTGTTCCAGTTAGCTTTATTGCAAACTACCAACTCAGAACAAAGTTAGCACTCCGTTTCTAAAAGTTCTAGGCATTTTATTTCTCTTTCGGGAATTTATTTGCCAAAATCATAGTAAAGGCTGCAGAAGAATCAGACACAAAGGCCCCTGAATGCATTTCAAAATATTTCTCAGGAGTATCTCTGACTCCTGTCATTAATATCCATGGTAGCATTTCTGAACATCTATTCTTGGAAATACTTATGCATCCAGATACTCCATGAAAAAAGGATTCTCTGGTCAAATAAAGCTGGGAACACTGTGAGCCCCATCTTCCTGTTTGAGACAGTGTGTATCATGAAGGCTCTGAATAGCGGCCCATGAGAAATTGAAAATAAAAAAATAAGAACAAAAAACTGATATTGTTGAACTAGCACATTTGAAACTTGTTTACTATACAACCTTTTCATACAGGGTGATCATTTACATCCTATGACATGGGTGTTCTGAGACCACAGGTTTGGAAATAGAACTGCAATTTAAGAAGGGTACCCCAATCCTGACCATTTTTTCCACAAGATCATGGCAGGCAGCTCCAAGAACTCTGTCAGACATTGGGGTTTGTTCTCAACCCTCCAGGAGCAATCAGTGGCATTCTAGGTGACACGTATCCCACTTAGGCTTCTGCCGGGCTGGTTGTAGCAGCAGAAATGAATATTATCACGAGATAGTTGTTTTTTAGATAGCTATTATCTCCTTAGTATAGAATGACTTCGGTTGAGTGGAATGTCAGCAAACCTTTCATTTCTTCTAGCATTGGCTGTGGGTGTTCCTCTGTTCCACAAACCACTGTATTTGAGTTTTCTGCTTCCTGTCCTGTCGTATCTGGCCTCAAAAGAGTGCCACCCTGCTGTTCCAAGGATGATGAGTGGTCACAGATCCATTGTATATTCATGAGGTGGACATTGGCCCATTTTCAACCAACTAAGCAGCCTGCTCACCTTCCTAAGAGGGGTGGTAATCAGCAAGGAGTTTGGAGATGAGTCAGCCATGGTAGTGAGGCATCTCTATGCATCTGTGGGGAACAAAATCCTCTCAGATGGGCCAGTGCTGAGGAAGAAGGGCAAGAAGAAGGAGATGAAGCCGGAGCATGCCAGCTGAAGTGAGAGGTAACTAACACCTCAAAAATGAAAACAGCCTACTTTTTCTTGGTTAAAAGGTCATAGACCTTTTCAGCACAGATAGACAATGGAATACTACTACTCAGCCACAAGAAATGATGACATAGGATCATTTACAACAACATGATGGACCTTGAGAACATTATACTGAGTGAAATAATAAATCAGAACAACCTAAGAACTGTATGATTTCACACATAGGTGGGATATAAAACTGAGACTCATGAACATAGATAAAAGTGAAGTGGTTACCAGTGGGAAGGGGTTGTGGGGAGGTTGGAGGGGAATAAAGAGGGACAAATATACAGTGATGGAAAATGATTTCACTTTGGGTAATGGGTACACAACACAATCAACAGTTCAAATGCTACAGAAACGTTCACCTGAAACCTATGTACTCTTATTGATCAATGTCACTCCAATTAAATTTAATTTTCTAAATAAAAAAATTCAAAGAAGAAAACAAACTGAAAAAAAAAGTCATACTCAGGCAAAAATTTTTAGTGAATAATATTCCAGATAAGTTATGCATCATAACCACACTCTTAGTAAGTTAGTGGTACACTTCTATTCCTGGCTCACATCCAGTCTGGTAGGACTGTCACAGAGGGAGGGCACCTGGGACACACATTTCTCCTCCAGGTTGTCTTTGCTGCTTCACCCTGAACAAAGGCGAGGACCCTTATAGACATTACCAATGGACTGGACCTGCTATCCCAATTAAATACGTTATTTATAATTGGTATTTTTTTCTACTTGTATAGATTTACCTTTTCTTTTCTTTATGTATGTGCACCAAATTTGACCAAACTCCATACTGTTCCAAGCTAGATGATAGGAATACAGTGATTAGTATAAAGATTTGTGCTACTTATGGTCTAATGGGGAGCTACAGGCATTATCCAAATAATCATACTATAATGATATTTCAAAATGTGATGAACACTATAGAAAAACAGGGAACTGTGAGTGGGTTAAACTGGAAAAGAGTTTAGCCCAGTCCTGGGAGAGCAGGCTTCATTTTATACCCTACATAGTATCTACTTTATCTTCTTTTTTTAAATTTCATTTTAAATAATTTATATTTTTCAATTACAGTTGACATTCAATATTACATTAGTTTCAGGTGTACAACCCAGTGATTAGACATTGTATGACTTACTAAGTGATCACCATGATAAATCTAGGATCCACCTGACACCACACACAGTTATTACAATGTTGCTGACTACGTTCTCTAAGCTGTACTTTACATCCTCACTATTATTCCGTAATACCAATTTGTATTTCTAAATCCTTTCACCTTTCTCACCCATAACGCCAAACCCTTTCTTATCTGGCAACTGTCAAAATGTTCTCTGTATCTGTGAGTCTGTTTATGTTCTGCTTGTTCACTTATTTTGTTTTTTTAAATTTCACATATAAGTGAAATCATCTGGCATTTATCTTTCTCTGTCCGCCTTACTTCACTCAGCACAATACCCTCCAGGTCTGTCCAATCCATGTTGTTGCAGAGAGCAAAATTTCATTATGTTTTTATGGTGAATCACATTTCATTGTATGTATGTACCACTTCTTCTATATCCTTTCATTTATTGATAGACACTTAGGTTGCCACCATATTTTATCTACTGTAACTAATGCTGCAATCAACATATGGATTGTATATGTCTTTTGTATTGTATTTAGCATTTTGAGTATTTTCAGATAAATACTCAGAAGTAGAATTGCATTGCCTCTTGTTATATAGTCTCTGTTTTAAAGTCCATTTTGTCCTGTATAAATATCACTATCCAAGCTTTTTGGTTGTTTATTTCCATTTTCATAAAATATCTTTTCCATCCCTTTACTTTCAGTCTGTGTGTGTCTTTGAATCTGAAGTGAGTCTTTTGTAGACAGATATGTAAAGGTTTTGTTTTGTTATCCATTCAACCTCCATATGTCTTTGATTTATGCATATAAAGTCATTCGTTTTTTTGTGCGTGTTTTTTTTGTGACAGACAGAGATAGAGAGAAGGACATATAGGGGAAGACAGACAGGAAGGGAGAAAGACAAGAAGCATCAATTCTTCATTGCGGCACCTTAGTTATTCATTAAACTCATTCTTGATAGATATGTATTTACTGCTATATTATTATTTATAGTTTAGATCCCTTTTTTCCTTCTTCTTAAAGAAGACCCTTTAACATTTCATGTAATAGTGGCTTTTTTAATATCATTAGTTATGTTAATTCTGTTCAGCTGGATTTTAGTTGGTTCTGAATGATGGTTGTGCTGTGCTTTAGTTGTAGTTTTGATGTGGTTGTGGGAGGGTGTGAGTACCTTCACCTATGCTGCATCTTGATTGGAACCTCTACCTTATCTTTTTATAAGGCTGTCTGATATGTTTCTCAATGGATAAATCATAATGATTTTCCTGCCATTCTGCATTTTTTTAAGGTATTATAAACAAGGCTGCAATGAAATCTTTGTATTCTTCTAGATAGCTGGATATACCAGGCCATTTCCTGGACCCAACATTTACCCATGCTGGTTTTCGTCCCCACCTCTGCATCTAGCCACTTTCTTCAAAATCCAAAATAACTGCCACCTTGCCCACCATCATCAGCCCACAGGTTGTTCTTTCTTGGAATTTCTGATAACTTTTAGCTGAATGGCTTCTCTGGTTATGTCATCACGTGAACTGTCATGTATATGTCTTGTCCCAGTTACACTAACTTCTGTGAATGGTGGAAACAGTGTCTCAAAAGATTTTTTTTTTTTGTATTTTCTGAAGTTGGAAACGGGAGGCAGTCAGACAGACTCCCGCATGCGCCCGACCGGGATCCACCGGGCACGCCCACCAGGGGGTGAGGCTCTGCCCATCTGGGGCGTTGCTCTGTTGCAACCAGAGCCATTCTAGCACCTGAGGCAGAGGCCATAGAGCCATCCTCAGAACCTGGGCCAACCTTGCTCCAATGGAGCCTTGGCTGCGGGAGGGGAAGAGACAGACAGAGAGGAAGGAGAGGGGGGTGGATGGAGAAGCAGATGGGCGCTTCTCCTGTGTGCCCTGGCCAGGAATCGAACCCGGGACTCCTACACACCAGGCCGATGCTCTACCACTGAGCCAACCGGCCAGGACCAAGATATTTGATTTCCGTTTCCCTTATGTATATATTGATACTAGAAAGCCCGGCGGTCATACGAAATGACCGCTGTTCTAGATATTATAAATTGTAATTAAAATGATTTGTGCAAAGGTGTCTGCTAATTCAAACTGAATTACCCAGGGCAGGTGGCGAGGATGCCCCTTTGCTTACTGCCCCACGGGGTTTCCCCCTTCTACTTGCTTAATTGCTTAAAGTAGAATGCAATGAAGGAAACCACTGGCGGTACATTTCTTAAGAGCCACCGCTAGCTCAATAAATAAAGGCGATTTAAATAATAAAATGTTAATTCACATGTCAAAGATCTCTTTGTACACAACATTTCTTGTGTAGATCTTTCCATCATTTTTAAGTTTGCCTTGCAGAAGACCATCAATTATTTTTTATTTTACGTCCGTTCTTTCATGAACTCTTGAACAGGCAACATAAAGTTGACCGTGTCCAAATGCAGGCTCAGGTAAAAAAAATGCCAACATGCTTAAGCGTTTGGCCCTGAGACTTATTGGTGGTCATAGCAAAGGCAAGTTTTACAGGAAATTGTCTATGTCTCAATTGAAACAGCAACCCTGTTTGAGATGGAGCCAAATCAATTCTTGGAATGACATGTATTTCACCTTTAGAGGAGCCAAAGACTTAGCTATTATGACATTATTTTTCAATTGGAGAACCTCTAGTCTTGTACCATTGCAAAGACCCCTCTGGTGTTAAGATTTCTTAACAGCATAATAATGGCTCCAATCTTTAACCTCAATTTGTGAGGTGGCATGCCAGAAGGCAGGACTATTTTAATGTCGTGGCAACTTCACCCCATTGGCTAGTACAGTTACGCAAGCAACCAATAAGCTATCGGCGACAGACACTTAAGCCGCATATAATAAAGATAATAACAGCAACAGTAATATCTATTCTATGGAAGATACCATGATGAGTGAGAGTGGTTTATCTATGTTATCCCATAGGTCCTTTCTATGAGATAGTGCCATGATTCTTACTTTACAGACCACAATATAGTAGTGGCTGTAATAGTATGCATTATTATTACATACATTAATATGAAATAAGTTATATACCTATTTAGATACTTATTTGTAACTTATTTGTAAATAATTGATAAATATATGGTATTTATGATAACAATTTAATAAGGAATTATGTACCTAGCCCAAAGTTACATGACCAGCCATGCCTAAGTATTGGAGTCAAACTTAGGTTCAAATCTCAGCTCTGTCCCTTACATGTTGTTGATGTTCCCTAAATTCTCTGGGCCTCAGTTCTTCATTTGTAAAATGAGATCTGTAACAATGCTTACTTCATACAGTTATAGTGAGAATTAAATAAGAGTGCACATAAAAGTAAGGACACATCATAAGCCTTGCAGAAGTGACTGGAATTGAGCCCTTCCTTGGCCGAGAGAGAGGTCAGGTAACCATGCAGCCCGCCGTGCGTTCCCTGCAGACAAGGAGGCCTGGTCTGCATAAACGAGAAGTGGGAGAAGCACTGTTACTCCATTACAGTCTGTTCCCGGGTGTCTCTCATGCCTGAAGTTGCTGCCAACCTAAGTGTGATTCTAATGTGAAAAGGTTCATAGTCTCTGTACACCAAGATCCTAAAAACATTCAATTATTTCATCACACACTCCAGACAAAACAACAACAACAGCAACAACAAAAAGCTGATGATCTGGCCCTGGCCGGTTGGCTCAGCGGTAGAGCGTCGGCCTAGCGTGCGGAGGACCCGGGTTCGATTCCCGGCCAGGGCACACAGGAGAAGCGCCCATTTGCTTCTCCACCCCTCCGCCGCGCTTTCCTCTCTGTCTCTCTCTTCCCCTCCCGCAGCCAAGGCTCCATTGGAGCAAAGATGGCCCGGGCGCTGGGGATGGCTCTGTGGCCTCTGCCTCAGGCGCTAGAGTGGCTCTGGTCGCAACATGGCGACGCCCAGGATGGGCAGAGCATCGCCCCCTGGTGGGCAGAGCGTCGCCCCTGGTGGGCGTGCCGGGTGGATCCCGGTCGGGCGCATGCGGGAGTCTGTCTGACTGTCTCTCCCTGTTTCCAAGCTTCGGAAAAATGAAAAAAGAAAAGAAAAAAAAAAAAAAAAGCTGATGATCTGTTTCAACACTGAAAATGATGGGCAATCCCAGGCACATTGAGAGAGAAAATGGAAGTCCATTTATGGGGCCTCTGTAAGCATTTGCAAGGTGGATGTTGACCCTACTCAATTGTTGCCTTACGAGTCATCTTAGTACCAAATGCTCACATGAGATGTCACTTCATTAAGGTTAAACGGCAGAAGTGGGGTGCCAGCCATGCAGTGTGCTGAGATCTGATCATATATTTATGTATTTCGTAGATATCTATATCCACAGAAACCCCAGCTGGGGGGGGGGGGGGAGAGGAAAAGACGTCTCTGCTCTAGCACGGTCTGCTTCTCAAATAAGGACTGATTTCTTGAAATTATTGAAGATTTAGGCCTCACCTCCAAGCCAGTCATTCATGGTCATGTTCCCTCTGATATCTAGTAATTTTAGATCCTCCCATCACCAGGGCTGATTAACTCACTGGCCCACTCTGACCCTCAACCTCTTCTTCTTGAAGCATTAGTATTTATTCATATTTTTCCTTCCAGTAAAAAGTGGTTTCTTCCCTCCTTACCAAGCTCCCTCTCTGTGGAGCCCAGTTCAGATTGCATCTCATGGGTGAACTTGCACCACAGTTGCAAGAAAGAACTCCCTATCACCTTCATTTAACACTAATATTCCAACCTGGACCAGCATCTTTGGCTTTGCCCGTTAATTGCTTTTTTAAGGACCAAGAACACATTATTGATGGACTGGTGAATACACAAAATCATTCTGTATATCTATCTATCTATCTATCTATCTATCTATCTATCTATCTATCTATCTATCTATATCTATCTATCATCTATCTATCATCTATCATCTATCTATTTATCTATCATCTATCTATCATCTATCTATCTATCTATCTATCTATCTATCTATCTATCTATCTATGTATCTATCATCTATCTATCATCTATCATCTATCTATCTATCATCTATCTATTTATCTATCATCTATCATCTATCATCTATCTATCTATCTATCTATCTATCTATCTATCTATCTATCTATCTATTATCTATCTATCTATCATCCATCTATCTATCCTCATTGATAAAAGGCTGTAGCTGGAGAGGCCACATCTTGTCATTTCTCTCTCTCTGACCTGACCTTGCCTCTTCTAGGCAGATATTGAAAGCTCCCAGGACGTTGGCCTTAAGAGGGAGTACTATAGGCTCATAAACTAGGCTGGTCTCTGGCTAGTTCCGAGGATTAAAAGCATATTTTGAAAACTTGTAACTTTTTTTTTTTTTATATAGAGGAGAGGGAGAGACAGAGAGAGAGAGAGAGAGGAGAGACAGAGAGAGAAGGGGGGGAGGAACTGGAAGCATCAACTCCCATATCTGCCTTGACCAGGGTTTCGAACCGGCAACCTCAGCACTTCCAGGTCGACACTTTATCCCACTGCGCCACCACAGGTCAGGCTGAAAATTTGTAACTTTTAAGTGCCAGTACCCCTCCTCCCAAGGGATGATGATATCTGATTAGTGTGATTTTGTGATCTGGGCTGACTTCCTAGAATTCTGTATTTGGCATGGCCTTGGAACAGTTTGGCATGGCCTTGGAACAGTTTGGCATGGCCTTGGAACAGTTTCACCCAAGGATGGCTTAGAACAGTTTGAGGATATTTCAGTGCCAAGATCTATCTGACCCTTAGGTGAAGCATCTTTAGTTCTGGAAAAGAAATATTTAAATTTACTCAATTTGGAAACACTTTGTACCCAGCATCCCAATAGTTTGTATGAACTTTAAAGTTTATTCTCCACAAAGACAATTCAAGGTAGGTGGTATCGTACACACTTTATAGATGGGGAAACTGACACTCAGGAAATTTTGGTCCCCAGCATGGCCCCACAGCTCTAAGTGGCCAAGCCAGAAAGAAAAGCCCATGCTTTTCTAGCTACTTCTAACTGCCTAACTACCTTGGTCTCTATATATGATTGGCATAGCCGATACCTCTTTGGAAAAGACTGTCCTAATGCACCAAGATGGATATCAGGCTCTTCTAATAAATTGTTTCCTTTTTATTGAGTTGAAAAAAAGTGCCACTGTGAATACTGTATATTATTTGATTTTATGTGTAACTAATGGCTTGATGGGCCACTATATGTCCAGTAATATAGCAGGTGATCATGAGGTTGTAAGAAGAAAAGAATGTGCTTTGTCACTGGAAAATGGAATTCTTTCTAAAAGGTAAAGATAGATATAAAAGATTGATTCGAAAGGTCAAGGTTAACAAGATCATTACTGGCTAGGTTAAAATCAGCATAATCCTTCCCTTTTTTCAGATGAATAAATCATTTAGCTAAGTGAAGCCCTTCATTGACAGCCTGGGGGTTTCCTCCTAGCCATGGCAGGGAGCTGATGATCTTGTGCAGTAGAGAGCAGGAGCTTCCAGCGTGGGCTACAGAGCCAGAGGCGAAAGCCCAGCTCTACTATCTGACTGGCTGGGTAACCTTGACTGCATTATAGAACCTCTTTAGACTGTACTTTCCATAACTAAAGAAAATAAAGATAAAACCTACCACTTAGATTTGCTGGGAGAACACACAAGACAATTTATATCCCCATCTGGTCCAATTCCAGGTAAGCTCTAAAAAAATTAGTAGTTATTATCTTCGAAACTGAAAATCCAAAAACATTTTTTGGCAAAGGGTCAGCAGCAATAGACAAGATATAATCAAATGGCTCTGGCTGTGCTTCAATAAAGCTTTATTTAACTAAGTAGGTTGACAGCCAGATTTGAACTGCTGGTCATAGTTGTTGATACCTGTTCTAATCTAAACTATACAGGAATACACATTCCAATTCTGAGGATGGAAAATAATTGCAGCGAGGTTGATACTTCTGAGGAAACCCTAACCTCAATTCTCAGATGAGAACAAAGGGACTGCTTTGTACAGAGGTCAGCGGTCCCAAATCAGGATTCTTTTTTAAAAAAAATTATATTAATTTTAATTTATTGTGTTTACATGGATTCAAGTATCCCACTCAATATAACTCCCTCACCCTCACCACCTTGTCCCCCATTGCACCCCTTGTGCCCCTCTTCCTAACTCCTCCTTCCCTCTGGGACTTGCTGTCCTGTTATCTGTATCTACGTGTTGTGTATATATAATTTCACTAATCTCTTCACCTTCTCAGATCCCATCCCCTTATCCCCCTTCCCTCTGACAGTTGTCCCTCTGCTCCCTGTGACCCCACCTCTGCCTCTATTCTATTCCTCAGTTCACTTTGTTCATTAGATTCCACATATAAGTGAGATCATATGATATTTGTCTTTCTGGGCCTGGTTTATTTCACTTAGCATAATAATCTCCAGGTCCAACCATACCATCGCAAAAGGTAAGATTTCCTTCTTTTTCACAGCCGCATAGTATTCCTTTGTATATATGTACCACTGCTTTTAATCCACTTGTCCACTGACGGATACTTGGACTGTTCCAGATCTTGGCTATTGTAAACAATGCTGCAATAAACATGGGAGTGTATATCTTCTTTTGAATCAGTGATTTGGTATTCTTAGGATATATTCCTAAAAGTGGGATAGCTGGGTCAAAAGGCAGTTCCATTTTTAATTTCTTGAGGAATCTCCATACTGTTTTCCACAGTGGCTGCGCCAGTCTGCATTCCCGCCAGCAGTGCAGGAGGGTTCCCTTTTCTCCACATCCTCGCCAGCACTTATTGTGTATTGATTGGTTAATGAGTGCCATTCTGACAGGTGTGAGGTGATATCTCACTGTGGTTTTAATTTGCATTTCTCTGATGATTAATGACGTTGAACATTTTTTCCTATGTCTATTGGCCATCTGTATGTCCTCTTTGGAGAAGTCTCTATTCAGTTCTTTTGCCCATTTTTTAATCGGATTGTTTACCTTCCTGGCATTGAGTTTTAGAAGTTCTTTATAAATTTTGGTTATTAACCTCTTATCAGATATATTGGCAAATATGTTCTCCTATTGTGTGGGTTGTCTTTTTATTTTGTTAATGATGTCTTTTGCTATGAAAAAAACTTTTTCATTTGATATAATCCATTTGTTTATTTTATCCTTTATTTCACTTTCCTGTGTAGATAAATCAGCAAAAATATTGCTACGAGAGATATCAGAGAGTTTACTGCCTATGTTTTCTTCCAAGATGTTTATGGTTTCATGATTTACATTTAAGTCTTTTATCCATTTTGAGTTTATTTTTGTGAATGGTGTAAGTTGGTAGTCTAGTTTCATTTTTTTGCGTGTACCCAAATCAGGATACTTGTTGGGAGTTTTAAAAACACAAATTCTGGCCCTGGCCGGTTGGCTCAGCGGTAGAGCGCCGGCCTGGCGTGTGGGGGACCTGGGTTCGATTCCCGGCCAGGGCACATAGGAGAAGCGCCCATTTGCTTCTCCACACCCCCTCCTTCCTCTCTGTCTCTCTCTTCCCCTCCCGCAGCCAAGGCTCCATTGGAGCAAAGATGGCCCGGGGGCTGGGGATGGCTCCTTGGCCTCTGCCCCAGGCGCTAGAGTGGCTCTGGTCATGGCAGAGCGACGCCCCGGAGGGGCAGAGCATCGCCCCCTGGTGGGCAGAGCGTCGCCCCTGGTGGGCGTGCCGGGTGGATCCCGGTCGGGCGCATGCGGGAGTCTGTCTGACTGTCTCTCCCCGTTTCCAGCTTCAGAAAAATACAAAAAACAAAACAAAACAAAACAAAAACACAAATTCTGCCTGACCAGGAGGTGGTGCATCTGACTGGGACACAGCGGACCCCGGTTCGAAACCCCGAGGTCACCAGCTTGAGCTCGGGCTCACAAGCTTGAGGCAGGGTCGCTTGAGTGTGCGGTCATAGACATAACCCCATGGTCTCTGGCTTGAGCCCAAGGTTGATGGCTTGAGCAAGAGGCCACTTGCTCTGCTGTAGTCCCTCTCCGTCAAGGCACATATGAGAAAGCAATTGATGAACAACTGAGGTGCTGCAACAAAGAATTGATGCTTCTCAGCTCTCCCTTCCTGTCTGTCTGTCCCTCTCTCTGTCTCTGTCATAACTCCCCCCCACACACACACAAATTCCAAGACCCCAAACCAGAAAGGTGATATGACCCAGGAATCTGTGTTTCCATAGGCAATTCTGATGAGCAGAAACTTGTCTTAAATCTTTTGGCATTGAGTATTTTACCTACCCAGAGAAGAAAAATGTATTTGTGTGTGTTGTGTGTGTGTGTGTGCGCGCGCATATTTGTTTCAGAAAATGTGCCCTTTATTTTAGGTTTCATGTTTCCTTGACAGAAAGGACTTGGTCAAACATTTTACATGCTCTGAGATGGTGATTGGAAAGTACCTGTCATGAACTTTTTCTGTTAGTACCCAGAACCTGTCACACAGTATGAGACAGCTTACAGAGTACATATAATCTAAAGATTTTAAATATTAGCCTTTAACAAATTGTGTAAAGTATTTTTTAATAAAATTTGTTTTTCAAAGATATAGGTGTTTTCTTGTTATCCCCACCTACAAGACTCACATGAAAACACTTAAAGTAAAAGAAGAAGAAAAAGTCAAATGAAAAGAAGAAAAACTGGCTCACAGAGTGGGGTTTCCTTCTGGACTCTCTCTTTTTTAAATGGGTTTGCCTGGCTTCTTCTATCTGTGCATCGGAGCATTCCATGTCTTCAACACTAAATTCTGTGCTTTTCTCAACTTCTTCTGCTTTGTTTTTACAGTTTGTGCTTTCAAACCTCCATTCTCCACATTGCCAAGTTGAAGTTTGCTGTCAGTCTTACTTCCTATAGATTTTAGTCCTTGCAAAGGAATATCTTGTCAATTTTTATAAAGAAGTTTCTCAGCATGGTTCAGTAATTTCACTGTTTCCATATATTTAGAACTTTCATCTGTCTTGTTTTTCTTAGGAAAACATTTGCCTATCAAACCTGCAGCGTTTTCTCTGTATCTAATTTTGGAGTCTCTAACATAGATTTAGCATCTTTCAAATTATCCTCCCACGGAAGATAGTCTCTGAGCCCCTGAATTATACAATAACCAAGTATTTCCAAGTCACAGTGTCTCCATGGGACCACGCCAATGTGCACGTCAATTGTGGTGAATTCAACAATGCCATCATGACATCTTTTGGGTTTTTTTTTTTTTTTTTGCATTATTTATAAATTCTTTCTGGATAGTCCAATAAGCAAGGCCATTATCTAACCGGTACACCTGGTCAGGATTCTTGCAGCTCAGAAGATGATTTGAGGCCTTGATATCTCTGTGATATATTCATGAATATATTCCAGAATATCTAGAAATCTTAAGCTCAGCTGAAAGACAGCTTTCCAAGAAAACCTTTTGTCATTTGCTTCATATATTTTCTGAAGGTATAACTCCCAAAGGGATCCACTGTGATAAAACTGCAACTTTTCCAACTTTATCATACTTAGAAATATCCACGTGAGTACTTTAGTTTATGGGAATGAATCCACTTCTGAATTTACTCTGGTTTGTCAGCTTGCTGGTAGAATTTAATTCAGTAAGAAGAAGTCCATTGTCACTGGGGTCCACTTTTACAACAAAAGGTGCATCACTGCCCACTGATTTTTAAAAACAATTTTATTTAGAAATTAGTAAACATTTCCATAGCATTTGAACTGTTGATTGTGTTGTGTGCCCATCACCCAAAGTCAAATAATTTTCCATCACCATATATTAATCCCTCTTAATACCCCTCCCCTGGTAACTACTTCACAACATTTTATCTATGTCCCTGAGTCTCATTTTTATATCCCATCTATGTGTAAAATCATATAGTTCTTAGTTTTTTCTGATTTACTTATTTCACTCAGTATAATGTCTTCAAGGTCCATCCATGTTGTCTTAAATGGCAATATGTCATCATTTCTTATGGCTGAGTAGTATTCCATGGTATATATGTACCACATCTTTTTTATCCAGTCCTCTGTCAAGGAGCACTGTAATTGTTCCATGTCTTGGCCACTGTGAATAATGCTGCGATGAACATGAGTGTGAGTCTGTCTTTGCATAATAATGTTTTTTTATTTTGGGGGGTAGATACTCAGTAGAGGGATTGCTGGGTCATATGGTAGTTCCCTTCTTAATTTTTTGAAGAACCACAATACTTTCTTCCATAATGGTTGTATTAATTTGCATTCCCACCAACAGTGGATGAGGGTTCCTTTTTCTCCGCAGCCTCTCCAACACTTGTTATTACCTGTCTTGTTGATAATAGCCAATCTAACAGACATGCGGTGGTATTCATTGTAATTTTGATTTGCATTTTTCTAATAGCTAGTGAAGATGAGCATTTTTTCATATATTTGCTGGCCATTTGTATGTTTTCATAGAAGTGTCTGTTCAGGTCCTTCCCCCATTTTTTAATTGGAATGTTTGTTTGCTGCTGAGCTTTTTGAGTTCTTTATATATTTGGAAAATTAACTTCCTATCAAAACTGTTGTTTGTAAATATCATCTCCCATTTGGTTGATGCCTACTAATTTTGAAGAATTCTTACCAGCAAAGCTACACCTTGGTCAATGAGTAATCCTAGTTTCCATTCTTTTTTTGACATGCCAGTGATTATCTCCCAGCGGCAAACTGCCCTGGAAGACATTTTTTTGCAGGGCCCTGTCTTCCAGCTTGAGCTGCTTTAACACGAAGCATTTTCATTGGAGCTGTGGACCTGTTGCTTGCTTCCCAGTAGAAAGTTCCTGCTCAACAATGAATATTTTTTTAAGCTAACCCTTCTCTTGGGGGTAAGCCTGCCTTGAGGACCACCTAGAGCCCTGAAAATGTTGTCAAATTATTTTTTAATGGACTCACATTCATCTGAGAGGTAAATTGAGCTGTAACTTATCTGAGATCATGAGATTGCAGAGGAAATCTGAATGTGAGCAAGATGCATGTCAGTTGTGAATGTGGAATACCAACATGGCAACTTCTCATTAAAAAATTAACAAAATGAAATTTGAACCATGTTTTCATGGTCCCCTCAAAAGCTGGTGGTGGATGAGGTTTTTGTGAATGTGCTTTGCTTTGGAATTTTTAAATATATGTGTGTATATATATATATATATATATATATATATATATATATATATATTACCACCAGTCCTTTATGGGGTTTCTTGCCTGTTTGACTGTTGGTGAAGTCATGCTCTAAATGCCCTTTCAGACTTCAGTGTTTTGCATATGCTCTTTCCTTTAATTAGGATGCTATAGTAAATGTGCCCTTTCCACCCAGTTTACTGCTTTTTATATATTAGATTATAAATAAATGTTTATTTACTATTGACATGGATTACCAGCATGTCACTTTGCTCCTAGAATGATGGGAGTTAAAGTTAAATTTCTACTGCAAATAAAATGAAGAGGTCGTGGCTCAACTTCTTACCCTTGAGTTTTAAACTGGGGCAACACTACCATCATTTGGATTAGTTTGGATTATGCAAAGCAAATTGTTCCATCTATTTTTGCAGCCTATAGAGGTTAGAAGATTATTTGAGTCCTTCTTTCTGTGACTGTGGAACCATAGAATAATCCATGACTGAATAAAAACAAGGTTTTTTTTTAATTTATGGAAATTAAAATTTTTAATGTATTTTTAAGTCTCTTAGATCAAAACAATTCTTTGTTGCTCAGGTGAGCTCTTTGAATGAGGACAAAAGTGACATTAACTTAACCACAAGTTACTTGGCTTTATGATTTTAATGGAGCAAAGAAAACTGATTTATTAATAAAGTGTATTGCTGAAAGAGAATCTTTGTGGAATTTCAGACCATGCAAAGCGTCCATTTGTCTTGGCTTCACTTTGTTATGCTTTCAGAGCTATTTATAATGTTATTTCACTGAAAATTCCTTTCCATATTGTCATTTGTCTTCCATCTCCAGGAAGCTTCCCATCCAAATTAAAAAAAGAAAAAGCACTTTTCTTTTTTCTTTTACACCTCCTTAAAATCAATTGAAAATGGCGTCTCCTGGGAATGTGTCCATCTCTTACCATGTCTGAAGTCTCCCCCAATCTGAGCGAGGGAGAAAATGAAGCTTCATTTCAGAGATTTTGCTCCTTATAAGAAATGGACCTCAAGGAAATGCTCCCACTCCCTTCTTAGTCAGAAGGGATCTGACATGACATTTCTTTTAGCAAAAGTAACGTGAGAGTCACATTCATCTGAGTGGGTTGAGAGCTGCACTATTGCACAAAGAGGCCCTGTGCTTAGAAGGGCCTTACACACTTGGTTTGATGCTCTGCTGCAGTCATCTTGAAATTCTTGTTAGTCTGTGAACAAAGGGCCTCATGATATTTTTTTTTTTTTTTTTTTTTTTTTTTTTTGCACTGGGCCTGCAAATTATGTAGCTGGTAGTGAGAATCAGCCTGTTAAAGCTGATACTTCTATCCAATGAACACCTTTCCTTAGGGAAAGGAGGAGAGAAGTAACAAAATGTCAAAAATTTTCCAACTTCTGTACCCTGTATGTGCCCTGACCGGGATCAAACCTGCAACCTCAGTGCTTCAGGACAAAGCTCTTAACCAACCAAGCTATCCAGCCAGGGCTGTAAAGATAACACTAACAATTACTGAAGAGTTATCATATGACAACAAGCTTTTCAATATCTTTATCTTCTTTGAAAATGTATGTGCTAATTTTGGTATTGCTATTACACAGATGATAAAATGAAGGTACATGGAGGGTAAGCGATTAACCCACGTCTATATAGCTAATATGTAGTTGAACCAGATTTTGAACCCAGCTGACTCAAGAGGTTCTACTATGTCGTGACTCTGCACAATTTGATTTCATGACCCAAGAAAATATTTTTTTTTTTTTGCTTAAGCTGGAGTCTATGCTAAGCTTCATGTATGACCATGTTTCATCCCTAAGATTCAATTATGGCCCCCATTTTTCTCCAGATGAGGAAATTAAGATTTAAAGAGAGTTAACATGTTGCAGGTTACAGAGTTACTGAAGGGTAAAGCTACATTTTTAACTTAGCTCTGCTTCCAAAGACCAATACCCTAATTATTAACTATTGTCATTTCTCACTTTTTAATTTTTTTTTTAGAGAAGGAGAAAGAAAGAAACCAACAGACAGACAGACAGGAGGGGAGAGAGATGAGAAGCATCAGCTCGTAGATGTGGCACTCTAGTTGTTCACTGATTGCTTTCTCATATGTGCCTTGACTGAAGGGCTCTAGCCTAGCCAGTGATCTCTTGCTCAAGCCAGTAGCCTTGGGGTCATGTCTATGATCCCATGCTCAAGCCAGCAACCCTGGGCTCAAACTGGTGAGCCTGTGCTCAAGCCAGATGAGCCTGCACAAAAGCCAGATGAGCCTGCACTTAAGCCTGCGACCTCAGGGTTTTGAACTTGAGTCCTCAGCATCCCAGGTCAACACTTTATCCATTGTGCCACTGCCTGGTTAGGCTGTCATTTCTCACTTTAAAATCAATAGTTTAAACATTTAACTAAACTCAAGTTCAACCACTTTCTTCAGGCAGATGGTCTAAAACAGTGGTCCCCAACCCCCGGGCCGCGGACCTGTAGCGGTCCATGGGCCATTTGGTACTGGTCTGCAGAGAAAGAATAAATAACTTACATTATTTCCGTTTTATTTATATTTAAGTCTGAACGATGTTTTATTTTAAAAAAATGACCAGATTCCCTCTGTTACATCCATCTAAGACTCACTCTTAATGCTTGTCTCGGTCACGTGATACATTTATCCGTCCCACCCTAAAGGCTGGTCCGTGAAAATATTTTCTGACATTAAACTGGTCTGTGGCCTAAAAAAGGTTGGGGACCTCTGGTCTAAAAGGTGTGTGGACACTAGGTCTAGGGGACAGAGGTGACAGGTATTCTCCCTCTCAGCACTGCTCCCTCGTTCCCGGTGTGAAGGCACCTCCAGACTAGAATCCCCTTGCTTCTTCCACTTTTGAAAACATTTTTGACTCTTTAAAAAATTTTTGTATTTATAATGTTATGGGAAGGCTGTTAAAAACTGTGTATTTGACACGTTTGTTTCTCTCTGCTCGATATGAATTTCCTTTTTGTCTCATGACCAGACCTTCAATTTTCTTTGGCTAACCCCTCCTTCCCTTGTCATTCTAGTGGAATTACCCCCTCCTACCCCAGACAATCAAAATCTTTCATGCTTTGGACACCATCATCCCCAGTGGGTTTATGATTGATTCAGGGATGGGCGAGTTTGTTGGAATCATTGTTAAAGTGAAATATTTTTTTCCATGCTGAACTGGAAAATTAAAGTAGGAGCTCCTTGGGCTTGCAAATTCAATCAGAACCAAGAGATGGAGAGAGAAAAAATTCCCTATGCATCTAAGCTACTTGATTCATTCACATTTCACTCTCTGCACAATTTGATTTCATGACCCAAGAAAATATATATTTTTTTTGCTTAAGTCACTTTGAATTGAGTTTCTGTGACTTGCAACTAAATGAGTTCTGGTTAGCATAAATACCACTGCACTTATCAAAGAAAAACAGCTTTCCTAACATTAACATGGTAGACTAGCTAAACTAGGAACCATTCACACTACTTCAACCTGTGTTTCTTTTTTAATAGATGGGAGTAATTACAAATTCTGGTGTTAAGAGGCAGACATACTGAGAACTGAAAAATATTTCAAACTCAAAGATAATGTGCTAAACAATCTCAATATTTTTTCTTCCTTGTTGTTTGCTATTTCCTTCTCCAACTATAGTACATAATTTGCTAGTTTTTGAGAAAAGATATCCACATGGTAAGGTCTAAATAGTCATGAGTCACTTTGCTTCCCTAGTACCTGGCAGGGTCACCATTATATTGTAGATGATCAAACAAAAATTGCTTAATGAGTAAAAGGCATGTCAGAATTCTCCTTGTTACCTAGAAGTGTAATTGTTGTTATTTATGGACTGAGCTGGCTTAGTTCAATTTGCTTTTGAACTAAGAAAATGATAGCCCCTTCTAAACCATCTCAATTGAATGAGCAGATGCTCAGGACTTGAAACTGATAATGGCACTTGGAGGAATTTAAAACAAAATTACAAAAATTTTTATTCATTTTTTATCTATCAGAAGAGACTTTGCTCTGAGTACTTAATTTTCTGACTCTGTCAAATACAAAGATTCTATTCTCAAAATAAATATGGGAAAATCTATAAAGTACATCTGGCTCTGACAGAGGTATGATGAACAAACTTTTGTGTGTGTGTCATTTTGGTGACTTTGCACATATTTTTGAATAGATCATATGGCTTACTTTATCATCCCCAGGAATAAAAGAGGGGAACTTCACCCCTCTCACTCGCTAAGTGCAGTGTTGGCAGCCTTCCAGTGAATACAGGGTGTGCAGACCATCAAACTCAGATTACTTTTTGCTTTGAGAATCTAAACATTACTTGTCTATATGTTTAAACCTGCAGGAGGACAGCCATTTTCTCTTTACTGCATGGACCTGAGTCACTTAAAGGGAAATGCAGCTCCCCTAGACATTCTCAGAAAACAGCCAGCCACATTTTTTATGCCTCACAAATTCTTCCCAGTCAAACTGTCTTAACAACATGATCTAAAGTGATGTGAAGATTTGGAACTTCAACTGTATTACTTCCTATCTGTTGTGTCCTTGGCCAACTATTTAGCATTTTGGACTTGCAATTTCCCCTTCTATAAAATGGAAATAATAATACTGATCTAGTTGAGCTCATTATTTAGCATGGCTTAGACACATTGGAGGTGCTCAATATACTCTTTCTGTGTCATTTCCCTGGGATGTCCATGAACCACTTGGCACTTTTTCCCATTTCCAGGCTCCAACTGTTCCTATGATCAAGTGTTAGAGCATGCATTTGGCAGTCAAAATATATGAATTTGTTTTGTTTTTGTTTTCAGAGACAGAGAGAGAATCAGAGAGAGGAATAGATAAGGACAGACAGACAGGAACGGAGAGAGATGAGAAGCATCAATCATCCAGTTTTTGTTGTGATACTTTAGTTGTTCATTGATTGCTTTCTCATATGTGCTTTGACCGTGGGCCTTCAGCAGACCGAATAACCCCTTCCTCAAGCCAGCGACCTTGGGTCCAAGCTGGTGAGCTTTGCTCAAACCAGTTGAGCCCGCGCTGAAATTGGCGACCTCAGGGTCTCAAACCTGGGTCCTCTGCATCCCAGTCCGACGCTCTATCCACTGTGCCACCGCCTGGTTAGGTAAAAAAATATGAATTTGAATCACAGTCAATGTTGTCAGATTTAGCAAATAAAAGCATAAGACATTACATTAAATTGGAATTTAGATAAAAAACAAATATTTTTTAATATATCTCATGCAATATTTAGGACATGCACAATAAAACTACTCGTTATTTGTTTAAAATCCAATTTTAAATAAGATGTCCCATAATTTATCTGGCAACAATACCCATAGGCTGTGACCTTCAGCAAGTCATGTGATATCTTTAATTTTATCATGTGTAAAGATAATATTTTTTAATTAATTAATTAATTAATTAATTTTAGTGAGAGAAGCAGGGAAAGAAACAGAGAGAGAGACAGGAACATCAATCTGCTTCTGTATGTGCCCTGACCAGGATCAAACCTGCAACCTCAGTGCTTCAGGACAAAGCTCTTAACCAACCAAGCTATCCAGCCAGGGCTGTAAAGATAACACTAACAATTACTGAAGAGTTATCATATGACAACAAGCTTTTCAATATCTTTATCTTCTTTGAAAATGTATGTGCTAATTTTGGTATTGCTATTACACAGATGATAAAATGAAGGTACATGGAGGGTAAGCGATTAACCCACGTCTATATAGCTAATATGTAGTTGAACCAGATTTTGAACCCAGCTGACTCAAGAGGTTCTACTATGTCGTACTGCTTCTATAAAATGCAGGTGTATGTCCAGAAAATATTGACACTGGGTGAGAAAAGCGGGTACAGAGGGTCCTTGGGTTATGATAGTCTAAATATATGATGTTTCCAGTTTATGATGTTCACCCCATAAAAACTTTAAAAAATTGGCCCTGGCTGGTTGGCTCAGTGGTAGAGCATCGGCCTGGTATGCAGGAGTCCTGGGTTTGACTCCTGGCCAAGGCACACAGGAGAAGCACCCATCTGCTTCTCCACCCCCTCCCCCTCTCCTTTCTCTCTGTCTCTCTCTTCTCCTCCCGCAGCCAAGGCTCCATTGGAGCAAAGTTTGCCTGGGCGCTGAGGATGGCTCTGTGGCCTCTGCCTCAGGTGCTAGAATGGCTCTGGTTGCAACAGAGCGACACCTCAGATGGGCAGAGCATCACCCCCTGGTGGGCATGCTGGGTGGATCCCGATCAGGCACATGCGGGAGTCTGTCTGACTGCCTCCCCGTTTCCAACTTCAGAAAAATACAAAAAGAAAAAAAAAAAACTTTAAAAAATTGAAACATGAGTGTTTTGGCTTATGCTGTTATACTGTTAGTGTTGTACTTACTAACTATGTGGGTGAATTAGTTTGGCTGCATGCAGCTGAAAAATATGCAGTAATGCAGCTTATGAGTGAGGGAGTTGGTGTCCCCCAGACTGGCCTCGAACAAATATTTAAGAAAGTGGAGAGGCCTGCAACAGACCCTGTACCCTCTACATCAGCTGCTTATGCAGAGGAAACACCTGTAGTACAGGTAAAATCATCTCCAGCATCTCCTGCATGTCCCTTAGGCAATCCTGATTCCCCTGACCCAGTATCTCCAGCACCTTCTGCAGGTTTTCCTGCCTCTCCAGCTTCTTCCTCCCAATAGGTCACTCTCTATCAACTTGCAATGCCCCTTCCAATGTGCAGGTCAATCACAGTAATAAAGGTAAGGATTTTTTTATATACTCATTTTTTCTGTTACTATAGTACAATGTACAGTATAGTATATTTATGTCCTTTTCCTTTTTCTATGGCTTAGTTGTGTTTTTATGTTCTAGAATATGATTTTACAACTGTGTTAGGATAAGTGACTTAGCTAGGGTGTGTTTCAACTTACACCAAAATTTGTGTTACATCCTGTCATAGGAATGGAATGGTATCGTAACCCAAGGACCCCCCGTAATACATATTAGTGGAATCCTAAAAAGTTTCAGGTTCCCATATAGTTTAGTCTTACAGATTCAAATTTGAAGAAACACATTTTCATTGCCAAAAAGAATTTCATTAAAGGTAGCCCAACTATTTGATCAACACTTACCAAAATTCTCTTCTCTTCCTGCCACTTCACTCATACCCTGGACCTCTTAAGGGACTTCTCAACATTTCCCAGAGAAAATTCTCCACCCTTCACCTATGACTTTTTCTTTCCTCTTCCTTCATCTTCTTCTCAGTTCCTTATTATGTAGATTCACTTGGCCTTTCTCTCAGAATAGAGTCCATATTCTTTTTATTTTATTCTATTTATTTTTTGTATTTTTGCTATTTATTAAAGTTATTGAGGTGACATTGGTTAATAAAATTATATAGGTTTTAGGTGTACAGTCCTATAATACATTATTTGTCCATTTATCTCCCCTAACCTTCCTCCTCCTCCCCCAACCTTCCTTTCCCTCTGGTAATCACCACTCTGCTGTCTGTATCTATGAGGTGTTTTTTGTTTCTTTTGTCTTTCTTTCTCTTTCTTTCTTTCTTTCTCTCTCTTTCTCTCTTTCTTTTTTTCCTTGCTTAATATTGTTTAGAATAAAGAAGACAAAATGGATTGGAAGTTCAAAATTCTCTTTGGTAGGCTGAGGAAATTGCTCAAGTCCATGTCCATTCCCATGTTAACAATTTCTTGTTCTTTTACACTAGGTGCTCATTAAATGTAAATTTTCTTCTGCCTTCCTTTGCATTTTCCTGTATTTTGCCACTAATAATAGAAGGTTCTCCATGGTTCCAATTTCATATTTTACAAAATACTTGACAGATTCCTGAGCTTCTTAGAAATATGGGCTCATGGATATTGCCTGAGATTACTGGGTTAGACTGATGAGATCATGAGCAAGGGACACCTCAGAGAGTAGAGGTATGTTTTAAGAGAGGGTGATTCCAAGGAACTAAGATGCAACATAGAAATCAATGAAGGGGAGTGACATCAGAGAAATGGTGCCATGAGGAGCAATCTCAATACTTCTCCCCAAATTTTCAACAAGTTCTACAACCAGAGACAGAAAAATCTATCCCTGGAGCATTTGAAAGTCACACACACTGAACAAAAAGGTATGACTGGGCAAAAAGTTGGCTAAATATATAATAAACTACAAGCTAGAAGAGACTGGACCCCAATATTTAAAGTTCTGAAAGAGAGGGACTTCTAGCCAAGAATACTATACCCATCAAAGCTATTCTTCAAATATGAAGGAGAAATAAAACATTTACAGATACAGAAAAGATGAGGGAATTTATCATCAGAAAATCTCCAATTCAGGAAATACTAAAGGGGGTTTTCTAAAAAAGAGCAACTCAAAACAAAACCACAAGTAAAAGCTCCACCAAGAATACAATAAAACCAAATTTAAACTGTGATAACAAAAACAAAAAAAAGAGGAGAGGATGAAGATTAACAGTAGCAAAGGACGATGAAGTGCAGAAGTACTCATAAGATAATGTACTACAATGAACATGGTAAGTACCCTTTTCATTACTTAATGGTAACCACCCCTGAAAAAACCACCACAGAAGCACATGACTTAAAAAAGGTAGTAACAGAGGAAAGAAGTATGGATTACAACCAAATAAAAACAAATGATAGCAAAACAAAAGAAAAGAATCAAACAAGATACAAAAATAACAGAAAGCAATATATAAAATGGCAATGAGAACCCTCAAATGTCAATAATTACACTAACTGTAAATGGATTAAACTCACCAATAAAAAGACACAGAGTAGAAGAATGGATTTAAAAAATAAATCCAACTGTATGCTGCCTATAAGAAACACATCTAAGCAACAAGGATAAAAACAAATTCAAAGTGAAAGGCTGGAAAACAATACTCCAAGAAAATAATGTCCCCAAAAAAAGCAGGTATAGCAATACTCATATCTAACAATGCTGACTACAAGACAGCAAAAGTAATCAGAGACAAAAATAATCATTGCATAATGATTAAGGGGACACTGAATCAAGAAAACATAACAATTCTTAATATATATGCACCAAACCAAGGAACACCAAAATATATAAGACAGCTACTGACTGACCTAAAAACAAAAAAGACAAAAATACAATCATACTTGGAGACATCAATATGCCGCTGATGGCTTTAGATTGTTCATCCAAACACAAAATCAATAAAGAAATACTGGCCTTAAACGAAACACTAGAGCAATTGGATATGATAGACAGCTACAGGACATTTCATCCCAAAGTGATAGAGTACACATTTTTCTCTAGTGTACATGGAACATTCTCAAGATTTGACCATATGTTGGGCCACAAAAATAACATCAGCAAATTCAGAAAAATTGAAATTGTACCAAGCATATTTTCTGATCATAAAGCCTTGAAACTAGAATTCAACTGAAAAAAAGAGGTAAAAAAACCCCACAAAAATATGGAAACTAAACAACATACTTTTAAAAAATGAGTGAGTCAAAGAAGAAATAAGCGCAGAGATCAAAAGATATATACAGACAAATGAAAATGACAATACAACATATTAGAATCTCTGGGATGCAGCAAAAGCAGTAATAAGAGGGAAGTTCATATTATTTCAGGCCTATATGAACAAACAAGAAGGAGCCTAAGTAAACCACTTAACTTCACACCTTAAGGAAATAGAAAAAAAAAGAACAAAGAGAACCCAAAACCAGCCAAAGAAAGGAAATAATAATAATCAGAGCAGAAATAAATGAAATAGAGAACAGAAAAACTATAGAAAAGATTAATAAAACAAGGAGCTGGTTCTTTGAAAAGATCAACAAAATTGACAAACCCTTGGCAAGACTCACCAAGGAAAAAAGAGTAAGGACTCATAAACAAAATCCAAAATAAAAGAGGAGAAATCACCACAGATATCAAAGATATACAAAGAATTATTGTAGAATACTATGAAAAACTATATGCCACCAAATTCAACAATCAAGAAGAAATGGATAAATTCCTAGAACAAAAAAACCTTCCTAGACTAGTCATAAAGAAGCAGAAAGCCTAAACAGACCAATAAGCAGGGAGGAAATAGAAAAAACTATTAAAAACCTCCACAAAAATAAAAGTCCAAGCCTAGATGGCTATACTAGTGAATTCTATCAAACATTTAAAGATTTGGTTCCTATTCTACTCTAAGTCTTCCAAAAAATTGAAGAGGAAGCAATACTTCCAAGCACATTTTATGAGGCCAACATAACCCTCATCCCTAAACCTGGCAAGGATACAAAAAAAGAAAACTACAGATCAATATCTCTAATGAATACAGATGCTAAAATACTAGCAAATCAAATACCACAACACATTAAAAAAATAATACATTATGATCAAATGGAATTCATCCCAGAATCTCAAGAATTGTTCAATATACGTAAAACGGTTAACGTAACACACCATATCAACAAAACAAAGAACAAAAACCACATGATCCTATCAATAGATGCAGAAAAGGCATTCAATAGAATACAACACAATTTTATGTTTAAAACACTCAACAAAATGGGTATAGAAGGAAAATATCTCAACATGATAAAGGCCATTTATGATAAACCATCAGCTAACATCATATTAAATGGCATAAAACTTGGAGGTTTTCTAATTTTGTTTTGCAGTTGAGGAAATGCTGGCTCATAACAGTAAAAATATTACCTGAGATCACACAGCTAAAAGCTATAGAAGTGAGATGAACGCCAAGGGCTTTTAGGTTCCAAAGCCTGTGTTCTTTGCCATGATGCAGAACGTGAGGACTTTCCCCCTTAAATCAGGAACAAGACAGGGTTGTCCATTCTCTCCACTCTTATTTAACGTGGTGCTAGAAGTTCTAGCCCGAGCAATCAGACAAGATAAAGAAATAAAAGGCATCCATATCGGAAAAGAAGAGGTAAAGGTTTCACTTTTTGCAGATGATATGATCCTATATATCGAAAACCGCAAAGACTCCACAAAAAGATTATTAGAAACAATAAACCAATTCAGTAAGGTCATAGGATACAAAATTAATATACAAAAGTCCATAGCCTTTCTATATGCCAACAATGAAACATTAGAAAATGAACTCAAAAAAATAATCCCCTTCACGATTGCAACAAAAAAAATAAAATAACTAGGAATAAACATAACAAAGAATGTAAAGGACCTATATAATTGTTAAGGGAAATCGAAAAAGATACAATGAAATGGAAAAATATTTCTTGTTCTTGGATAGGAAGAATAAATATAATTAAAATGACCATATTACCCAAAGCAATATACAAATTTAATGCAATTCCCATCAAAATTCCAATGACATTTTTTAAAGAAATGGAACAAAAAATCATCAGATTTATATGAAACTATAAAAAACCCTGAATAGCCAAAGCAATCCTAAGGAAAAAGAACGAAGCTCGGGGCATTACAATACCTGACTTCAAATTATAGGACAGAGCCATGACAATCAAAACAGCATGGTATTGGCAGAAAATTAGATACTCAGACCAATGGAACAGAATAGAAAGTCCAGAAATAAAACCACATATATATGGTCAAATAATTTTCGATAAAAGGGCCAATATCACACAGTGGAGAAAAGAAAGCCTCTTCAACAAATGGTGCTGGGAAAACTGTAAAGCCACATGAAAAAGAATGAAACTCAACTACAGTTTGTCCCCTTGTACTAAAATTAATTCAAAATGAATCAAAGACCTAAATATAAGACCTGAAACAATAAAGTACATATAAGAAAACATAGGTACTAAACTCATAGACCTTGGTTTTAAAGAACACTCTATGAATTTGACTCCAAAGGCAAGGGAAGTGAAGGCAAAGATAAATGAGTGGGACTACATCAGACTGAGAAGATTTTGCACAGCAAGAGAAACTGACAGCAAAATAAACAGAAAACCAACTAAATGGGAGATAATATTTTCAAACAACAGCTCAGATAAGGGCCTAATATCCAAAATAAACAAAAAACTCATAAAACTCAACATCAAACAAACAATCCAATAAAAAAATGGAAAGAGGACATGATCAGACACTTCTCCCAGGAAGAAATACAAATGGCCAACAGATATATGAAAAGATGCTTATCTTCATTAGTTAATAGAGAAATGCAAATCAAAACTACAATGAGATACCACCTCACACCTGTTAGATTAGCTATTATCAACAAGACAGGTAATAGCAAGTTTTGGAGAGGCTGTGGAGAAAAAGGAACCCTCATCCACTGTTGGTGGGAATATAAAGTAATACAATTATTATGGAAGAAAGTATGGTTGTTCCTCAAAAAAATAAAAATAAAACTACCATATGACCCAGCAATCCCTTTACTGGGTATATACCCCCAAAACTGAAAAACATTGGTACGTAAAGACACATGCAGCCCCATGTTTATTGCAGCATTTTTCACAGTGGCCAAGACATGGAAACAACCAAAAAGCCCTTCAATAGAAGACTGGATAAAGAAGATGTGGCACATATACACTATGGAATACTACTCAGCCATAAGAAATGATGACATCGGATTATTTACAACAAAATGGATGGATCTTGATAACATTATACAGAATGAAATAAGTAAATCAGAAAAAACTAAGAACTTCCTGATTCCATACATAGGTGGGACATAAAAACGAGCCCAAGAGACATTGATAAGAGTGTGGTGGTTACGGTGTGGGGGGGGGGAAGAGAGGGAGGGAGAGGGGAGAGGGGAGGGGCACAAAGAAAACCAGATAGAGGCCCTGGCCGGTTGGCTCAGTGGTAGAGCGTCGGCCTGGCGTGCAGGAGTCCCGGGTTCGATTCCCGACCAGGGCACACAGGAGAAGCACCCATCTGCTTCTCCACCCCTCCCCCTCTCCTTCCTCTCTGTCTCTCTCTTCCCCTCCCACAGCCGAGGCTCCACTGGAGCAAAGATGGCCTGGGCGCTGGGGATGGCTCCTCGGCCTCTGCCCCAGATGCTAGAGTGGCTCTGGTCGCAACAGAGCGATGCCCCGGAGGCAGAGAATCGCCCCCTGGTGGGCGTGCCGGGTGGATCCCGGTCGTGCGTATGCAGGAGTCTGTCTGACTGTCTCTCCCAGTTCCCGGCTTCAGAAAAATACAGAAAAAAAAAAAAAAAGAAAACCAGATAGAAAGTGACAGAGGACAATTTGACTTTGGGTGATGGGTATGCAACATAATTGAATGACAAGATAACCTGGAGATATTTTTTTTGAACATATGTACCCTGATTTATTAATGTCACCTTATTAAAATTAATAAAAAATTTTAAAAAAGAAATCAAGTGAAAACATATTCCAAGGAAATATATTTATGGATTAAGGAATATTTAAAGGATTAGGCTTGTTTCTCTGTATCATTGGCTTCTAAATGCTGACAAACTGTTCTACATTCTATAAGGATGACAAAGAATATATTTGTGGAAAACTGGTCAATACCACCTTCTTAACTACAGCTCAATAACAAGGCTAGCATTTGATAGTGTACACCTGAGGTTAATATATATGTTCTAGTGAGTCTTCACTCTGTAGCACCTGGTGGAATTTACTTTTTGGTGATCTTTGGCCTTTAATCCTAACAAAAAAAGGTCTCAACTTTAGGCCTTGATAATTATAGCATTAAACAAAAGAACTAAAGCAAACATTATTTTTGAATGGGGACATTGAATGACTTCTTGTATTACTTTTTTCATAACTTTTACAAACTTGTAGATAAATCTTTGTATCACTTCTCTGTCTCCTTTTGATGTGAGGATATCACAGAAAAAAAACACACAGACAGAAAAATCATCTCCTTATTCCATGGGAAATAACAATAAAAGACCCCCAGTAATTTATATAAGATATTACTTATTTTATTCTCAAAAACTCACTTTGGAGGTTTTCTAATTTTGTTTTGCAGTTGAGGAAATGCTGGCTCATAACAGTAAAAATATTACGTGAGATCACACAGCTAAAAGCTACAGAAGTGAGTTGAACGCCAAGGGCTTTTAGGTTCCAAAGCCTGTGTTCTTTGCCATGATGCAGAACGTGACTTAGAATGCATGACAAAGGAGTTGAATAGACATTTCCCCAAAGAAGATATACAAATGGTCAACTTAGCACATGAAAAGATGCTCAACATGGCCAAATCATTGGAAATTCAAATCAAAGACACAATGAGATAGCATGTCCTACTCAATAAGATATTTCATAACAAGTGTTGGCAGGATGTGGAGAAATTGGACCCCTAAATGTCATTGTTGGGAATCTAAAATGAGGCAGCTTCTGTGGAAAAAGTTGTGATGGTTCCATAAAAAATTAAACACAGACTTTGCATTTGATTCAGCAATTCCACTTCTAGGCCTATACCCCAAAGAAGTGTAAACAGAAACTCAAACAAATATTTGTACACCCATGTTCATTATTCACAATAGCCAAAAGTTAGAAGCAACTCAAATGTTCCATAATGGATGAATGGATAAAGAAAATTGGTTTGTACATACAATGGAATATTATTCATCTTTAAAATGGAAGGAAGTTCTGATACATGTTACATGGTTAAAACTTGAAGACATTATGCTAAGTGAGGTAAGCCTGTCACCAAAAGACAAGCATGGTATGATTCCTTTATGGGGGGTCCCTAGAGTAGTCAAATTCATAGAGACAAAGAGTAAAATGGCGTTTGCCAGGGGTTGAGGGAGGGAGAAATGAGAACTTAGTGTTTAATGTGTGTTTTCTCAGTTTGGAAAAATGGAAAAATTTTAGAGATATGTGGCAGCGATGGCTGCACCACAGTGGGAATGTACCAAGGCTATAGAAATAAAAGAGAAAGAACGATAAAAGAGCACATGCACACATGAAAGCTGAGCAGCTCCAGGCCGTGCTCAGATAGAGTTCTTGATGGTGGATGGCTTATTCCCCAGGCCCACCAGACTGTGAGTTGCGAACCTGCTTCACAGGCAGCAGGTGTTTCATGGAAAGACAGCACCTGTTTGGGGGACGCCCATGTTACAATAGAGAAAATTTAGATTCCCCAACATTTCAGAATTAGGAATTGGTAGATCTGGAATTTGTTTGGGGGCTGTCTGACTTCAAATCATGCTCTCTTAGACACTGTCGTGGGAAGCCCAAGAATATACATTTTAAAACTTTACTGTGGTTATCTTCTGGAGGCCAAAGTAAAACATACAAACTTCTGGCAAGTTGAGAAAGAAGGTTTTGATGAGTTGCTGCAGATTGATGGTTCTTATCTGGGGGTGATCCTTTTCCCTGTGCACATTTAGCAAAGTCTGAAGACATTTTTGATAGTCACAACTGCTACTTACATCTCATGGATTGACACCATTGATGTTATTAAACATCCTACAATGTACAGATCAGACATTCCCCCCAAAGAAAACTCCCCAAAAATCAAAAACAAAGAACTATCTAGTTCAAAATATCAATAGTTCTGAGATGGAAAAACTTCAGTGTGGATTATATATTTAGACCTTTAATGGAATTCCTTTGCAATTTCTTTTGTTCATTAAACTGTACTTCTTCAAATTTTAGTTCCTGAACCTGAGCTGGGTAGGAACCTCAGATGATGTAAATTTGATATTCAGGTAATGTTAGTATTATTGAAGGCTATTTTATTTTGTCAGTGAAGTAGTGTTTATTCAAAGCATGCTGTTGTATTATTTATTTACGTATTTTCTTAATCCAGGTGGTTTTAAGATCTTTAGCCAGAGATCACATGTTAATTGGGAGAAATATTGTACATTAATTTCCCTTATAAATATGTAAAATTTTAGTGTTCAGCAACCTTATATATATCATGAGGTCTTGCAATATACTATTTCATTTTGACTTTTATGTTCTTTCCCTAGATTTTGATTTGCTTTTAGAAGTTAATTCTAGTCTAATGATGACTTTGTAATGTGCATAATACATGACAGCTTGTGTAATAATGTTCTCATTTTCCACCAGCAGGCCCTTCAGTTCTACTTTGGAATACAAATTTTCATCACTCAAGCAGAGCTCATTCATTCAAATGATTCTGATGAAAACAGAGATTTCTATGATTCTTACCTGAATTCAGAAGTTTCACTGACTATTGATCGGCAACTGTAATCTATGCTACTCTTGAGAGATAACCATGATGATAAATCATAAACTGGGAGGGATGAAGTTCAATTCTGTTCCTCCATCTTGGTCAGCTTTACCCACCTCCTCAAGCTCCTCATCACCATGGCTGTGGCCAAGCTGACTGGCTTTCTGGACCTCACAGAGCAAAAATTTCATATCCAGCTTCTTGTCTTTAAACACAAAATGAAGACCCTGGTTTGGCCCGGGTGTGTCTCTATGCTCAGTGGCAAATTTCAGTTAACCTCTGAGGCTGACTTCTTATATTAATAAGGACATGACACCAAGATCATCAGGTGCTCTGGGGATTTCTTCATCCAGCGCATTCACAAATTTGAGGAGCTTGATTGAACTCTGAAGAAGGTGGGACAGAGACCCTAAGTACATTCACATTTGCATTAAACAAGAACCTAATTGGATTTTATTGTCGGTTGGTAGTATTTTGCCATTGCGAAGCCTTCACATGGCTCAGCCAACATCCAGTCATCTGAGTTGAAGTTTATTTGAATCAAGAAATGTTTACCCATCTTTGTCAGCTTTACCTCCAAACAATCTTGACATCACTAAAAGGAGATAAACCAGAAATCGTGAACATCCTGATGTAATGAAAGAGAAAATTCACAGCCCCACCACTGAAAAATTCCACAAATAATATATACCCAGATTTAATCAAATCTCTGACATGCTTACAGGAAATCAGGGAGATAAAGAAACAAATAAAATGACATCATAAGACTACAATCAGCTAGAATTGGAATGGGGACACCCACCCAATGCAATGGCTTTGTTTGGATTTAGTTTTTCACAAATCAAGTTCAAAGAGACATTTGAAACAAGAGGGCGTTTTGAACGTTGAATGCGTTGGTCTGAGAAATCTGTTCATTTTGACAGTGGTGATAATGGCATTGAAGTTATATTAAGGAAAAAGAAAGAAGAAGAAAAGGAAGGTCAACATGCGCATTGCTAGCAATAATTTTTCCAGCCATGAGATTCCACTGTGCTACATGTTTTTAAGTTGCAACAACATGAGTCCTATCACATGCCCCTGGAAGTGACATTAACAATGGGTTATCTTTCAGTCCTGGACTGTAAAGTGGATGATGATTGTCCAACACAAAAATGATCGAAAGATTTAAATGTTCACAGCATAAAGCATCTTGATAGAAGCAAAGGTAGTATTTTAACACATCCACTGAATTAGCAGTAACTAGAGGGAATATTCAGATGGGGCGTGACAAGGAGAGGCAGAGCCAAAATGTTGTGGTGGGTACATGATGACAGCACTTTAACCAAATCTTGTTATAAGCTCAGAGAAGCCCTGTGAGGTGCTAAAGAGTGTTGCTGACCTGTGTTTCCATCAAGTGGCACATTTTGCTTACAGATCGTTTGGACAGTAAAACATGACAAAAGGAATGCAACTAATAGTGTATCAGTCAATACTTAATGATTTTCAGTTTAAGAACTCTCTATTTAGTTATATAAAGGCATTGGTACTACTATTTTTTTTTTTAAAGAATTGGACTTTCTTTTTTTTAAATTTTTTTAAATTTTTATTTATTTATTCATTTTAGAGGAGAGAGAGAGAGACAGACAGACAGACAGACAGACAGAAGTGGGGGAGGAGCAGGAAGCATCAACTCCCATATGTGCCTTGACCAGGCAAGCCCAGGGTTTTGAACCGGCGACCTCAGCATTTCCAGGTCAACGCTTTATCCACTGCGCCAACACAGGTCAGGCGGTACTACTATTTTTTAAAAGATACTTTCTTTTGTTGAATTTGTGCCTATATAGCTTTAAAAGAAAGCTTGAGTAACATCATTTTTCATCCTCATTAGGGTTGAAACTACAAACAAAATCCCCTTCAGCCTGTAGTACGACTTGTCCTCAAACATTTGACCTCAGTTTAAGCCTTTGGGATGAAGTCATCAAGACAAAAACAGAAATTTAGGCAGAGAGAAACTTGATAACCTGGGGTTTGGAAGTCTAACTTCAATACATCAAACCACTTGTTCTAAAACAGGGGAAGTCAAGGACTGGCGTGGATTATTCCCCTTCACCATTCAGTACAACATCACGAACAGTTTCCCACCAGACTAAATGCATTTTGGAATGAATAATTTGTGGTTTCATGTCAAACAGACAAAACAATAGCATGCCTTTTCTTTAGTATGCCTTGAATCCTTCTCGGAGCTTCCTAACGGAATGAATTCTATCTCCCCAGTCTGACATGTGGTGGAAGAGAGGAGTATCAGAGGCTGAGGAGAATGGGAAAGCTCTGATATTGCTATTGCTCAGAGTTCTGATATTGGCTCAGCAAACCCCTACCTCAGTTCTAAACCCGTTTTTTGATGTGGTAGAGGGGGCCAGAGATTTAAAGCGGACTTCAACCTCATTTCTGTCTGGCACAGCCAGTGGATACAACAGCCGCTCCTTGGTGATGACAGAGCTCTCTTCTGCAGCAGGGGCAGGACGTTGTTCTGAGGGTAAGCTTTATTACTCACAAATACTTTCTGTCCCTCTCTCAGAGAGGTTATCCTTCCCTCGCTCTACAGGCTTGGCTTTGTGACCTTCTCTAGCCAGTAATTCATGACTGGAGGTGACACAGCATTCCTGGTTAGACGCTGAAGAGTCTGTGTGGCGTTTGCTGTGTCATACTTTCTTCCCTTCATGGGCTAGGTTGTGTTATGGATCGAGACCCATTCCTTAGTGTGGTTCCTAGAGCGGAGCTGCTGGAGAGCAGAGCTGCAGTCCACTGGGTTAGGCAGGTCTTAGGAGTGAGCAACACACCTTTGCTGTTATAAGCCATGAAGACCAGAGGGCTATTGCTTTGTTTTCCTACATTCTGATATTGCCACCTTGGGTGGCAAGTTAGATGCAAGGTGGAATGGTGAGAGGAAGTAGGCATCGCTTCAAAAACCTCTCAGATGATTCTTTTGTGCCCCTGCTTCCTTCTGGGTAAAGCTTGTTCCACGGGGCCAAGCTCTCTCACACCAACTATTAGCATGGACAGCATACTCTCAAACTGAGATCCAGGTTAGATGATATTGCGTAGTGGCTGATTTACTATCTAAGCTAGAAACCTATCTTCCAATATTCTAAGGATTTCATTGTTTATGATAAAATCTGGCTTTGGGGATTTTGTTTCATTTTATTTCCTCTTACATTTTCTCAACTTACGATGCAGTTTAACTGCCTTTTTAAACTTAAGATCATTATTAGGCTTTATGGTCTCATAACTAGGTTGAAATTCTTAGCTATGAAAACAAAGAAAACAACACAAGGAAGTCAAAGAGGATATTATGTTTTTAGCCCTTGTATTTATGCTGTAACATATCACAATTGCTCTCCTGAGAAACTGAGACTCAGAAGTGCTGATACCTTGCCTGAAGTCTTATCACCTAACAAGTGGAAGAGCAGGGGAAATTCTGCCAATTTAACTATCATTACCCTTAACCCTCCCCACAGTAATTTAGTTCCATTTACATATTCTACTTTTCAAATCTCTCAAGCCAAAAGATTCTTCTGGAGGTATGGGTTCCTCATTCATTTCCTTTATATTCCTTATTTTCAGAGCATTTCAAATTTGGCTTAATATCAGGCAAAATATGCTGGTTTATATTATAATAACAAAAATTTCTCCAGATATTAGTGAGCTGACTGAGCATAACTGTAAATGCCACTGAATGGGAGCAGTTTGCCACCCCTAATAGACTTTTTTTTGGGGGGGGGGTTATGATTATATTAAGCTGCTTATTTTTATGAAATGAAAGACTCAAAAATTTTTTACTTTCCCATAACTGCCTAAAAGAATTTAGACTGAGGACCTGCTTCAGGAAGGAAGATATCATCCTAGAGGGCTGTTGTTTAATGTAAACTAAGTTTGATAGACAGGGAGAACCTTTTGATCAAAGTCTTCTCTCTGTCACATGTTTACAGATGGCCCAGCAAACATTTATTTACGAAACAATTGCTTGTCTATTTCCATGTGAATTGCCTTCCTGCTCTTTGAGCAGCAAATCACTCCCCCACCCCTTCTCTTTAATTCAAGATGGCAAATAAACCTCAACTTTGGGGCCTCTATTCTATGGAACTCCAGTGTGTACACATGTCATTAAATTTGGTTATGTTTTTTGTTAATCTGTCCCATGTCGATTTGGTTATTAAACCAAGCAGAAGAACTAAGAGAGAAAGGAGGGGACATTCTTCCTCCCCTCACACCACAGGTTACTTGACCAGTGTGAATTTCCAGGACCTCAGTTCCTGCCAGTCATTCTGGGAGTCAGGCTGATGCATCTTGCCCCATGATTATATGATGGCCAAGTTGGGAAAAAAGTAAACAGAATGCAGAATGTATAGGCTTTTAAGGCATCTCAGTGTTAAGACACATGCCACTTCATTGGCCAAAGCAAGACATCTGCCCAAAGGCAATGGAAAAACAGAATCTTCTCGTGGATCTGAGTGGAAAATAGAAATATTTATAGATGTTTAAAAATATTTTTCTGGTATAGTCCATATCAAATGGTGTTTCATCATGATGCAAATAAATCACTTTTTACTAAAAAATATACAGGAACTGCTGTTGTTATCACGACACTCCTGGTGTTCTTTGATTGGAGTCCGTCAGATAACAGTGACTGTCCAACTCAGTCTGGAATTTATTTTTTAGCACAAGTTAAATTTTTTCAGATATTTTCAGTTATAGTATCTCAAACTGGAAACTCATTCCCACCCAGCGGAAAGGCAGCAGCTGTAAGCAAGAGTGAAGTTCCTGCCTTGTGCTAACCTGTCGGTCCTTACCAACACCCTGGCTCCACACCAGTGTCATAAGACACGGTCTGTTTGTAAACAGGTTCACAGTTTGGCCAATGCAGGTAAATAAAGAAAATGGCACACATTATAAATTATTTCATTAAAAATTAATGCCAGATAAAACTGTATACATTTCACTAAATTACCTTTCTAGGCTTTTGCAAATATTCTGAAGGCAGCTAATCTCTTCATTTTAATTAGACTGCACATCTTTTTCAAAGGCTACTGTCCTGATGTTTTAATATAAAAAGATCATTTCTATTTAAGGCAGGAATCTGCAGAGCTGAGAATTAACATTTCACCGTTAACCTTTTCTTAAGGGGAATGATTTAACTTCAAGTGAGGAAGACTGTTCATACTTGAACCACATTTTAAAACAGAGTCATAGCAAATTATACCCCGCATGTCTGAGATGCAACCTATCTCAAATTATAACTCCGACCTTTTTTCTTTATGCCCCTTCCTTAGTTCATTTTTACCTTTAGTCTTTATCATTTCATTACTCATCATGTTTTATATTTTGCTTACTTTATATCACCATCCATTATATTTCTCCCTATGGATTCAGTGGTTTTGTCTGGTTCATGGCTTTATATTCC
The DNA here is from genome assembly GCF_036850995.1 of Saccopteryx leptura. Classification (NCBI taxonomy): domain Eukaryota; kingdom Metazoa; phylum Chordata; class Mammalia; order Chiroptera; family Emballonuridae; genus Saccopteryx; species Saccopteryx leptura. Next base: position 66,083,037 of record NC_089512.1, read on the forward strand.
AGGCCAGGCAATGTGCCTGGTATATGGTGGATCCTCAAGAAATAATTGTGTGATAGATAAACCAACTAATGATTGAATTTCACATGAAGGAGCACTTGCCTCTTGAACATTCACTCTTAGAGGCTAGAATGTCGGCCTGTCCTTTTCTCCAGCTCTCTTTTTAGCACCTAGAATACTGCTTGGTGCAAGCAGTTTCCCAACAAATATTAGTAAACCAGGGCAGTATCAGAATCTGAAGAAAGAGATGTTGGCCTGCTTATCTCGACACTAACAGGCGTCTGTATGCATGTAGCTGTGGTGGCTGGCTGAGCCTATGCCACCTTTGCTGCCTGTCCCCGGTGATGCTGAGTGGCTGTGCTGCCCCGTTCGCTCCACTCTCCCATACACCCCAGGGCTCACACACCCAGCGATGCTGAGCGGCTGTGCTGCCCGTTCGCTCCACTCTCCCATACACCCCAGGGCTCACACACCCAGCGATGCTGAGCGGCTTGTGCTGCCCCGTTCGCTCCACTCTCCCATACACCCCAGGGCTCACACACCCAGCGATGCTGAGCGGCTGTGCTGCCCCGTTCGCTACACTCTCCCATACATCCCAGGGCTCCCACACCCAGCGATGCTGAGCGGCTGTGGGCCCGTTCGCTCCACTCTCCCATACACCCCAGGGCTCACACACCCAGCGATGCTGAGCGGCTGTGGGCCCGTTCGCTCCACTCTCCCATACACCCCAGGGCTCACACACCCAGCGATGCTGAGCGGCTGTGGGCCCGTTCGCTCCACTCTCCCATACACCCCAGGGCTCACACACCCAGCGATGCTGAGCGGCTGTGCTGCCCGTTCGCTCCACTCTCCCATACATCCCAGGGCTCACACACCCAGCGATGCTGAGCGGCTGTGGGCCCGTTCGCTCCACTCTCCCATACACCCCAGGGCTCACACACCCAGCGATGCTGAGCGGCTGTGGGCCCGTTCGCTCCACTCTCCCATACACCCCAGGGCTCACACACCCAGCGATGCTGAGCGGCTGTGCTGCCCGGTTCGCTCCACTCTCCCATACACCCCAGGGCTCACACACCCAGCGATGCTGAGCGGCTGTGCTGCCCCATTCGCTACACTCTCCCATACATCCCAGGGCTCACACACCCAGCGATGCTGAGCGGCTGTGCTGCCCCGTTCGCTCCACTCTCCCATACACCCCAGGGCTCACACACCCAGCGATGCTGAGCGGCTGTGCTGCCCCGTTCGCTCCACTCTCCCATACACCCCAGGGCTCACACACCCAGCGATGCTGAGCGGCTGTGCTGCCCCGTTCGCTCCACTCTCCCATACACCCCAGGGCTCACACACCCAGCGATGCTGAGCGGCTGTGGGCCCGTTCGCTCCACTCTCCCATACACCCCAGGGCTCACACACCTGCTCAGGCAGGGCTGGCGGCTCTCCAGCCGCTTATTTGGTTGGCCAACTCCTATTTATTTTTCAAGCCTCACTTTAGACATCACTTTCTCTAATTCAAGTTTAAGTTCATAAAACATATTTGCTGAATGTACTAATTAAATCTTTGAGTTGTTCAGGCCCCAGAGCTTTGAATTATCCTCAACAGGGTTCTGTTTCTAATACTGTACATTATAGCTACTGGAAAAAGCTGTAAAATCACTCAAAATCTACTGAGAACTTGACCCCATCTTCCAAACTCCATTGCCACCTTTATAGCTGCTCAGGCCATTGCGATGACTCCTCAGCTGGACTTTTAAATTTTTATTATTATTTTTTAGATATATGTTTTTTAATATGCAGAGTTTTTTCAATTATAGTTTACATTCACTAATATTATTTTGTACTGATTTCAGATGTATAGCATGGTGGTGAGACAATCATATACTTCACAGTGTTCCCCCAATATTTCCAGTAGCCACGTGGCGTCGTGCACAGTAACTACAGTATTATTGACTAGACTTCCTTCCTGTGCTGCCCTTTACATCCCTGTGACTGTTCTGTATCTTCCAGTTTGTATTCTCAATTCCTTCACGTCGCTTACCCCGCACCCCAACCCACCTCCCTTCTGGCAACCACCACCTAACTAGACTTGATTCAACCCTTGTCTCCTACAGTGCTTGCGTCTTTTCAACAGCCAGAGTGATTCTTTCAAAACAGAAACTGAATCCACGCCCTTCCACCCAGTTCCCCCAATGGCTTCCCAGCTGGAGTAAACACAGAAGTTCTTACGGTGACCCACAGGCCTCCCCTGCACTGTGTCCCACCTCTTCTAGTAGTTCCCCTGCTTTCCTTCTGTCTCACTCAGCCCACACCACAAGGCCTTCCTTGGAGTTCCGCAAGCCCACCAAGCAGAACCTGCCTGAATGGCTTCTCTGCTGGCTCTTTCCACTCCTTGGACCGATTGCCCCTCAGATACTTTCAGGACTTGTTCTCTCACTTCCTTTGGATCTGGGACCAATGGTTGCTTTTCCATTGTATATCAAATAGCATCTGAATGCCCATCCCTCCACCCTAACTCCCCAACTCACCTGCTTACATATACATACTTACTTGTTTATTGTTTGTTGTCTTTTATCCCTCTAGAATGCAAGCTCATATTGACTCCAGTGTTGCCAATGCTCTGCACTTTCTAGGCAGTATAAATTCAATAAGTATTTGTTGAATTGAATCATGTAGTTAGAATCAGTGCATGTAGAATTTTTTTCCCCTGAAGCTTTATCTAACCTGTTCGCATACTGCTGTCTGGTAAGTAGGTTCTTTAAGGAAGTGTTTAACCCGCTTCATGACAAAGTTCATGCCAATGCAACATGGCAGGGAGATTTCAAACCAATTTTTAATGGAGTATTGTTATCAGGAGGTAGACCTGAGGCTGTGTTAATTATGTAAGAATCCTCCATATCAGTCAGAGTTTATTAAAATAATGCTGACATTTAGAACCGATTCCAAATAAGCACTTCTTAGAAAAACAGAGGGTTGAGAAACTTTTTTTAGAAAGCCTGTAGACAGCTTATCCTGGTGGTCAAGCCCCTGGGTTCTGGGGTCAGGTGTCTGATTTTAATTTCAGTGATGCTATTTCCTAGCCGTGTGGCTGTTTGTTAGACAATTTGCTTCTTCAAGTCTAGTTTTCCTCACTTGAAAAATGAGAATAAAATGGTTCTTGATGGGCAGGAATGAATGAGATGGCTATAAGCCTAGTGCAGTGGCTGGCACAAGGGAACAGTAAGTACAAGTGGCTGTTCCTATCACTGTGTGTTTGACGCACCTGTCGGGACGAAACAGCCGCACTGCAGTTTTATGCTCAAAATGGATGAGAACAAGGGTTTTTTGGGGACTTAAAAATGTCTTTATTTAGGCATTTTCCTTGAAGAAAACTCAGAAAACTTGAACCCTTGCTGGGTCTCAGCATGTGGCCATTTATGGAGTGGTCAAGGGAAGCCAACCCTGCTCCATGAGCCAACCCTGGCACATGGTTGTAGGTATTCTGTAAATACCTACAAAAAATGTCAAGATAAATTTCACCAGAGCTTTCTCTCAAAATGGTTAGATTCCATGAGATTGCAACATAAAGTTATAGTCAGCAATCTCAACACCAAAGCTTTATTAGAAAAATAACACATGAGAGTAATTTTTATCAGTGTGTGTCTATATAAACAAATATAAGTAGGCAGTTATGGTCCTTTAGGATGACCTGATCGCTCATGTGTGCATTTTTCATTTGACCAGGCAGAGATGTGAATCTCATCATCAGCAACACATTGAGAGGGAGGCCTGAGATGTCTTAAACATTTCTGAAGCACTGTCCACATCTCGACTGGCATCACCGTGGGCTGCTCCGCTGTATACACGGTGTTACGTCATCATCTGCGCATTCGCACATGCTGCCACATCATCCTACAGAAACTGGGAGGGTTTTCCTTTTATTTGATGCAGATTTCACATTTCTATCGTCTTTTGTTGCTTTCCTGTGACCAGTCAAAAGTGCACCATGACTTTACGGACACACTGTAGTTTGCATTGGGTGTGGGGACAGGCTGAAAGCAGGCAGGGTGGTTATAGCCTAAGGCTTAATTTTAAGACTAAGCTTTTCCCCACACCCTTGACTGATTGCATGATGTGGGGTGGTGCACTCTCACGAGGAATCCCATTATACCTCAGATAAGTGACTTTGTATCAGAGACTTCCTTGTTTGTACACTAGATTAAAGGTTTTGATTTCTACACTATAAAGTGGGGCAGACCAGGAGCTTGCTCTCTATGTTCCTGAGATTAACATTAGAGAGAGCAGAGGAAGGCCACGTGGAGGAGGCCAGAAGAAGCAGCCAAGATGGTGGAGTGCTGACGGAGAAGCCAGTTTGTGCAGTTTGTGCAGGGAGAAGGAAGGAGATGGGGAACAGAGGTGAATAAGGCTGGTGAGCTAGAAACTTTTGATTCTAGGAAATTCGGATAAGTCAGTAACTTTGTGAGCACTAAATGAGTGGGTTTTGGAGCCCAGTGTGTGTTTTTACTTGCCCGCTGGATGCAAGCTAGAATTAAAGATGATGGCCCACCAGTTTTTGACTCCATTGTTTCTTTACCGACTGTTCAAATTCAATGCGAACCTGCATGTGAATGGCCATGATGGTGGCTCCTGGCCTTACAAATGGTGTTGCCAATACTAAGTTTTACGGTCTCTGGCTACTTAGCACATTAATCAGTAACATTTGATTTCAATCTTCTTAAATTTATTGAGACTCGTTTTGTGTCCTAACATGTGGTCTATCCTAGAGAATAAGAGCTTGTAATTTTGATTAAGTATGCTTTTGATGTTAAATTTAGAACTCTTTGCTTAGTTTCTAGATCCTAAAGATTTTCTCCTATGCATTATTTTTGTAAAGTTTTACATTTTCTGATTATGTATATGATACATTTTGAGTTAAATTTTTATAAGGTGTGAGGGTTTTTGGTTCACTTTTTAATATTTTTGCCTATAAAATGTCCAGTTGTTCCAAGCACATTTGTTGAAAATGCCATCCTTCCTCTACTGAGTTGTTTTTGCACCTTTGCTCGCAATCAGTTGGCATATTTTTGTGGGTCTCTCTGTTGCCTAGTCTGATTCACTGTTCTCCGTGGCAGCTCCTTTGCTGACTGTGCTTCCTCGAGTACTGTAGCTACACAGTTGCTTCGATGTCAGCTAAGTACTACTGCACTTCATTCTTCTTTGTCAGGATCTTTTTTAGCTATTTTATGGTGGGTGTCTATCTATATAGATTTTTATAATAAGCTTATTTATCTGTGCTTATGAAAAACCTTGCTGGGATTTTGATAGGAATTACATTAGACACATAGATCAATTTGGGGAGAATTCCATCATCACTGTGTTATGTCTCCCAATCTACGAAGGCAGTATGACTCTCTCCATTATTTAGGTCTTCTTTGATTTCCTTCATCAGCGTTTTCTACTTTTAAGCATACAAATCCTGTAAATGCTTTGTTTGAGCGATGCTGCCACAGAAGCGATTCTTATCTGTTTTAATTAATCTGTGATCTGCTTTAACTAAACTACTCTTCATGCAGAACATATCAAGCCTAACGATGGAGAAATGATCTGAGGTCAGCATTTTATAGACAACTTAATTCTCATTCTGGAATGACTTGTCAAGAAACCGTTGGTTCACTAGCTCACAGAAAATTAAGCAGTTTAGGAGCTTGGAACTCAAATTTAAGTTTAAATGATCTCAGAAGTTATAGAACATGCAGAAGCCGTCTTCTCAAGAAAACTCCTGGCCAAAATGGTGCCTGCCAGCAATCAGCCCAAAATAGCATAAGAAGATAGCTGATCGTATCGTCTCTCTTCCTCATGCTTTTATTTTCCTTTCCTTTGAAGAGTTACCTTTAAGAAATTAAACAGCACCTAATTCTCAACTTTAGTTTTTTTTAGGTCCTTAATTTTGATTCAGAACTACATCTTTGTTTAAAGGTTTATGTAGATAAACCTCAGTTTTGTCGATGTTAATTTTATCTAAGAAGTAAGATAAACTGCTAATTTTAAATGTTAAATCCCACATTCTACCTTTTTTAAGACTACTGTTCCAGGTTATGTACCACAGGGGCCAGACCTTCTCAGCACACGGAACAACTGCCCCACATTGTTTGTTCAGTAGTGCTATTGGCATGGTCTAACATGGTTTCTCCTGGTCAGGTTCAGTTCCTGGATGTTATGGCATCAAATGCTGCAGAGAACAAAGGAGAGTCCCAGAAAGACTCATTGTCTGAGCCCTTTCCTGCCCTACTCTTTGAGGCATCTGGAAGTCTCCTAGAAGATCTTGACTGCTCCTGTGAGCCTTTGACTCAAGCAAAATTAATTCACATGGTACATTTTCACAGCATTTGAAAATTTGCATGCTTCTCTGAAGAGCAAGATCTAATATCACAATTAGAAGAAACTGACACTTTTTGTCACTAATGGTTAGAGAATAGGTTGTAGCCAGAATAAAAAACATAAGCTGCCTTGGTCGGGAGGGACTTTTAAGAAATGTAAATGAACAAAATGGGCTTGGGTATACAAGATAGTAGTGGGGACTGAGGGGAGCTTGTTACAATGTCACTTTGCCTAAAGGCACTCAAATTTAAAAACAATTTTTAAGATTTCGAATATGACTAAAATAATTAAGCAAAATAAAACAGACAAACAAACAACAAACATATGTCCTCTAAGTTTGCTTGTAAGACCACTAGTATAAAATCTCTAGGTAGTGGCTGAAACTCTATAGAGAAAGAAAATACTTAAGATTTTAGACACTGTTTGTCTTAAGTCTGCAGAAAAAACCCAAATCTCAGACCAATGAACTGGTGACTAACTACTAGTTATTTTCAAAAAAGATGATTTAATGACTTGACTTACCTTGTATGGAACCCAGCCTTCCCCTACTATCTGAGAGAACTGCCTTTTAATTCAAGCAAATAGACATATTTGAAGACTACTCTTCTGAGAAATATATTAATGTGTGTTATAAACAAGAACACTTTTTAACATTAAAAATTTTGAACTTTAGAAATATGTAAAATGTTCAAGAAATGTAAACAGGAATTTTCATCGCATTTTCCATATGGTTATATAAGCACCTTAAATATCAACACAGATCACAGACAAGCCCATTTACATTCATAAGAATTATCAAAGTAAGAAAAAATTAATTAAAAAATTGTTTCCAAATCTCAATGTTATTTCTTGGTGGTTAAAGTAATACTTGTTGTAGTCAGACTGAAGGATGGCATGTGCCACACGTAATTATTCCGGGAGGTTTGAAGAAATGAGTACATTCAGAGGAGGGACTTCTAACAGTTATGTGATAATTCTTTTAAGTAAGCAAAGTTACTTTGTGTGTTTGTTTTTTTTATTTGTGTTTTTATGTTTGTATTTTTTTGAGAGAGAGAGACAGAGAGGAAGGGAGAGAGATGAGAAGCATCAACTCATAGTTGCAGCACCTTACTTGTTCATTGATTGCTTCTCATATGTGCCCTGATGGGGGACTCCAGCCAAGCCAGTGACCCTTTGCTCAAGTCAGCAACCTTGAGCTTTAAACCAGCAAACTTTGGGCTCAAGCCAGCGACCATAGGGTCATGTCTATGACCCCACTCTCAAGCTGGTGACCCTGCACTCAAGCTTGTGAGCCCATGCTCAAGCCAGCAACCGCGAGGTTTTGAAACTGGGTCCTCAGGGTCCCGGGCCAACTCTCTATCCATTGCACTACCACCTGGTCAGGCAAATTTGTTAGTTTTTTTGATTCAAGGTTATGTTCCAGGTTGCCTAAAATCTGATTTTTAGAACAACTTTTAAAATGAAAATGATATTATTTGGTTTGTGATTAAAGAAATCAACTTTTGTATGTTAAAATTAAATATACTGTTTAGTTTTGTTATTCTAAAATACATTATAGAACTTATTTAAATCTGGTAAAAGGTTTTATTTAGTTTTTCAATCAGACACTATTTTTAAATTTTACTCTGAAGAAAATCACTATTGTTCTTGCCCTGGATGGATAGCTCAGTTGGTTAGATCTTCATCTTGAAGCACAGGGGTTGCTGTTTCGATCCTCAGGGCGCATGCAGGGAACAGATCGATGTTCCTGTCTCTCTCTCTTCCTTCCTCTCTTGCTAAAACCAATAAATTAAAAGTTAAAAAACCTCACTTTTATTCTTAATATAAAACTGAAAAAGTTAAATATATAGCATTAGTTTCTAAGACTAATGTAACAAATTGCCATAAACTAGGTGGCTTAAAAATAACAAAATTTCTTCTTTCCTATTTTAGAAGGCTGGAAGTCAGAGATAGAGGGTTGGATGGTTGATTACTTTTGGAGACTCAGGAGGATATGTTCCACATCTCTCTCCCAGCTTGGGTGGTTACTGGAAATCCTTGGTTTCCTGGACTTGTAGCAGCATCACTCCAGTTTTTCCTCCATAGCGTGTGTGTGTGTGTGTGTGTGTGTGTGTGTGTGTGGTGTGTGTGTGTGTGTCCCCTCCTCTAGTCTTCTTATAAGGACACCAACCACTGAATTTCTGATTCTAATGTGGTATGATGTCATATTTAACATGATTAAATTTGTGAAGATTCTTTTTCCAAATGAGGTAAATTCACAGAGTGTTCAACTTGAATATATCTTTTGTGTTTGGGGGGCATTATTCTATTCACTGTATTTGTGTACTTATTAACTATTTAATAAATACTATAGAATATACAAAACACAGTTATGTAGAAAACACACTTTCTCTTGATAGATGATTTTATAAATATGGGGGAGAAAATCAACTGTAAATTGATTTCTAAGTAACACTGTAAAGCCAGTAGCCACGGCCACCATCACAGCTGCCTGGCCCATACAGGTTCACATTAGATTCGGATAGACAGTAATGAAACAATGGAGCCAAGAACTGGTGGACCATTATCTTTAATCCTAGCTTGCACCTGGCGGGCAAGTAAAAACACACACTGGGTTCCAAAACCCAGTCATTCAGTGCTCACAAAGCCACTGACTTATCTGAGTTTTCCTAAGATCAAAGGTTTCTAGCTCACCAGCCTTATTCACCTCTGTTCCCCATCTCCTTCTCTCTGCACAAACTGGCTTCTCCGTCAGCACTCCACCATCTTGGCTGCTTCTCCTGGCCTTCTCCACGTGGCCTTTCTCTTCTCTCTTCTCTAATGCTAATCTCAAGAACCGAGAGAGAGCAAGCTCTCGGTCTGCCCCACTTTATAGTGTAGAAATCAAAACCTTTAATCCAATATATAAACAAGGAAGTTTCTAATACAAAGTCAATTATCTGAGGCATAATGGGATTCCTCATGAGAGTGCACCACCCCACATCAAAAAGAGTGGGAAAAGCTTAGTCCTAAAACCAAGCCCCAGGCTACAAGGATCCTGCCTGCCCACAGCCCACCCCCAACACACATTAATATAATCACGCCCGTTCCAAGCAAGAAGGGCAACCAACACCATCACCTGGGTGAACGGCTTCCACGTGGGCAGCACCATCTTTAACAAAGTGAGCATAATATATTTTATCTGCCCAACAAACACTATCTTAAAAATAAAGTTTTTAACATATTACTTGGAAAAAGCAAATAACCATTCAAGTAAAAAAAAGAAGTTCCAACTCCAGGAAAGTCTCTCTTCTTGCCTCTGTATTTTGTTTCTAAGCAAATAGTCTAATTAAAACCAACCCTCATAATTAATAGCATTATAAGGTAAATGGTCTTCTATCTGGTTTTTTTCTGTCTGCTATAAATTGCATTGTTAATTCCTATCATGTCCCTTGCATTATCAATTATTAGAGACACATTTCAGACAGAATTGGAGCTATAAATAATGGTAGGAATGTCTGTTAGATGGGTTTAACTTCTCTCTATTTGCCAGGTTGGATCTTTATAACTTGGCTGTGAATATATGGATATAAAACAACCCTTTACTCTCAACAAAGTGAGTATAGGAGAACATATGTCAACATAATAAAGGCTGTATATGACAAACAGTAAATATCATACTCAGTGGTGAAAAGCTGAAAGGCTTTCCTCTAAGATCAGACCAGACAAAGATGTTCACTATCATTACTCTTGTTCAACATAATATTGGAAGTCCTAGCCACAGCAACCAGTCAAAAAAAGAAATAAAAAGCATTTAAATTGAAAAGTAAGAAATAATACTGTCATTATTTGCAGATGACATAATGCTATATATAGAATATACTATATATAGAGTATAGAATATATATAGATGACATAATACTAATATAGAAAACCCTAAAGGCTCCACCAAAAAAACTATTAGAACTAATAAACAAATGTTACAGAATGCAGGATCAATATGCAAAAATCTGTTGCATTTTTATACACCAATAATAAATGATGAAATGAAATTAAGAAAATGATTCCATTTATCATTGCATTCAAAAGCATAAACTACCTAGGAATAAATTTAACCAAAAAAGTTAAGGACCTGTACAGTGAAAACTATAAGACATTGAAGAAAAAAAATTGAAGATATAAATAGATGGAAAGGTATACTGTGTTCACAGATTGAAAAGATTAATATTGTTAAAATGTCTTTATAACCTATAGCAATAAAAAGATCAATGCAATTCTTATTATAACATCAATGCCATTTTTTATCAGAATCAGAACAATTAATTCTAAAATTTATATGAAAGCACAAAAGACCATGAATTGCCAAAGAAATTTTGAGAAAGAAAAAAATGGGAGGTGTCATGCTATCTAATAGCGAACTATACCACAAAGCTACAATAATCAAAACAGTATGGTACTGGACTTAAAAAAAAAGACATAGATTAATAGAAAAGAATATAGAGCTCAAAAATAAGTTCTCATTTATATGGTTAATTAATCTATGACAATGAATGCAAGAACATACAAAGAGGTAACGACAGTCTATTCAATAAGTGCCGTTGTAAAGACTGGACAGATAAATGAGTTAAAACAGATCATTTTTATATACATACAAAAAGTAAACTCAAAATGGATTAAGGACTTAAATGTAAAACATGAAACCATAAAATTCTTAGAAGAAAACATAAGCAGTAAACCCTTTAACCTTTCTTTTAGCATTATCTCTTTGGATATGTCTCCTCAGGCAAGTACAACAAAAGAAAAAATTAATCAATGGGACTATATCAAACTAAAACATTTTTGCACAACAGAGGAAACCATTAACAAATGAAAAGGTAACCTACTGAATGGGAGAAAATATTTACAAATGGTATATACAATAAGGAGTTAATATAAAAAATATATAAGAAATTTATACAGCACCTCCCCCAAACAATCGAATTTAAAAATGGGTAGAGGACCTGAATAGATATTTCTCCAAAGAGGACATATGGATGACCAATAGACATATAAAAAGTTGCTCAGCATTACTAATTATCAGGGAAATGCAAATTAAAAATATAATTAGTATCACCTCACACCTGTCAGAATGGTCATCATCAATAAATCAACAAACAAAAGTGTTGGTGAGGATGTGGAAAAAAGGGAACCGTAGTGCACTGTTGGGAATGTAAATTAGTGCAGCCACTGTAGAAAGCAGTACAAAGTTTCATCAAAAAATAAAAAACAAAACTACCTTATGACCCAGAAATTCTACTTTTGAGTATATATCTGAAAAAATAAAAACACAAATTTGAAAAGATATATGCACCCCAGTGTTCATTCCAACATTATTCACAGTGGTCAAGACATGGAAACAATATGATATTATTCAGAGATAGAAAAGAATGAAATCTTTCCATTTGCAATAATATAAAGGGACCTACAGTGTATTATGCTAAGTAAAATAAGTCAGACAGAGAAAGACAAATACCTTACAATTTCACTTATATATGGAATCTTAAAAAAACAAAACAAATGAATAAACAAAACAAAATAGAAACAGACCCATAGATATAGAGAACAAACTGATAATTGCTAAACAGGAGGGTGTGGGGGATGAGAATAAAATAAAATAAGGGCAAAACCACCAACCTTCATCTGTCTCAAAATAAAAAGACCACCCTTGACGCATTGTTATATATATTTTTAAATGCAAGTGTAAATAACTATCAAACAATAAAGGGATTCCTAACAGATTAGTTTCTGGCTTATTTTTTGGAGTATTTCCTGATTTCTTACAAAGAAGAAAGTGCATTTATGCTTAATAACATGCCCTTCTATCTCTTGGTGATACTCCCTATAGTTCAGTGGTAACTACCGTCCAACTAGAACAAAGGGAAAGTTTACATTTTTAGGGAGCAGACTTCTCTTTGCATACTTTTCAGTTCAACACTAATTGGTGACCCTCAAATCCCCAGATTCACCCAGAAATCCAGCTTGATTTATTTTCATTCATTTTAGTGGTTTGATTTATGTCTGAATCTTGTTTTATGGGTATCAGGTTGCCTTTCTCACAAGCCCTTTAATTTGCACCATTATCTAGTGATAATGGTGTAATGGGCTTGAATCACTTGAAAAATACAAAAGTGTGCTTTGCCACAAAGCACTCATACGGTTTCATGGATTGAGGGGAAGCTCTGTTGGATGCTATTAGTGGGACGGTAGCTGACAAAAATGTCAAAGATGTAAGTTATTGTTCCATACTACTTGAAACCTTAGAATATGTTCCCCAGTCACCCTATTAATGAAGATATATTATCTCTCTGAGATTTCCTGTCAAACTCTGTTAAGTAAATAAAGAATAGGCAAAATATCAGAAACAGAGCTAACAAATGGAGCCAAGGCCTCCACTTGAGAGAGGAGAGCCAGCTGTTTACAGTGCTAATTTGAAACTAAATGAAAATCTATGTTTTTCATCTATGTGAAATACAATTTTCAAACATAGATTGAAAACTGGCTTTAGGAAAGGCTTTTCTTAAACTGGGACATTTAGTGGTCTGGTCTTTGTGTGACAAATGTGACTCAGCCCTGACATAAGACAAATGTCCAGTTGAGCTTTGCATATTACCTTTAAATTGAACTCAAATCACTAAGTAATGTTTGAATCATTTAGCTGGGTTAGTCTCAATGTGTCAAGATCAGAATAGACTAACAATTTTTTATAGTCTGGGACCTATAGTCATCGCTACCGACAATCAGGCAGGACCAGGACGTTTGGTAAGGACAAGCAAAACCATTCAGAACTCTGGTTCTCCAGGTCCCATGCAACTCTCAGCCAAACTGTGTCACTCTAAGAATCCAGCACACAATTGGTCTTTCTTCCTGTAGGCCAGTCTTTCTCAACTGGGAGTGATTTTTACCTCCTAGGGGACATTGGAAATGTCTGGAGACGTTTATGTTTACTACAACTAGAGAAGTTGCTATTGATATCTAGTGGGTTGAGGCCAAGGCTGCTGCTGAACCCCATACAGTATGCAGGACAGCCCCAAAAGTATCTGACCCAAAATGTCGATAGTGCCAAGGTTCATAAACTCTACTCTAGAGCAGTGGTTCTCAGACCTGGATGTGAGTCAGAGCTACCGGAAAAGCATGTGAAGACTCCAGAGCCTCAGGCTCACAGAAGTAGGTGAGGGCTAGGCCTCTCTCTGTTTAACAGATGTCCAGGCAATTCACACTGAAGTTTGAGAATCACTGCTATGGGGTATTAATGAGGTTTGGAAGTTGAACATGGTTTGTTATTCAAAACTTTCTGGGGTACGTCATTTAAAATTTTAGATTTCTTGCACAGGAAAGAAATAAATCTTATGACAAGTATTGATTAATCATTTTTTTTAGACCAGTGTTTCCTATTCTGTGGGTTATGAAGTTACAAGGGCTGAGATAATCCATATGTGTGCAAGCATGGCTACTAAAACAAAGAAAAAATTCTCTGATTCATATAAATATTTTCCAAATTGCATAGATAATCTGATTAAACATGTACAGAACCATTTAAAAATGTTACTTTTTAAAAAATAGATGAACGCTAATATGTAGTTACATCAGGTGTGGATTCATGAAATATTTTGTTATTAATTTGCAAGGCATTCTCCAACTTGAAAATTATATGCCGACCACATTTTCAGGATTTTTCCATTTTTCTCCTTTTTTTAAAAAAAATTTAAGCCAGAATATCAATGATCCCAGTTACTTTTGAGATGTTAAATTTTCTACATCTAATATCTGGTTTAAAACAACATTTCTCTAAGCTTGATTTTACAAATAAATCACAGAGATCTTGTTACCCTGCAGACTCCAATTTGGTTGCCTTGGGTTTACGATTCTGCCTTTGAGCCAGGCTCCAAGGGAATGCCTGTGCCCTGCATGCTCAGCCACAGTCCGAACACTGAGGACTCCAATGTGGCCATCTCTTGACATTTGTGCATTCTACACCCCACATTTCTTCAAACACTCACACTGTTGAAATGACTAGATCTTAGTAAACAGAACAAAACAGACATGCGCTGAAGGAAACATCGTGGTATTTCTACAGGAACTGACTAATATTTCTACTAAGGGGATACTGGGTGAAAAGAACCATGAAAGACAATTCAGATGAGAACAAAGTCCCACACAGAAGACGTTGACCCTGAGAGGGCTCTGTCACAGTGGTGGTGCAGCACTCCTGAATTGAGCCACATTTCATTCCCAGTCAACCCCAATGTCATAACTTCTATAACAGGCCCATGGAGAAAAATCAACATGTGTGTGATGAGCAGGGGATCAAACTCTCTATTAATCTCTTCCTAAATATTCCTAAATATCTCTCCCTGGTTTTCTGCAACTATTATTTTGATTTTATATCATATATAAATTTCAATACATTAGCAATTGTGACATCACTCCTATGATTCAGGCCAACAAATTTTAATAGGTTTTAAAATACATAATCAATTGGATTTCCAGGCCAATTAGTTGGGTTGTTTTTCTGTGTTAGAAACAGGACACTTGTGGGAGAACACAGGCATATAAAAGTTCTCAATATGGTGTTGAAGCCCACTTGCTCCACAAGGGATGGCTTCGGCTGTGATGGCGAATCTTTTTATAAAAATGCCCACTTTTTCAGTGCTGGCTTTCCAGTTTTCATGGTGGGTCAATCACGGTGCTGTTTGGTTGCTCTGCTCTGCCCACCATGAAAACTGTATCGCCCACTAGTGGGCGGGCGGGACCAGGTTGACCAGCACTGCAAAATTGGGCGGTTTTTATAAAAAGATTCGCCATCACAGGCTTAGGCAGTGAAATTCCCAAAGTGAAGAAAGCTCGAGGAGCTGGAGGAACATGAGACATGCTGCAATGCTTTATTCCTATCCTAGCAGTGCCAGAGTGGTAGATATAGTGCTTAAGGACAATAGTAGCATGGTGCCAACATTACATCAGCACAAGGAGCAAAGAGGTGGTGTTATGGTTTACGTAGCTGTTGCTGAGTCAGGCGGCCCCAAAAGACGTGGGAGCCAGATGGCCTCTGAAGTCCAGATTGTTGGCCAAGCCTACATCCTGGGCACATTCTGGGTCTCACGTCATTTCCCCACAACTCACTCCTACAGGATGGGGCCTTTGTACATAGGGCCCAGAAACTGCAGCAGCAAAACAGGTTACTACAACCCACCGCCAAACAAATAGCAACCAGGGTGATAACAATCAAGTCCCATCACCAGGTGTTCCCTATGCAGTTCCATCAGGTGGTTAAGGGATCATTCTGTATAGCCTGTATAACCTGGACCTCTGCTGGGGGGATCAGACTTCTGATTTTAGCTAAGACATCTGCCTCATTATTGTTAGGAGTCTGCAAAGGACAATGATCAGGGATGTGATACAGTTTGGTCCCTTCCTGTTGTCCTCTTTCCCATAGTTCTTCCCTGATGGATTAGCCCCAGAGGGGCCAGCCACCAATGGTCGATTGCTAGGCAGCCCACTGGGGAAGCCGTAGTGGTCTATGATAGACCACCCAGCTATGTCTGCATACATGCACCTAACCCTGCTCATGCAACAGTACCAGCCAGACAGCACAAAGTTCCACCCATTGGTCACTCCGGCCTAGCCCTGTTGCAAACCCTAGTTTGTATCTAGCTGTACCCGAGGTGAGGGGATTCCATTGACTAAATATATCTATATACCAGGACTCAGCTGGCATGGGAACCTTCCCTTCTAACATTTGTGTCAAATATGCTAAGCAGTTCAGATCTACCCCCCTCTTTCCTTTTCTTGCCAGAAAAACAAATCCTGGTAGTTAAGTAAATGGGGACCACATGATACTCTGGGTCCAAAGCCCATTCTTTATCACTGTGTCAGAGTCCACATCTTCTAGAAAATATACAGGGATAGCTGGTAAACTAGACCCCATGTTCTGTAATTCTCCATGCTCTGCATTTTCTCTGACATCTTGGCCAGTTGGTTGCTGTTGGGAAACTGAGTAGGTCCAGTAAGAATTGTTGGCAAGACGTATGGATTTGAGTTCAAGGTCAAAAAGAACAGAGTATTCTCTACTGACCAAAAGGCTACTTGAGCTCATATACTACAAGGGCCTTACTTATGTTGGTTACCCAGCCCAGCCTGAATCCCTTCTCTCATTCATTTGCTTGAGGTAATGTGTCCAGTTTTCCCTAATGGCTACTTTGAATTTTCTAGTCCTCTACTCGAAGACTACCCTAAAGGGGAATAGGGCACCTTCACAGTGAAGGGAGTCTGGCAGGCACTCTCTTAATCTTGTGATCAGTTAGCATCACCAGGAATGGGACAAATGAGATTTCAAGCTGCTGGATAGAATGCCATAAGAAGAACACAGCATCACAAGTGTGATATTTTTGCTAAGTCTGATTTACCAAATTGAGGGACATTCCACCAAAGTACTAGCTTATAATCTTCAGAGAATTCAAGTCATGAAAGTGAAAGGAACAGGAAGGCAAGTGAGAAGAGGCAACATGTGCAATGTGCGATTCTGAACTGGATCATTTTGCTACAAAAGATGTTATTGGGTCAACTGGCAAAACTAGAATGAGTCCATAGATTCAGTAGATGTGGTCATGCAACTATGTCATTTCCTCATTTTGATATCTGTGTGGCGGTATGTAGAAGAGTGTCCTTGTTAGTAGGAAACACTTTGTACAGTGATAGGGCCAGTCATGTCAGCAACCTAATCCTTGTAATGTTTTTGCAATTTTGTTCTAAGTTTGAGATTGTTTTAGAATTTAAAATTAGATTTAAAATTTAAAATTAGAATTTAGATTACAAGACAGCTCCCAGTGGCTGCATTTTTGTCCATGATTACTGGCTGAGGTGTCAGGAGCCATGTAATGTGATTCCACCTTCATTCCCCATGACTTTCCTGGCTTCAGCTCTTCTCTTTACTGATCTAAAAGAGAGCTTTTCCACTTCTGCCTTGGGCTTCCCTCTGCCGTAAAAAAATGCCCCATCTCCCCACCAGTTGCTGTGCTATCTGCGAATCTGAGTCCAAGGCTGAGCTCCTTCTTGTCCAGGAGACTCTCCTGATGCAGTGGCCTTCTCCACGACACTATGGACCAAGTGAGTTGTCAGTCTCCACCACCCAATGTAGCATTTGCTGTATAGAGATGTCTACTGTCTGTCATCCCAAATGGACCCACAGGGAAGCAGTGCCAGTTTCAGATACTTCCATGAGTACCTTCTTCATAGTATGTGCTCAATAAATACCTGTTTGCTGACTGAGCACCTGCCTAACTCAAACGTCCATTGTTAAGAAATAAAGAGAGAAGACAAGATGGCGATGGAGTAGGCGGATGTACCAACTTCCACCTCCCAGAACCAATGTGGATTACAAACTAATTTTAAGAACCATCATCTGGAAAAACCAACTTTGGACTAAACTAAGAGAACTCTTCAACCAAGGAACACTGAAGAAGGCACACTGAGACTGGTAGGAAAAGTGAAAACATGGAGAGGGCTGCCCAGCTGCCCGGAGCGAACGGCAGCCGGGAGAGACTCGCGTGCGGAGAAGTGAGTTTAGTAGAGAGGGGAGGGTCTTGAGTCCCAGGAACAAAGCCCCAGCCTGCAGCCCCAGAGCCTAGAAGAGGCGTACAGACAGTATTTAGCTGGAAACAAGACAGAATACTGTTTGTGAGAAAGAGACTGATTTCTCAGACTCAGGATTCTTCTTAAAGGGTCCGCGCAGATCACCTCTCTCACAACCACTCACCCGGGGATCTGGGGGATGGGGAGAGAGGAGAGGATCAGAGTAGCAGGAAGAGAGTGTAATCTAGGAGGCATAGGGAGAAACATTTTGAGAGACAGCCACCCTAACCTCTGGGATGAGTCACTCCCCAAATCTGAAGTGAATATTTCCCCCTGGAAACAGCAATACCAGCAAAGGGAAGCAGGACACTAGCCAAACAAGCTCTCCCATGGCACTCAGAGCAGAGTCGCTTAGAAGGAGGAAGCTTTTGGGACTACAGTAGTGAGTCTTAGGGTTTGAGCTGCAGCGCCCCCACCCACACGGCTGAGGGCTCGCCCGAGGTTGGGTGGCGGTGGGATGCAGAAGCACAGTTCTGTTGATAAGGGCAGAAGCCATCTGGCCACCACTGAGGCCCAGGTGTGAGCTCAGTCTTGCCCGGCTGGGGAAGAGGGGACACTTGAAGGTGGTCAAGCCAAGCTGCGGGCCACCTGTAATCCAGCCTGCGGGGGAAGGGCAGGGGCCCTGGAAGGGGCAGAGACCCTCCCTTGATCAAGAGCACAGGAGTACAGCCTTGCCCCGCCCCTGGAACCGAGGCTTGTGGCCTGACTTAGGAGCCAGATCCTCCCGTGGGGGTGGAGCCAAAAGCCCAGAACAGGCTGAGTCCCGCTACTGAGCGTGGGTACGCAGTCCCGCCCCGCCTGTGGAGCCAAGGCTTGCAGCCATCCCATAAGTGGGCTCCTCCTGCAAGGGCGGGGTGAAAGCCCGGAATCAGGTGGAGACCAGCAGCTGAGCAAAGGTGCTCACTCCTGCCATCAGGGCCAAGCATAACGCCACTGCGGGGGGGGGGGAGTGAAGGACAAGGCCACCAAGGCTTGTATACTCGAACACATGATCATAGCCACTCCCATAAAGGACAGGTGGAAACCACAGCAACAGCCCCAGTGGGTAGGCACCAACAAAGACCATACTCAAACGCCCTAGGCAGCAACAACAGAGGGGGTGTCGGGCCTGCACACAGACCACACCTAGGGAACACAGAGGCCACACTCAGTGGACTCCAGTGGCCAAAACCTTCTTTTACACAGACAAAATGAGAAGGCAGAGAAATGCAACACAAATGAATCAAGACAAATCCCCAGAAAAGGACCTGAATGAGTCAGATATAACCAAATTACCAGATGAAGAGTTTAAAATAATGATTGATAGGGTGCTCAAAGATATTAGAACAACAATAGATGGTCACTATGAACACCTAAATAAAGAGATAACAAATATAAAAAAGGATATTGAAATAATAAGAAAGAATCAGTCAGAAAGGACAAATACAATATCAGAAATGAAGAAAACAATGAAAAGAATTAAAAGCAGAATGGATGAAGCTGAGAATCAAATCAGCTAGTTAGAGGACAAGATAAATGAAGGCACAGAAGCAGAGCAGGAAAAAAAAAAGAGACTCAAAAAGTCTGAGGAAACTCTAAGAGAGCTCTGTGATAACATCTGCATCATAGGGGTTCCTGAAGAAGAAGAGAAAGAACAAGGGATAGAGACTTTGTTCAAACATATCATAACTGAAAACTTCCTGCAATTAAGGCAGGAAAACATCACACAAGTTCAAGAAGCACAGAGAACTCCATTAAAGAGAAACCCAAAGAAATCTACACCAAGACACATCATAAATAAAATACCAAAGCTAGGTGATAAAGAGAAAATATTAAAAGCTGCTAGACAAAAAAAGACTATCACCTACAAAGGAGCCCCCATAAGGATGACTTCTGACTTCTCAACAGAAACACTTGAGGCCAGAAGGGAATAGTAAGAAATATTCAAAGTAATGCAGAACACGAGCCTACAACCAAGACTACTTTATCCAGCAAGGCTATCATTTAAAATTGAAGGAGGAATAAAATGTTTTCCAGACAAAAGAACTCAAAGAATTCATTACAACTAAACTAGGCTGCAAGAAATTCTAAAGGGCCTGTTGTAAACAGATCAAAGGAGAAAAAGAAAATAGCAAAAGAGGAATACAGTTTTAAAGACTAAAATGGCAATAAGCAACTACATATCAATAATAACCTTAAATGTAAATGGATTAAATTGTCCAATCAAAAGACATAGGGTAGCTGTGTGGATAAGAAAACAGAATAAAGGGAGCAATCAAACAGGAAGATATAACCGTTATAATTATCTATGCACCTAATATAGGAGCACCTAAATATATAAAGCAGACTTTGATGGATTTAAAGAGCAAGTTCAACACCAATACTATAATAGTAGGGAATTTCAATACCTCACTAACATCACTAGATAGATCCTCAAGAAAGAAAATTAACAAAGAAACAGCAGACTTAAAAGACATGCTAGATCACCTCGATTTAATAGATATCTTCAGAACCTTTCACTCTAAAGCAGCAGAATATACATTCTTTTCAAGTGCTCATGGTACATTCTCTAGGAATAGACCACATGTTAGGGCACAAAAGTAGTCTCAACAAATTTAAGAAGATTGAAATCATATTGAGCACTTTCTCTGATCACAATGGCATGAAACTAGAATAGAAATCAACCACAACAGAAAAACTGAAAAATACTCAAATACTTGGAAACTAAATAGCATGTTATTAAATAATGAATGGGTTAACAATGAGATCAAAGAAGAAATAAATAATTCCTAGAAATGAACGATAAAGTGCATATATCAACTCAAAATTTATGGGACACAGCAAAAGCAGTCCTGAGAGGGAAGTTTATAGCATTACAGGCATACCTTAAGAAGCTCGAAAAAGATCAAATAAACAACTTGACCCTGCATCTAAAAGAACTAGAAAAAGAACAATAAATAAAGCCCAAATGTAGTAGAAGAAAGGAAATAATAAAGATCAGAACAGAAATAAATGACATAGAGGCTAAAGAAGCAATACAGAGGATCAATGAAACCAGGAGCTGGTTCTTAGAAAAGGTAAACAAGATTGATTAATCTTTAACCAGACACACCAAGAAAAAAAGAAAGAGGACTCAAATAAATAAAATTAGAAATGAGAGTGGAGAAATAACAACTGACACAACAGAAATACAAAATATTGTAAGAAAATACTATGAAGAACTGTACTCCAAAAAACTAGACAACCTAGATGAAATGGACAAATTCCTTGAAACATATAATCTTCCAAAAATTAATCTGGAAGAATCAGAAAACCTAAACAGACCAATTACAACAAATGAGATTGAAACAGTTATAAAAAAAACTCCCCAAAAAGAAAAGTCCTGGACCTGATGGCTTCACAAGTGAATTCTACCAAATATTCAAAGAAGAACTAACTCCTATCCTCTCAAGCTATTTCAAAAAATTCAAGCGGAAGGAAGACTTCCAAGCTCCTTTTATGAGGCGAGTATAATTCTGATTCCAAAACCAGGCAAAGACAACACAAAGAAAGAAAATTATAGGCCAATGTTCCTGATGAATTTAGATGCTAAAATCCTCAACAAAATATTAGCAAACCAGATCTGGCAATATACGAAAAAAATCATACATCATGATGAAGTCGGATTCATTCTTGGGAAGCAAGGCTGGTACAATATTCACAAATCAATCAATGCGATTTGTCATATAAACAAAAGGAAGGAGAAAAACCACATGATAATTTCAATACATGCAGAAAAAGCATTTGATAAAATCCAGCACCCATTCATGATCAAAATTCTCAGCAAAGTTGGAATACAGGGAACATACCTCAACATGATAAAGGCCATCTATGACAAAGCAACAGCTAACATCATACTCAATGGGCAAAAATTAAAAGCAATCCCCTTAAGATCAGGAACAAGGCAGCGGTGCCCCCTTTTACAACTCTTATTCAACATAGTTCTGGAAGTCCTAGCCACAGTAATCAGACAAGAAGAAGAAATAAAAGGCACCCAAATTGGAAAAGAAGAAGTTAAACTATCATTATTTGCAGATGATATGATATTGTATATAAAAAACCCTAAAGTCTCAGTCAAAAAACTACTGGACCTGATAAATGAATTTAGCAAGGTGATAGTATATATAATTAATACTCAGAAATTAGAGCCATTTTTATACATAACAATAAAGTGTCTGAAAGAAAAATTAAGGAAGTAATCCCCTTCACCATTGCAATAAAAAAAATAAAGTACCTAGGAATAAATTTCACCAGGGAGATTAAAGACCTGTACTCAGAAAATTATAAAACATTGATAAAAGAAATCATGGAAGATACAAACAAGTGGAAGCATATACCGTGTTCATGGTTAGGAAGAATAAACATCATTAAAATGTCTATATCACCCAAAGCAATTTATAAATTCAATGCAATACCAATTAAAATACCAATGACTTACTTCAAAGATATAGAACACATATTTCAAAAATTTATATGGAACCAAAAGAGAACACGAATAGCCTCAGCAATCTTGAAAAGGAAGAATAAAGTGGGAGGTATCACACTTCTGGATATCAAGTTATACTACAAGGCCATTGTACTCAAAGCAGCTTGGTACTGGCATAAGAATAGGCATATAGGTCAATGGAACAGAACAGAGAACCCAGAAATAAACCTACACTTTTATGGACAACCTATATTTGACAAAGGAGGTAAGAGCATACATTGGAGTAAAGACAGCCTCTTCAACAAATGGTGCTGGGAAAATTGGACAGCTATCTGCAAAAAAATGAAAGTAGACCACCAACTTACACCATTCACAAAAATAAACTCAAAATGGATAAAAGACTTAAATGTAAGCCGTAAAACCATAAGCATCTTAGAAGAAAACATAGGCAGTAAGCTCTCTGACATCTCTCACAGCAATATATTTGCCGATTTATCTCCACAGGCAAGTGAAATGAGAGACAGGATAAACAAATGGGACTATATCAAACCAAAAAGCTTCTGCACAGCTAAAGACAATAAGAACAGAATAGAAAGACAAACTACAGAATGAGAGAATATATTTGACAATATGTCTCATAAGGGGTTAATAACCAAAATTTATAAAGATCTTGTAAAACTCAATACCAGGAAGACAGACAATCCAATCAAAAAATGGACGAAAGAAATGAATAGACACTTCTCCAAAGAGGACATACAGATGGCCAATAGGCATAAGAAAAAGTGCTCAACATCACTAATCATTAGAGAAATGCAAATTAAAACCACAATGAGATATCACCTCACACCAGTCAGAATGGCACTCATCAACAAAACAACACACAATAAGTGCTGGCGAGGATGTGGGGAAAAGGGAACCCTCCTGCACTGCTGGCAGGAATGCAGACTGGTGCAGCCACTATGGAAAACAGTATGGAGATTCCTCAAAAATTAAAAATTGAACTGCCTTTTGACCCAGCTATACCACTTTTAGGAATATACCCTAAGAACACCATAGCACTGTTTGAAAAGAAGAAATGCACTCCCATGTTTATGGCAGCATCATTCACAATAGCGAAGATCTGGAAACAGCCCAAGTGTCTGTCAGTGGACGAATGGATTAAAAAGCTTTGGTGCATATATACTATGGAATACTACTCAGCCACAAGAAATGATGACTTCGGGCCATTGCAGGTTGGCTTAGCAGTAGAGCGTTGGCCTGGCGTGCAGGAGTCCCAGGTTCGATTCCCAGCCAGGGCACACAAGAGAGGCGCCCATCTGCTTCTCCACCCCTCCCTCTCTCCTTCCTCTCTGTCTCTCTCTTCCCCTCCCGCAGTGAGGCTCCATTGGAGCAAAGATGGCCCGGGCGCTGGGGATGGCTCTGTGGCCTCTGCCTCAGGCACTAGAATGGCTCTGGACGCAACAGAGCGACGCCCCAGAGGGGCAAAGCGTCGCCCCTGGTGGGCATGCCGGGTGGATCCTGGTCGGGCGCATGTGGGAGTCTGTCTGACTGCCTCCCTGTTTCCAGCTTCAAAAAAATGAAAAAAAAAGAAAAAAAAAGAAATGACGACTTTGGATCATTTTCAACAACATGGATGGACCTTGATAACATTATACTGAGCGAAATAAGTAAATCAGAAAAAACTAAGAACTGTATGATTCCATACATAGGTGGGATATAAAAATGAGACTCAGAGACATGGAGAAGATTTGGGGGTTATGGGGTGGGGGGGGATGAAAGGGAGGGGTTTGGGGGAAGGGAGGAGCACAAAGAAAACCAGTTATAAGGTGACAGAAGACAATTGGACTTTGGGTGATGGGAATGAAGCATAATCAAATGTCAAAATAACCTAGAGATGTTTTCTCTGAACAGATGTACCCTGATTTATTAATTCCACCCCATTAAAATTAATTAAAAATAAATGAATACCACTGGGCCGTAAAAAGAAGGAAATCTTACCTTTTGTGACAGCATGGATGGTCCTGAAGAACATTATGCTAAGTGAAACAAGCCAGTCAGCGAAAGACAAATACCATATAATTTCATTTATATGTGAAATCTAATAAACAAAACAAACTAACAAACAAAATAGAAACATACTCATACATACATAAAGATGACAGCTGTCAGAGAGGAGTGGGTTGGGGGCTGGGTGAAAAGGTGAAGGGATTAAGAACATATAAAAATAAAAACAGACACAGAAAACAGTATGGTGACTGCCAGAGGGAAAGGGGGTGGGGGAGGAAGAAGAGGGTAAAGAAGCCAGTAACGGTGGTGGAAAGAAACTTGACTTTGGATGGTGAGCACACCATGCAGTATGCAGATGGTGTATTATAGAATTGTATACTTGAAACCTGTATGGTTTTATTAACCAATGTCACCTCAAGAATTTTTTTTTTAAAAAACACATGAGCTGACCTGTGGTGGCGCAGTGGATAAAGCGTCAACCTGGAAATGCTGAGGTTGCCGGTTCGAAACCCTGGGCTTGCCTGGTCAAGGCACATATGGGAGTTGATGCTTCCAGCTCCTCCCCCCTGTCTCTCTCTGCTCTCTCGCTCTCTCTGTCTCTCTCCCTCCCTCTTTCTCTCCTCTCTAAAATGAATAAATAAAATTAAAAAAAAATTAAAAAAAAAAAACAAAAAAAACCCAAACACATGAGTTTCTCTGACCAGACATGAATTCTACCTTTATGGAGTTTGTAGGTGGGTGAGGGAGATGGACAATGTTATGAGCTGAATTGTGACCCCTCCAAAATTCATATGTTGAAGCCTAACCCCTAGTACTCAGGATGTAACTGTACTTGGAGATGTTGAGTCTCCAAGTCCTTTTTATGTAAAAGGGTAATAAAGTTTTATCTCAGCCTTGTTAAAAAAAAGAAAAGAAATAAAGACCTATTTATGATTACTTTTCCTGAGAAAACCCCACACTTTACTAATATTAAGGATGTCGACTCTTCCTAGTTTTGACTGAAAATTTAAAATGTGGCAATGGAGGTTAAAGAGCCAGCTTTCTCAAGCCAAAGAAAACTTCAGTTGTGGCCTCTATGAAAATTCCCCCCAAAATGACTGTAGCTCTGTGTCCATCTGAGACTTCCTGCATTTTCAACTCACCTTTCTCACTGATTGTATCTTCTCATAAGCATTTGCATTGTAAAGTTTTCAGCAACTACAGAACCTGAGAAGAAAAACTAAAGAAACATGCTGATTTCTTTCAGTAATCTTAAACCCAACTGCTTGCCGTTTAACAGACAGACAAACACTCTCATGCCTGCCAACCTGTAAAGATTCTGGTCTTTTAAAGATAACTTGTTAAAAAAATTGATTGTTTGGAAAAAATTAATAAAAGGGAGGAGGGGTGGTACACAAAGGGTAGGGGAGTCTTCATTGTCTAAAATACACTTCTTTTGGGAGTGTGCGTTGCACAATTACAAATTCAATTGCATTTCTGCACATGCAATTTCTTGATTTGTACCTTCAAACTATGCTTGAATTTGAAGACAGGAAGAGTCTCCGGTACTTAGTTTCTGTCTCTCTCTTTTTTTGTGGATAAACTTTCTCAACTCAGTTTTGGAAATATGGCCTTTGATGGCTCATTTTTGTGTGATTGGTACATAATGATACTCATTAGTAGCTTATTGCTATGCAATCAAAACTGCTCAAGATTTCAATGCTGCACTAATATTAACTTCAAGCATTTACTATTTTAATGAAGTGAGTGTTGATATAAACATCTGCATACTTATTTGTCAATACAAACATTTTAAGTCAAGTAATAAGGTCATTAGAAGTAATCATGTATTTACATTTGAAATCCCCATTTCTCTCTACCCCCTTGCTCCAATTCCTCTCCTCTTAATCACTATACTAAATAAATTGACAAGGTAGCATCACAACCACAGTACAGGACCACTGTGGGCTTTTCCATTAAGAATCTGTCACCAGCCCTGGCCGGTTGGCTCAGCGGTAGAGCGTCGGCCTAGCGTGCGGAGGACCCGGGTTCGATTCCCGGCCAGGGCACATAGGAGAAGCGCCCATTTGCTTCTCCACCCCTCCGCCGCGCTTTCCTCTCTGTCTCTCTCTTCCCCTCCCGCAGCCAAGGCTCCATTGGAGCAAAGATGGCCCGGGCGCTGGGCATGGCTCTGTGGCCTCTGCCTCAGGCGCTAGAGTGGCTCTGGTCGCAATATGGCGACGCCCAGGATGGGCAGAGCATCGCCCCCTGGGGGGCAGAGCACCGCCCCTGGTGGGCGTGCCGGGTGGATCCCGGTCGGGCGCATGCGGGAGTCTGTCTGACTGTCTATCCCGGTTTCCAGCTTCAGAAAAATGAAAAAAAAAAAAAAAATCTGTCACCAACTTTCAAGAATATTCTGGCAGGTGCTGACTGTACAGAGGAAGGTCACTTTCCTTAATCAGATTCCTGCAAGAGACTTGGAGGTCATTGAACTGAGCTGTGATTTGTTTTTGGGGTAAGTCCCAGATGAGACTCCCCCAAATCTCAAATGATCTATATATACATTTTGTGCCACGCTCCTGCTCAAGCTTATAGTATCCTTCTGCTTCTCACTGTCAAGAAGCCCAGACCCAGGCAATGGAAGCATGGCTTTAAATACAGAGAAGCTCAAAGAGGTCATGTGATTTGCTTAAGTTCATACAGCCACTCTGGACTGGAACAAAAAGACTTTTCAGACTGGATTTTTTTCAAACTAATACAAGGGACTCATTAACCACTCAGATATAGGATCAGTTGTGCAAGGTCATTTCTCTGTACTGTATATATACATATTCTGACAAGCATTCATTTCCACCTATCCCTCTACCCCCAATGCCTTGGGTAAGAGCTACTGGGATCTACTTTTTCTGCGTTGGCTATAGGCTTGGTGGGAGATTCAGTCAAGATACCCCGTTCTTCCTCCAGCAATGATGACCTAGTAATCCTGAGCCAATATTATTCTTCTGTCTTGTGATTTATGTCTTGAGTCAAAGAAGACTAAAAATAGACCTGAATCATTCCTAGATAACTGCCTGGTGGAGATTGTCTCTAGATCTTGATCCCTAGAACCCAAGAACTGCTCTGGGTCTTTCCCTTTGTCTTTGACTTTGGGAGTGGCCTTATCATCTGTTGCAGGTGCTGTGAGTGGATTACCTTAATGCTTCTCAACTAGGGGTGATTCTTGTCCCCCAGGGGAGTTTTGTCAAAACCTAAAGACATTTTGGTGGTTATAACTAGGTGAGAGATACTACTAAACAATCTCTAATGCACAGGAGAGCCCCTGCAACAGTTACCTGGCCCAAAGTGTCCACAATGGTAAGGTTGAGAAATCCTGAGCTAACTCTCTACTATTTCCAATCCCCTTTCATTTACCTGCTTCCCTACAGATGGTGAGAAATATTTACTTTTCCAGTATCTCTTATAGATAATGATTAGGGACTCAAGTGATAGAATTTTGGCCAGTGAGACTTAAGCTGATTCTACTTTCCTAATAAAAGGGACGAGAGCAACTGGTGCTCTCCCTTCCTCTCTTCCTTCTTCCTGTCTTTAAAGCAGATGAAATTTGGTGGGCTGGTATCCGTTTTATGACCATGAGGGAAAAGAAAAAGAATCACAGGTAACCAGTCTTTACATTGTCCAGCCCTTGAACCAATACCAAAGGCTTCCTGCAGTTGAAGAAAGATTGAGTCCTCACTTGATTAAGCCACTCATACTCAAGCATTCCTTTATTTTTAATTGAGGGCATTCCCATGCTTTCTTCTCTGTATATTGTTTCCCTGCTTATTTTAGCTTGAGTCCACTTCTGTATTTTTGCAAGAAAAGAACACCACTTGATACAGCACAGCAAAGCGAGCCTTTGTGTATCATGAATTGCAGCTAGAGTTGAGTTCTCTGTCTCTGATTTTTCTTGATGCTGGCTGAAATTTTGGCTACATATAGCAAACTGATGTGGTCAATGCTTTGCTAGTGTTCAGCAGTATTCTTGGATCTGTGCTTTGTGAGATTTGTGATAAAAATTACCTTCTGCCTTTTAAGTATCAGTCAGAAAAATCCTTCAGATAAGAGTCAATTAGACATGTGTTCATAGCAGGCTTTTCAAACTTGGGACTAGGAAATAAAATGGAAGAAGTGCTTTTAACACTGCACTCTAAAGTGACCATGAGGACTCTACAGCGGGCATTCCAGCAGGAAGAGAGGCCTGCATGTGTTGGGATGGAGAGCAGACGTGGATTTAACGGCGGGTGCACCCTGGGCCCTGATTTCTGAAGGGCTCCACCAAACCCCAACTTTACTCTTTTTTCTAATGACAAGGGCCCAATATTTTCTTCTGTGCCCGGGACCTCCACCAACCCTAATCCGCCTCTGATAGAGAGTTAGACACATCCTCCTCCAACTGCCTATCCTCCTCCTCTCCTAGCACTACTCCTGGCATTCTCCTAGGAACTGGGCCAAGGACTGCCAGGGAGCTCTTTCTGACCATGACTCCATCCCTGGTGGATTTTGATACAAACTTGAATGCGGACATCAGTGTGTCAGAAGTGGTCCCAAGGCACTTCTTCTGGTTGGACATGAAAGGGAGCTGCCTATTGTCCAGCAATGGAGGGTTGGCCCTCCCATAAGTACAAGGACTCCTTTCTCACGCCCCGCCTCACTCTACCTACTCATCAAAGCACGGCCACTCTGCCCTCTGCCCCAATCTTAGCCCAGCCACTACACACACAGAAGCAGATTGTTCATTGGCTTCTTTTTTCTGATGAGTCACGGAGGGCACCTGGGTCTTAACTGCTTAACTCTTCAGTTTTCTCTTGATCAGGGTGACAAGTCTGGTTCTTTCTTGGAAATGAAATGTTTTTTGGAAGCAGTTATATGTGTAGAGATTAGGAGCATAAGTTCTGCAGTTGGTCTGAATGCAAACTGGGCTTTACTTCCCCAAGAATAATGATAACATCAGCAGCAGCAGGTAATATTAATGAGGACTGACCACATGCAACATTGTTTTAAGGGTTTAACAAATGTTAGCACACTTAGTAGATGTTTAACTTCATCACATTACCTAACTTCTTTGAGCTTCAGGCTCCTCAGACAAAATGAAGGTAATAACAAGACCTGATTTAGACAGTCATAGGGACTAAAAGAGATGATGTGGGAGAACACTTGCTATCTGGTGAGTAATCTTTCAATATTAGCTTTGAACATTCAAGGTGACAGGTCTTGACCAGTGGAAAGCTATTTGGAATGCATATTTAAAAGATACATTTCGAAGCAAATGCATTTAAAAAATACAAGTGTCAGTGACCTCATACTTTTTGGTTTGACTTATTTGGACTGTTCAAGAAGAAATCATTGTGAACCGCACTCAGCCACATCCCTTCTGCGCATGCGCCACCTGCTTGCACAGCACAGATGCGAGACCAGGTCAGGGACTCGGGGTCCAGCAAGGCACCTGGCTCTCTTCTTGTCCCTGGAAACCTGGAAAGCCTGTCTTTGAGGCTAGATTTTATAGGGCTAATTTGAGTATGGAAGGTTCACATTCAGTATCTTTTCCTTTGCTTGCTAGAGTAAGCTTATAAATATTCATTTAAAAACTACTTGTGCAAGCACTCATTCTAATAATATGCACTAGTGAAGTTGGAGGAAAGTGGGCAGTTAAGCTGTGATGAGGAAACATTAATGATGATGATTGATTATAATAGAAGATATGGATACTGAGTGCCAGAAACCACACTGGGCACATCTCATGAAGTCAAACATCCCTGTGAGAAGGACATTACCCCATGTGCTAAGGAAGAGTAAGTGACTTACCCATGGGCCCAGCTGGAACCGACAGAGCTGGCATTTGAGCCTGAGCTGTCTAGCTCTTAGAGCCACTGTGCTAGAGTGGGTGCCACAGAGCAGGCCGAGCACCCAGGAGCTCTTCTGCAGCCCCACTGCCTACTGGTTGCAAAGTAGAGGGAGCTCTGTGGCCTGTGGAGCATCAGTGCTGGCTGGGCGAGATGGAAAGCCCAGGCTGACCTCCTCTGGGCAGGATTTGAGCCCAAGGAGTCCTACCCAGAATGCTTAAGGACAGAAGAGGAAGATTCACCTCACAAATCTGGGTGATTCTCTTCAGATACTGGAGTACTAACTTGGGAAAATTCTGTCCATTTCCTACAACTTTGTATGATATACTGTGTAAAGAGCCCCCAGGGTCCTCCCAAGTTGCTGATCTCCATGAGATAGAGACCCTGGATGGAATGTATCCCCTTACCTTACACATTGCAGTGATATTTATCTGAATCCAGAAAAGCAGCGGTCTACAATGGGACATGCCACAGCTGTTGCGTCTCTGCGGTATGTGCTCTGCAGAATTCGTGTGCATTCATAAACAAGTTGTCACTGAGGTTCCGGCCAACCTTGCTGCGTGTGGGTGCTCTCAGAGCTGAGCTGGCAGACTCTCACTTTATCAGCCTTACCTTTCTGGCTGCTGTCTATCATTGCTTTAGATAAATGAAAGTCTTCTCTGTCTCGCCAAAGCTCTTACAGAGAAACCTGGCTTATTTTTTTGAATTGTCTTTCTTTAGACTCAAATATAAAATCAGATGTAACTCATAAGAAAATGTAAGATTAAGTCCAACTTACAGAAGGCACCTTCAATTGTTAAAAAAGTAAGTGATTTTACTGAAGGGCTCACTAAAGGACATTCAGGTAGAAAGGGTGTACTTTTAGCCAGCAGTGACCAAGAGAGACATACTTGTCATGAGACAAGACACTAGAGTCCTGGAAAATCTTAGAGAATTCATGAAGACCTAAGGGCTGCCCCACAGACCTCCCTCTTGTTTGCTCTCCTTTGCTGATGAGAAGCAGCCATATTTATCTAGCAGGGCAACCACATGTGGCGGTGAAGGCTGTGCACTGTGCACTGCACAGTCTCATGAGTCAAGAGAGCTGATGAATAAAACCTCCAGACCAGACTCTCAGTTTATCATGTGACAAAATTCACATGGGACCTACATTGTAAGGGGCCAGTGGGTGCTTAATTATTTTGGAGTCATGACAACTTCTGAGGCTCAGAGCACAGCTATGGATTCTTTCTCCAGAAAAACATAAATACTCTGAATAGTTTGAATGTGATTTAAAGGGGTTCATGTGTCCTCAAACCTTATCTATGGTCTCTAGTACTTGGGGTAAAAATATTATTAAAAAATACCAGTTTCTGGTGTAACCAGTTAAAAAGCCAAATCAGAATTAGAAATTTGCTTGGTAAGAAAATATTAAAATACTTATGGTGTTAGACTAAGAAAACATGGTACATTTAACTCAATGCTGGGAATAGCTTTACCTTGGCACAAGAAAAATCGTCGTCTTTGGGAGGCCCCTCTACTCTGGGGCACAGCTAGAATGGGCACTGTCACTTCTGGATGTCCAAATGCTCACTTTTCCTTGACTTAAATTTTAAATCAACACCCATCTAAACCCTGGGCTTCCTGATTGATACATTCTTCTTTTAAATATGTTGATCCATTTAAGCCTCATTGGCTGAGTGCCAGTTTGAGTCTTTAAGAGATCCGCCCCATCTCTGCCCTGATCTACTTTCTGTTTATTTTACCTTTTAACCTTATACAGTGCCATCTTATTTCTATTTTCAAATTCTCTAAGGGACTCTCACATGCTAGTTTTACATTAAAGTGCTATGATCAATCCCAGACACAAGAATAGCAGCAACTAACATTTGTTCTGTTCATTCTATGTGTTACACGCTCTGGGTATGATGGACATAGACTCATTTTAATCTTATAGCCACACTTAGCGATCAGTCCCATTCCACAGATGAGGAAACTGAGGCTTAGAGCAGTTGTACAAAGTTGTAAAGTAAATGGCAGCTTTGGATGTCAACCAGATCACTTGCATTTAGCTTCTTGACCAGGGGTTGGCAAACTTTTCCTGGAAAGGGCCAAATAGATAGGAAATATTTTAGACTTTGTGGGCTTCACAGTCTCTGTAGAAACTACTTTGCTTTGTCATTGTATTGGGAAAGTGGTTAGTATGAAAAGAAGTGTGGCTTTGTCCTGTGGGCCTTAATTGATCATCCTTGCTCCATGCCTCTGAGGTCAAATTAGTCACAACTTGTACACACACAATTTGGAAAATTTTAAAAGCATATTTGAGTTCTTATAGTCAAAATATTAATATACATGATAGTAAAATAATAATGATAAAGTCATACTTGGAAAGTAATGGGAATCTCACCTATTGTTACAGAAAATTATGCCTTAATTATGTGTTTCAAATTATACAAGGTTTCTAGACCAAAATTGTTCATTATTTTCTGCAGATATGAGTTTTATTTAACAAAGGGAAAACAGCTAACATAACAGGTTAGTAACACTGGGAATTCTCCCACATCCCAGTGTGCCTCGGTAAAGCAAGGAAGACATCTCCTCATCAACTGTCCCTATAACATTCTAGGTCTGGGGCAACAACATATTTATTTATTTATTTTTAATTAATTAATTATTTTTGTGACAGAGAGAGGGACAGATAGGGACAGACAGGAAGGGAGAGAGATGACAAGCATCGATTCTTCATTGCAGTACCTTAGTTGCTCATTGATTGCTTTCTCATATGTGCTTTGAATGGGGGACTTTAGCAGAGCGAATGACCCCTTGCTCAAGTCAGCAACCTTGGGCTTGAGCCAGTGATCTTGGACTCAAGCTAGCAACTATGGGGTTAGGTCTATGATCCTATGCTCAAGCCAGTGACCTTGTGCGCAAGCCAGTGAGTCTGTGCTCAAGACAGATGAGCCCATGCTCAAGCCAGTGACCTCAAGGTTTTGAACCTGCATCCTCTGTGTCCCAGTCCAAAGCTCCATCCACTGTGCTACCACTTGGTCAGACTTCTTTGCTCTTTTTACAGCAGGCCCCTTAACATTTCTTGCAGTACTTGTTTGGTTGTAATGAATTCCTTGAGTATTTTTTTTTTTTTGGTCTGGAAAACTTTATTTCTCCTTCAATTTTAAATGGTATCCTTGCTGGATAAAGAAGTATTGGTTGTAGGTTCTTGTTTTGCATCACTTTGAGTATTTCTTGCTAATCCTTTCCAGCCTCAAGTGTTTCTGTTGAGAAATCAGATGTCATCCTTGTGGGGGTCCTCTGTAGGTAATTAACTGCTTTTCTCTTGCAGCTTTTAGTATTCTTTCTTTGTCTCTTAACTTTGGCATTTTAATTATGATGTGTCTTTGTGGAGGCCTCCTTGGGTTCCTCTTTAATGGGAGTTTGTGCTTCTTGAACTTGTGTGACTTTTCCCTTCATCAATTTAGGGAAATTTTCAGCTATGATCTCTTCACACACATTCTCTAACCCTTCTTCATTCTCTTATCCCTTATGATGCGAATATTGTTTCTCTTCATGTTGTCAGAGAGGCCTCTTAGAATTTCCCCAGTATTTTTGAGCCTCTTTTTGTTTTGCTGCTCTGCTTCTGTCCTCTAAATCGCTGATTCGATCCTCTGCTTCATTCAGCCTGCTGTTGATTCCTTCTAGTGCAGTCTTCATTTCTGATATTGTATTTGTCATTTCTGATTGGTTCTTTTTTACAATTTCAATGTCTTTTTTTGACACTTGTTATTACTTTATTTAGGTACTTGTTATGACCATCCATTGTTGCACTAAAAATTATTACTTACATTTCATTTAGTTCTTTTTCTGTAGATTTCTCTTGTTGATTCATTTGAGTTGTATTTTTTTATCTTCCCATTTCATCTGTGTATTAGGTAGTGTGGTCTGACTTTGAAATTTGTTGTGGCATCTTTATGAGGAAGCTGGGCTTGGTGGTACTGACCTCAAGGCCACCTGATTTTCTTTCTCTAGGAATGCTTCTTGAGGGTAGTATTTTCTTTCCTGTTGTATGTGAGTGTTAAATGCAGCTGGTCCTTTTGTGGGTGCATTTATCCCTTCAGGTTGGCTGGCTCTAAAGGTCAACTTTGATCATGTGTATTAGATACTGTGCAGTGTCTGTCCTATTGGGTGTATTTATTCTTTACAGTATCTGGTGCCTGCTAGACTCCTCCTTTGTGTGTGCTGCTTGTGTAGTTAGCTGAGTCTGGGGTTGGTGCTGTCTGCCACCCACTACTGGTTGTGTTGGTTCTAGGTCTTCTTGGGTTGGTATCAGCTGTTGTTTGTAACCCACTGTGGGCTACCTATCTGGAGCTATTGCTCTATTTGCTGTTTGTGTCTGTGTTTCCGATGCCTTGGTAGTGTGGGAGGGGTTAACCTGTGTATAAGGATCAGCTTCCTCTTGCTTAGAGATGACAGCAGTTCTGTAAAAGTCCCAAGCTCAGTAAGATTTGTCTCCACTTTTCAGCCATTTCACCTCCTCTTGCAGCTGCCTGGTCTTACCACAGAGTCTTCTGTAAAAAGACTGCAGTGTGGGCTCAGACTGGCCTCATCCAACCAACCCCTCTACAGATTGAAAGCTTAGTGGATTAGGACAGCTGAGGTTGGGAATAAACATCAGTGGGACCCCTTACTTCAGGGGTGTCTTGGTCAGGATCTCAGTATGGGAAAAGTGACCCTTACTCCAGAGCCTAATCCCTCAGCTCCAGCTGGATACTCAAATTTTATTTCTCTCCAGCAAGATGAGAAGCAGGTTCAGATAGAGTGGGGCCAACAGTCCCCTCTGCAGAAGTTCTTACAGCTGGTGAGACCCTAATCTTAGAGAGGAAGAGTGACAGAGTCCTCTCCTGGGGCTGACTGTGCCCCCCAAGAAAGTGGTGAAGCCTTTTGATTAGACCTAACAATAGGCTCACAAGGAACTATACTTTATATGTTCATGCTCTATGCCCCTCTCCATTTCCTCTATGGAATTTAGCCCAATGGGGCAGGAGATCCAGCGTCTGGGCCAGCTGGCTGTGAAGTTTCACCCTGTCCAATGCAGATGAGCTGCTGTGCTGGTGCTGAACACAGATAGCAGAACTTGCTTCAGCTGGGCCAGATGTGAGGAGCCCTTCCTTATGATGCCACTCTATCTAGTGTTGTTGGGTCCTGAACCGATACTCTCCACAATGGGCCACTGGATGTGCCATCCCTGGGCCTCCTTGGCAGGAACCTTGTGCAGACCAGTGGGAGACACTGCCCTTGACTGGCCTTCAGCAATCTTCTTGGAGCTACAAGCAATCCAGAGTTTGTGGCTGCCTCTGCTGGGCCCAGGTGTACATGGAAATACCAAACCACACACTGAGGCTGGCTTTTACCCACTCTAGAACCTGGGGTCAAGGTTCCCTGAGTCCCGCGACAAATCATGTCACCTCCTGTAACCTCTGTCTGCTTATTGGACTTAGCCACTGAAAAATACCTTTTGTAGAGTCTAGAGCTTGTGGCAACTCAGGGATTAGAAAGGATGGTGAGTGTGGTTCAACCCCAGGCGTCAGTCTGTCCAGATTTTTTAACAGACCTCAAAGGGTGTGGTCCCAGGAGTCGAGTAGGTGTGGCATCTGAGATCCAGAGGTGTGGTTTGCCCACAGACTGGACAGTTTATACTGAGTCTCCTGTGGGGTGGAAGCATCAGTCATAGACTCAAGAGTGTGTTGGAGAAAGCTCCAGACTCAGTGCCAGAAAACTGAGTCACTGATGCACCCCATGCTTCCTGGCTTCTCAGAATGACCCAGTCTCCATGCGTGGGGCAGGAGAGACTCTGGCGAGAGGGGTAGTTGCTTTTCCCCAGGCTGATGCTGCTCAGAGGGGACTGTTCTACCCAAAAAAGATGGCGACTGCAATATTGGAGAATGGATGGCGCTGGAGTAGGCGGATGTACCAACATCTACCTCCCAGAACCAAAGTGGATTACAAACTAATTTTAAGAACTATCATCTGGAAAAACCAACTATGGACTAAACTAAGAGGACTCTTCAACCAAGGAACACTGAAGAAGCCACACCGAGACTGGTAGGAAAAGCGGAAATGTGGAGAGGGCTGCGCAGCTCCCCGGAGTGAACGGCAGCAGGGAGAGACTCGCGTGGCGGGAAGTGAGTTTAGCAGAGGAGAAAGGGTCCTGAGCCCCAGGAACAAAGCCCCAGCCTGCAGCCCTAGAGCCCAGAAGAGGCGTAAGGAGAGTATCTAGCTGGAAACAAGTCAGGATACTGTTTGTGAGGAAGAGCCTGATTTCTCAGACCCAGGATCCTTCTTAAAGGGACCGCGCAGAACATCTCTCTCACAACCACTCACCTGGGGCTCCTGGGGACAGGGAGAGAAGAGAGGACCAGAGTAACAGGAAGAGAGTGTAATCTAGGAGGCACAGGGAGAAACATTTTGGGAGATAGCCACCCTAACCCCTGGGACGAGTCACTCCCCAAAGCTGAAGTGAATATTTCCCCCAGAAACACCAATACCAACAAAGGGAAGCAGGACACTAGCCAAACAAGCTCCCCCGCGGCACTCAGAGCAGAGTCACATAGAAGGAGGGAGCTTTTGGGTCTACACTAGTGAGTCTTAGGGTCCGAGCTGCAACGCCCCCACCCCACGCGGCTGAGGGCTCGCTGGAGGGAAGGCAGCAGCAGGAGACAAAAGCGCGGTTCTGCTGGCAGGGGCGGAAGCCAGCTGGCCACCACTGGGCTCAGGTGTGAGCTCAATCTTGCCCGGCTGGGGAGAAGGGGGCATGCAAAAGCGATCAAGCTCAGTTGCCGGCAGCCTGTAATCCAACCTGTGGGAGAAGGGCGGAAACCCCGGAAAGGGTAGAGACCAGCCCCTGGACAAGGGCACAGGAGCACAGCCTTGCCCCGCCCATGCAACCCAGACTTACGGTCTGACTTGGTAGCCGGCTCCTCCCACGAGGGTGGAGCCAAAAGCCCAGAAAAGGCGGAGTTCTGCTACTGAGCTGAGCTTGGGCATGCAGTCCTGCCCGGTGGTAGAGCCAAGGCTAGCAGCCGTTCCTTGAGTGGGCTTCTCCTGCAAGGGCAGGGCGAAAGCCCGGAAACAGACGGAGACCCGCAGCTGAGCAAAGGTGCTCACCAGTGCCCTCAGGACCAAGCATAACATCACACACGGGGGCGGGGCAAAGGCCAAGGCCACCAACGCTTGTGCACCTGAGCGCGTGATTATAGCCACTCCCGTGAAGAGAAAATGCGGAGGCAGAGAAATACAACACAAATAAACCAAGAGAAATCCCCAGAAAAGGACCTAAGTGAATCAGATATAAACAAATTACCAGATGCAGAGTTTAAAATAATGATTGTTAGGATGCTCAAAGATATTAGAACAACCATAGATGGCCATTATGAAAACCTAAATAAAGAGATAACAAATATAAAAAAGGACATTGAAATAATAAAAAAGAATCAGTCAGAAATGACAAATACAATATCTGAAATAAAGGATACAATGGAAGGAATTAAAAGCAGGATGGATGAAGCAGAGAATCGAATCAGCGAGTTAGAGGACACAATAAATAAAGGCACGGAAGCAGAGCAGAAAAAAGAAAAGAGACTCAAAAAGTCTGAGGAAACTCTAAGAGAGTTCTGTGACAACATGAAGAGAAATAATATCCGCATCATAGGGGTTCCTGAAGAAGAAGAGAAAGAACAAGGGATAGAGACTTTGTTCAAACATATCATAGTGGAAAACTTCCTGCAATTAAGGCAGGAAAACATTTCACATGTTCAGGAAGCACAGAGAACTCCATTAAGGAGAAACCCAAAGAAACCAACACCAAGACACATCATAATTAAAATACCAAAGCTAAATGATAAAGAGAAAATATTAAAAGCTGCTAGACAAAAAAAGACTATCATCTACAAAGGAGCCCCCATAAGGATGACTTCTGACTTCTCAACAGAAACACTTGAGGCCAGAAGGGAATGGCAAGAAATATTCAAAGTAATGCAGAACAAGAACCTACAACCAAGACTACTTTATCCAGCAAGGCTATATTTAAATGTGAAGGAGAAATAAAAACCTTTACAGACAAAAAAAAAAAAAAAAACTCAAGGAATTCACTGCAACCAAACCAAGGCTGCAAGAAATGCTAAGGGACCTGTTGTAAACAGATCAAATGAAAAAAAGAATATAGCAAAAGAGGAATACAGTTTTGAAGAAAAAAATGGCAACAAACAATTACATATCAGTAATAACCTTAAATGTTAATGGATTAAATGATACAATCAAGAGACATAGGGTAGCTGCGTGGATAAGAAAACAGGACCCATACATATGCTGTCTACAAGAGACACACCTTAAATCAAAAGATGCACACAGACTGAAGATAAAAGGATGGAAAAAAATATTTCATGCAAATGGAAATGAAAAAAAAGCTGGGGTAGCAATACTTATATCAGACA
This sequence comes from Saccopteryx leptura, assembly GCF_036850995.1. Classification (NCBI taxonomy): domain Eukaryota; kingdom Metazoa; phylum Chordata; class Mammalia; order Chiroptera; family Emballonuridae; genus Saccopteryx; species Saccopteryx leptura. The sequence goes on from NC_089512.1 coordinate 66,121,799, forward strand.
AAATGGACTTTAAAACAAAGACCATAGTTAGAGATAAAGAAGGTCACTACATAATGATAAAGGGAGCAATCCAAAAGGAAGATATAACCATTATAAATATCTATGCACCTAATATAGGAGCACCTAAATATATAAAGCAGACTTTGATGGACTTAAAGGGCAAGATCAACAGCAATACTATAATAGTAGGGGATTTCAATACCCAATTAACATCATTAGATAGATCCTCAAGAAAGAAAATTAACAAAGAAACAGCAGACTTTAAGGACATATTAGATCAACTCGATTTAATAGATATCTTCAGAACCTTTCACCCTAAAACAGCAGAATATACATTCTTTTCAAGAGCTCATGGTACATTCTCTAGAATAGACCACATGTTAGGGCACAAAAGTGGTCTCAACAAATTTAAGAAGATTAAAATAATATCAAGCACTTTCTCTGATCACAATGGCATTAAACTAGAAATCAACCACAATAGAAAAATTGAAAAACATTTAACACTTGGAAACTAAATAGCATGTTATTAAATAACAAATGGGTTAACATTGAGATCCAAGAAGAAATTAAAAAATTTCTAGAAACAAATGATAATGAGCATACATCAACTCAAAATTTATGGGACACAGCAAAAGCAGTCCTGAGAGGGAAGTTTATAGCATTACAGGCATACCTCAAGAAGCTAGAAAAAGCTCAAATAAACAACTTAGCCCTGCATCTAAAAGAACTAGAAAAAGAACAGCAAGTAAAGCCCAGAGCTAGTAGAAGGAAGGAAATAATAAAGATCAGAGCAGAAATAAATGACATAGAGGCTAAAAAAACAATACAGAGGATCAATGAAACCAGCAGCTGGTTCTTTGAAAAGGTAAACAAGATCGATGAACCTTTAACGAGACTCACCAAGAAAAAAAGAGAGAGAACTCAAATAAATAAAATTAGAAATGAGAGTGGAGAAATAACAACTGACACAACAGAAATACAAAATATTGTAAGAAAATACTATGAAGAACTGTACTCCAAAAAACTAGACAACCTAGATGAAATGGACAAATTCCTTGAATCATATAATCTTCCAAAAATCAATCTGGAAGAATCAGAAAACCTAAACAGACCAATTACAACAAATGAGATTGAAATAGCTATCAAAAAACTCCCAAAAAAGAAAAGTCCTGGGCTTGATGGCTTCACAAGTGAATTCTACCAAATATTCAAAGAACTAACTCCTATCATTCTCAAGCTATTTCAAAAAATTAAAGAGGAAGGAAGACTTCCAAACTCCTTTTATGAGGCGAGCATAATTCTGATTCCAAAACCAGGCAAAGACAACACAAAGAAAGAAAATTATAGGCCAATATTCCTGATGAACTTAGATGCAAAAATCCTCAACAAAATATTAGCAAACCGGATCCAGCAATGTATGAAAAAAATCATACACCATGATCAAGTTGGATTTATTCTTGGGAGGCAAGGCTGGTACAATATTCGCAAATCAGTCAATGTGATTCATCACAAAAACAAAAGAAAGGAGAAAAACCACATGGTAATTTCAATAGATGCAGAAAAAGCATTTTATAAAATCCAGCACTCATTCATGATCAAAACTCTCAGCAAAGTGGGAATACAGGGAACATACATCAACATGATAAAGGCCATCTATGACAAACCTACAGCCAACATCATACTCAATGGGCAAAAATTTAAAGCAATCCCCTTAAGATCAGGAACAAGACAGGGGTGCCCCCTTTCACCACTCTTATTCAACATAGTTCTGGAAGTCCTAGCCACAGCAATCAGACAAGAAAAAGAAATAAAAGGCACCCAAATTGGAAAAGAAGAAGTTAAACTATCATTATTTGCAGATGATATGATATTGTATATAGAAAACCCTAAAGTCTCAGTCAAAAAACTACTAGACCTGATAAATGAATTCAGCAAGGTGGCAGGATATAAAATTAATACTCAGAAATCAGAAGCATTTTTATACACTAATAATGAACTGTCAGAAAGAGAAATCAAGGAATCAATCCCCTTTACCATTGCAGCCAAAAAAATAAAGTACCTAGGAATAAATCTAACCAAGGAGATTAAAGACTTGTACTCGGAAAATTATAAAACATTGATAAAAGAAATCAGGGAAGATACGAATAAGTGGAGGCATATACCGTGCTCATGGTTAGGAAGAATAAACATCATTAAAATGTCTATATTACCCAAAGCAATTTATAAATTCAATGCAATACCGATTAAAATACCAATGACTTACTTCCAAGATATAGAACACATATTCCAAAAATTTATATGGAACCAAAAGAGAACACGAATAGCCTCAGGAAGAATAAAGGGGGAGGGATCACACTTCTGGATATCAAGTTATATTATAAGGCTATTGTACTCAAAACAGCATGGTACTGGCATAAGAACAAGCATATAGATCAATGGAACAGAACAGAGAACCCAGAAATAAACCCATAGCTCTATGGACAACTGATATTTGACAAAGGAGGTAAGGAAATACAATGGAGTAAAGATAGCCTCTTTAACAAATGGTGTTGGGAAAATTGGACAGCTACCTGCAAAAAAATGAATCTAGACCACCAACTTACACCACTCACAAAAATAAACTCAAAATGGATAAAAGACTTAAATGTGAGCCGTGAAACCATAAGCATCTTAGAAGAAAACATAGGCAGTAAGCTCTCTGACATCTCTCGCAGCAATATATTTGCTGATTTGTCTCCACAGGCAAGTGAAATAAAAGACAGGATAAACAAATGGGACTTTATCAACCTAAAAAGCTTCTGCACAGCTAAAGACAATAAGAACAGAATAGAAAGACAAACTACACAATGGGAGAATATATTTGACATTGCGTCTGATAAGGGGTTAATAACCAAAATTTATAAAGAACTTGTAATACTTAATACCAGGAAGACAAACAATCCAATCCAAAAATGGGCAAAAGAAATGAATAGAGTCTTCTCCAAAGAGGACACACAGATGGCCAATAGGCATATGAAGAAATGTTCAACATCACTAATGATTAGAGAAATGCTAATTAAAACCACAATGAGATATCACCTCACACCAGTCAGAATGGTTCTCATCAATAAAACAACACAGAATAAGTGCTGGTGAGGATGTGGAGAAAAGGGAACCCTCCTGCACTGCTGGTGGGAATGCAGACTGGTGCAGCCACTGTGGAAAACAGTATGGAGATTCCTCAAGAAATTAAAAATCGAACTGCCTTTTGACCCAGCTATACCACTGTTAGGAATATACCCCAAGAACACCATAGCACTGTTTGAAAAGAAGAATTGCACCCCCCATGTTTATGGCAGCATTGTTCACAATAGCAAAGATCTGGAAACAGCCCAAGTGTTCATCAGAGGATGAGTGGATTAAAAAGCTTTGGTACATATATACTATGGAATACTACTCAGCCATAAGAAATGATGACATAGGATCTTTTAGAACAACATGGATGGGCCTTGATAACATTATACTGAGCGAAAGAAGTAAATCAGAAAAAAACTAAGAACTATATGATTCCATACATAGATGGGACATAAAGATGAGACTCAGAGACATGGACAACAGTGTTGGGGTTACAGGGTGGGGGGAGGAGAGGGAGGGGATTGGGGGAGGGGAGGGGCACAAAGATCATGGCTTTTCAGCATTTGCCATATTCCCCCTTTAATCTATAGACATACAGCAAATATTTACTTATGGTGTTTCCACTATAAAGACTTCTGTCTTAGGGACAAATGCTGATGAACTATATCAGCAGTTCCTCCTTCTTCAAAGACTTATATATCAACATAGAGCTCCATGTTTCATGGGACACACTCAAGCTCACTCCATGCTCCCTGGAGCTTTAACACAAGGGAATGCCCTTTTTTCTTTCTCTTTTCTTTTCCTTTTTTTTCTTTTTTGTTGTTGTTGTTGTATTTTTTCTTTTATTTATTTATTTTTTGTATTTTTCTGAAGATGGAAATGGGGAGGCAGTCAGACAGACTTCCGCATGCGCCTGACTGGGATCCACCTGGCATGCCTACCAGGGGGGAATGCTCTGCCCATCTGGGGTGTTGCTCTGTTGCAACCAGAGCCATTCTAGCAACTGAGGCAGAGGCCATGGGGCCATCCTTAGTGCCCGGGGTGGCTTTGCTTTGGTGGAGCCTTGGCTGCGGGAGGGGAAGAAAGAGACAGAGAGGAAGGAGAGGGGGAGGGGTGGAGAAGTAGATGGGCGCTTCTCCTGTGTGCTCTGGCCGGGAATTGAACCTGGGAATCCTGCATACCAGGTCAATGTTCTACCACTGAGCCAACCGGCCAAAGCCTAGGAATGCCCTTGTTGATCAAGCTACCCAAAAGAAAATTATATGGAGCAACCATGACAGACCGAGCAAGTCAGTCTCATACTATTCATCACCAGAACGCTGTAGCCCGGTGTAAACAGTTTCAACTTTCTCGGGAAGCAGCACGGCAGATTGGAAAATCCTGTCCAAGGGGTCCTATACTGCCCCTTCATTTGGAGTTAACCCTCAAGGACCCCTACCAGGACAACTTTGGCAGATGGATATTACTCATATACCTTCATTTGGCAAACAGTCGTATGTCCACATTACAGTGGATACATATTCCGGATCTATAGTAACCTCGGTCAGAACAGGAGAGGCTGCTAAGCATGCTATAGCTCATGGTCTGTATGCATTGTTCTATTATTGGATTTCCTAAACTGGCTAAACTGAAAATGCTCCTGCATATGGAGCAAAAGCATTTACTGTATTTTGTCATGCTTACAATCTTTAAAGTTAAGGTATTATTAAAGTGTACTCAGCAAACATTTTAAGGTCAATTTAAAAAAAAATTTAAAAGAGGGTAGTCATATCCTGGAACTCCTATGGGTCTACCATATCATGCTTTTTACTTAAAAAAATTTTACATTTCTTTTGAATGCTGATGAACAGGAGACACCAACTCTTTTTAGCCTGCAAACTACTACCTTCTTTATTAGATCCAGCTAATAACACTGTTTTGTCTTTTTCCAAATAGCTCCAGATATATGGAAAAGATTTATATAGGCGGATGGGGATCCTCAAACCCCTCAGCGAGATCTTCTGAGCATGGCTTTTAAGATACCTAGAGGCAGAAAAAGCCCAATAGAGATCAGGGGAACTACCAGCTTTTAGGATACACCCTTAAAGGCTCCAATGCCCCAAAGGGGTCTCATAGGATGCCATCTGGGTCCTGCTTCAATAGTGGAAAGGAAGGTCATTGAGCTAAAGCCTGCCAGGCTTACATGCCTCTGCTGTGAGGAAACAGGGACACTGGAAGGTAGGCTTCCCCCTCGCTCCTCTAAGGGAGGGTTCAGTCTCTTCCAGCCCTGCTCCAGCCACCTATGACCTAACCTTGCCCAGAAAGCTGGGGTTTGCCATTGAAGGCTGAAGGTGCCCAGGGCCGTCGGCCCCATCTACGACACTGTGGATGTGCCTAGGGTATTTCTTCCAAGAAGCAGGTAAACTGATCTCATTTGCACAAGGGCCACTTAACTATGTTTTGCCTGAATAGTTAGGTTTTTTATTCTTCCCTCAAAGATCTCTGTTGTGGGTGTTGATAGTCCTATTTTCTGCTGCTTTGCTTAATATATAGTGTTTCCTTTATCCCTCCTACCTCAATGCCCCACTCATATTTCAGGCTGGGACCTACTCCTAATTTAGAGCTCCCTTTCCCCCTTTTGCCAACTTCTATTATGAATCTACCTTTGCCACCCAGCTTAGTGTATCCCAAGGTTCTCTTTGCCATGCCACAGTCGCAGAGCTCCAGGGAAAAGCAGCCTAGTCTCATCTATCTAGGCAGAGAAGAACAGAAGCTCCATATCCACGCATGCTGCAAATCGCTTTTCCAGTCTACCTGAATCATTACCAGCTAGAAGCAGCGGTCATTGGGACTTGGACATGTGCTGCAAAGTATAGAATGGTGACAACAATTCCAGTACCATGCGGACTTTTCCTGGATGTGGAGTTTTCCTGGACTCCTGCTCCCTGGGACAGCTCCTAACAGACTGAACTGTGGTTGGGTTGCGTTTTTCAGGGATTTGGCATGGTGATGGGGCCAACTTGGACTTGGTGAACATGTTAAGGACACTAATCTTTTATGGATTCTTGCTGTATTGGCCAAGAGTTTGCTTAAAGGCTTTTAATCACTGTAAAAAAAAATAGAAGACTGGATAAAGAAGATGGGGCATGTATATACCATAGTATACTATTCAGCTAGAAGAAATGATGACATCAGATCACTTATAACAGAATGGTGGAATCTTGATAACATTATGCGGAGTGAAATAAGCGAATCAGAAAAAAACAAGAACTGCAGGATTCCATACATTGGTGGGACATAAAAACGAGACTAAGAGACATGGACAGGAGTGTGGTGGTTACGGGGGGGCGGTGGGGGGTGGGGGGAGGGAAGGAGGGAGAGGGGGAGGGGGAGGGGTACAAAGAAAACTGGATAGAGGGTGACGGAGGACGATCTCTCTTTGGGTGATGGGTATGCAACAGAACTAAATGACAAGATAACCTGGAAATGTTTTCTTTGAATATATGTACCCTGATTTATTGATGTCACCCCATTAAAATAAAAATTTATTTATAAAAAAAAGAAAATATTGGAGAATGACTCAGCACAGGGTTTCTGGTGCCCATCCCCTACTGTGTCTCTCCCTGGGCCTCCAACTTTACACCCTCCTCACACAGCTCAAGTCCTCTCAGCCCTCCCTCCGCAGGAGCCCTGGGATGAGATTTTCTGCACTGACTCTTTTAGATAGAACCTGCGTCTCTGAGAGCTTCGTTTCTTTTTTGCAGACAGTAACGCGGCTCTTTTCACCTCCAAATGCTGTGCAAGTGCCTGTTCTAGGCTCTGGGGCTCTATGCTGGGGTGCAGGCCTGGGGCTGAGGAAACTTCCTTTTCAGAGCGAACTTCCCTGCAGTAAGATCGCTCCGGACCCTCCACTGTTCTGGCTCCTGGGAGTGGGCAGCCCTTTCCGCGGCTCCGCCCTTCCACCAGTCTCGGTGTGGCTTCTGTGATCCTTGGTTATAGACTTCTCTTCTTTTAGTCCAAAGTTGGTTTTTCAATTTGATTGTTCTAAAATTAATTTATAATTCAATATTGTTTTGGGAGGTGGCAGTTGGAACATCTGCCTACTCCATTGCCATCTTGGAACTCTTAACATTTTTATTTTTAATAAATATCATTCACGCAACAAATAGCTGATAAGGAAAGTTCATCCCAATGTTCCCAAGTCACACTTTGCATAGATTTAGGTGTTCCTCTGCTCACTACTCAGAAGCTCAGTAGTCTTCCATGTTCCCCTGGAGAAGCTGGTCCTGAGATCAATGAACAACAATAGTGTGGTTTGCCGTCCTTCTCTCAATGTAGTTACCGTCTGTTTTAGCCAGAGGTGGGAATGGCAGGGGAGGGGCAAAGCAACCCCAGGTGCTTGGAACGAGGCATGGGTGCAGGGTGCGCTCCTTTCCCGTCCCCAGGGGAAGCCAGCAGTGGAGGGGTGGCCCCGGGACTACCAGAATCGCAGGTGTTCTACCCCAAATCATGAAGTAGCTGATTGGGTGAGGAACCAAACAGGAGTTTCTGGGAAAGGACGTGCTCGGAGTCCCCAGGAAAGCTCCTCCTCAGCATTTGGGCGATTTTGTCTAAGTTTTGAAAACTTATTTAGGCTGCATTTATTCATAAATCCTTTGTGTTTCAAGTGTTTAAATATAGTTTCACTTTATAGAGTGGTTACTCCTCTAAGTCCCTGAAACTGTCACATAGGTCTAATAAAACAGCAACAATAAAACAAGAACAAGGCTGACAGCCACAGCCAACCTTTCTGCAGCACCCTACTTAAAACTATGCCTAGGCCAGACTGTTATGTCCATTTTATAAGGAAAGGACTGACATTAGAAGTTACATTTCCCACCGTTTCACAGACAGGAACCCCACAAAGACTGAGACTATACCGTTTTCAGTGTTTCTCTGTTTTCACTGTGGTGCTCCTCTGTGCACAGGACAGATCGGAGGTTCGGGGGTAAATGCAAGATGTAAAAACCTACGAGCGATGTACTGGTAGTTGCCAAGGATATTTTACCTTTTTTCCTTTTGTATTTCAGGTTGCATTTCATGTTATAGTCGTGTTTGCTTTTGTATAAAAACAAGATTGGAACTGAGAACACAAGACGACGTGCTTGCTCTCCACCAGCCTCCAAGTGCTCCCAGTGCATGCCCAGGTGTTTGGGAAATGCACATCAAGACATCACTTCTCAGTAAGGGAATCAGTCAGTAATCAGACCCAAAGGCCAAGAGGGTTGGAAAAATATTCAGATTGCCCAGCCCCCAAAACTCAAGTATTAAATTACTTATTCATCAGTGATTTCACAAATCTAGCTCCCTCCAAAGGGTACATCTCTTGAATGCTCAAATGACACAGACCCGTTCTTTTACTCGTTTTACAAAATGTATGGTGCTCCAACACTGCAGACAGGCACTAGAGCCATGGTAGTGAAGAAGTCAGTTGGTCTGACCTGTAAAGATGAATGGGGGTTGTGTAGGGTGGTGGGCAATGGGGGATGGTCACGTGGGGAACCCAAGCCCGGGAACTTTGGCTAGGACCGCCCACAACCAAGAGCACCTAAAGGAACTTTCCAGGAGTCCTTTGGAAAAAAGTGACTGTCTGCCAGCCAGTGAGATTTCACCACATCATATTAGCTCGACCACCCTAGACAGGACCCTTTAAATATCTCCCACGCAGGTGACCCCTTGCGACTTCCCTAGCCTCTGTCCCCGGACCAGAGAACCTTGCTGGGCGGGATGTGCTGTACTCAATAAAGCCTTTTATTATTCCACACTTTGTGGCTCCAGCCTCTTCCTTCTTCCTCGGCGGGGAAAAATACCTTACATTTTGGTGCCGAAACCCGAGAGGACTTGAAGTCTGCAAGGACCGCTCCTCTTCCCTTCTCCTCTGATAAAGAACCGGGACCTCCAACCTTCCACCCACTTCGGCGCATGGTGGGGTAATTCCCCTGCCTCCAGCCTCCCCTCAGTTCTTTCTGCTGAGACTCCCTGTACGAAACCGTAGCTATGTCAGGGACCTCTTTCCATCCGAGTGTGTGTGTGCCTGTGGAGACATCCTGAGCACATCTACTTTACCTATCCATTTGGTGGCCAGAGCTTGAGTTTTGGGATGCCAATACTCATCTCTGACCACTCCGAGGACTGAGGACGGCTGTGGGGCACAGGAATCTCTCTGCTGTGGCCAGGCCACAGAACCCACTGAATAACTGGACCAGATAGCCTCCTGAAGAAACTTTCAGTTTTAACACCCTCACCAATTTAACTATCACCAAAAAAGCTGGGAACTGATTGAAGATCCCTTATATGCAGGGCTTCCAGTTTTTCGCACACCCATCCTTAATCTCTGTGCTGCCTGCTCTATGCACAGGCCTTCTTTTTTTGGCCAGAGAAACCTCACCTAAAACCTCCACTCCTAATCTTTCTGTCTCCTCAGACTCCCAACTCTCTCCCCCTCCTGCCTGACCCCTGGGGGCGCCCCTCTCTCAAGACCCCCTCTCTAATCCCTCTGTGGACCTTTTTTGCTCAGGTCTTTTCCCTCCAAGAACCCCTTCCCCTCCCTTCACAGGATCCTGTTTCTCATTCACCTGCAAATATCATTCTCTCTTTCTCCTCCCCTGCCGGTCAGGGGACCCTCCCTTCCCTGCTGTGTTCTTAAGCCCCTTCTCCATCAAGTCACCCTCCGCCAACCATTGGCCTTGTCCTGCCTCTGGCTCCAGCGTTTCCTGCAGGATCTGGGTGCCGGGCTGCCCACAAGCCCCCCTCTTCTTATTCTCAACCCCCAAACCTCTACCAGGGACCTGTGAACATGGCATTTAAAGTTTTTAATGGTCCCAACTAGTAGAAACAGGCCAAGGCTGTTCGCCAGGCCCACATGCAGCAGAAGGTAACACTCCAAACCCAGACTCTGTGGCAGCCCTGAGGCCGGCAGAGCAACAGGGGCAAGGCACAGAGGTGCCCGACCCAAGTCCAGGCCACAAAGAGGAATCCCCACCAGGAACCTGCTTTAAGTGTGGCACACAAGGTCACTGGTCCCAGGAGGGCTCCTGCCCGCAGCTGCCCACTGAGCCCTGTCCTGGTGCAAGCAGCTCGGTCACTGGTGGAGTGATTGCTCTTTTGGGCAGCAGGCTTTTTCCTCAGTGTCTCTACGTGGAGGACGAGCCAGCCAGGTGGGCTCATCAATCAAATTCCTAGGACATGGCCTGGACTCGGAGAACCCAGGGTATGCTGCAACTAGTGGGTAAGTCCATCTCATTTTTTGTGGACATGGGGGCTACCTTCTCTGTTTTGCCATCACACTCTGGACCTCTAATTCCCTCACAGGTCTCAGTTATGGGAGTGGATGGGACCCCTTTTTTTCCCCTTCTCACACCACTCCTAACATCCAGTTTTGCCTCAAGCTTGCCTCCATGCAGGACCACTGGCAGTTGAAACCACTGGACCCTACCCATCTCCAGCTCACCAAAATGCTGGACCCTGCAAATCCTTCTCCTACTCCTCTCTTTTTAAAATTCTTACAGGACCACATCTGCGAAGTTTCTCAACTCATGGCCAAACAGATGTTCCCCCTGACACCCCTCAAAGCCACCATCTGCCGATCTCCCCCTCCCCATGACGCCTCTAATCAGCAGGAAGTAGCCAGAAGAATAAGCGGCACTCCTAATTAACACAAAAGACCGGAATGTAGGGTGGTGGGCAATGGGGGATGGTCATGTGGGCAACCCAGACCCGGGAACTTTGGCTAGAACCGCCCACAACCAAGCGCGCCAAAAGAAACTTCCCAGGAGCCCTTTGGAAAAAAGCGACCCAGGAGCCCTTTGGAAAGAAGCAACCGTCTGCCAGCCAGTGAGATTTCACCGCGTCATATTAGCTCAACCACCCTAGATGGGACCTTTTAAATATCTCTCACGCAGGTCACTCCATGAGATTTCCCTGGCCTCTCTGTCCCCGGGACCAGGGAACCTCGTCGGGTGGGAAGCGCTCTGTACTCAGTAAAGCCTTTTATTATTCCACACTTCGTGGCTCCGGCTCCTTCCTTCTACCTCATGGGGAAAAATACCTTACAGTTTGGGTGAGAGTAGACATCAGAATAGAGTAAGGCCAGGTGGTTGTGGAAAAGTAACCAGTCTTGACTCTGATCTCCCCCTCCCCTTCAATACTCACCCCCCCCCCCCCAGCTTTGACAGATCAGTCCTGGAAGGCTGGCAGCATCTGCCATATTTGCTAAGTGTCTCATTGAAAGGTTAAAAAAGAATCTGGTTTCTAAGAAACCCCCTTTTGAATGTAGCCTATATTCTTCATTTTGTTTTGAAAAACAAATTCTTCCTAATGGCCAAAATATTTTAAGTTGGAAAGCCAGATAATGAGAATACCCAATAATCACTTCTCTCCACTTTTTTCACTCTAGCAATCATTTCCTTGCCACTTGAACATGACTCCAAATGGTCACAATGACTTCGAGACAATGGTTCCATGCTGCCTGGGGGCACAAAGTAAAGTTCTGAAGCTGTTGCCAAAACCTTGTCAGCAGAACTCAGGAAATCACAGAGCTCAGAGGACTCTCACTCATTTGGAAAGCAGGCCAGGCTGTTCAATGAGAGCGCTGGTTAGTTCCAGCGAATATCCTGTCTCAATAGGCTGCCCTGCCCATTTCTTCCCCTGAAGGTCTGTGACAAAGATGCACCCTGAGACTTCCAAATCAAGGACTGTAAAAAGCAAGGAAGCCTGACATTGTCCTGGAATGATCTCCAGTCCCCAAGAAAACTTTTACCCAAGTGATTTTAATGAGAGAAGAAGATAATTCAGATTGCTTATGTTATTGAAAGACAAGGTAAAAGGCTACTCAGTCCTTTGTTCTTATCACTGATCAACCCATGGCCCAGAGGCTGCCATTCTCCACCACTAAGGCCCTGCCTGGTCTTCTTCCCAACGAGCCTGGACGACCTCAGAGTCCGTCTGAACACGGCCAGCCCCACGGAGTTCAAGATGGCAAGAGATGGACACTGTTCAGCCTACATCTCCAGTCCAAAACCCAGACCCCTCAAATCTTTTGCAAATAGTATTTATAACTTAATTCAGAAAATCTTAGTTAAACTTCTGCTCTGGGCCACACAGTACAGAGAGCAAGAGCAGCTGGGTTACTCCCTGTAGAACTGACAGTCTAGTGAGGGAGCCGAACACTGAATGAATAGTCCCACAAAGGGTGCTAGCTTTTCCAATGTGTAAGGAAGCTATCTTTGAAATGAGGTCTGAAATTGGAAAAAGGGTCAGTGACATTAAGGACTGGACGGAAGGGCTAAGGGCTGTGGGGTTAGGGAAGTGTTTATAGGAAGTGCAAAGGTGGAGAAACCCATAGAACCCACAGAATCTGAGTGTGTCTAGGGACCTGCAGCAAAGATTGCAGAGGGCTCACTCCTGCAAGGTCAGAAAAAGGGATGAAGCGAGGTCTCTGCCCCATCACCATCCCCTGCTGAGCTCCTATTCACCCACCAAGGCCCAGCTAAAATGCCCTTTATTGTTTCCTATTTTGGGCTGTGGCATCAGACCCAACCTACTGTAGTACCACAGACGTTATCGTGTTCAAATAGACTTCATTTCTGAAGTTATTAACTAGGGAGAAAATTATATATAATTCAAAAATTTGCAGATGAATATGAATTTAAATCATTAGGATCTGGTCTCTCACAAGCCCCCAAACTAAATCTTGACTTCTTTTGTTTCTTTTGCTTTTGGTCTTTGTTTTCCCTAGGGCATTGGAAAGCAAGGGCTAGTTGAAACAGGAAAGGCTCAAACATGGGTTTCCCCCCTTATCTCTTTTCTTGTCAAGTTTCTGAGTCCCACTATTTTAGCTTTACTGAGTAAGGTAGGCTCCCTGGGGCTCTGGGGGAGGGTAAAGGTTCTCTGAAGCAGTCTGCAGGAAGAATGTTGGTGTGCAGAAACAGGTCGGAATAGGTCAACAGGGTCAAGTTTGTTTTAAATGGTTCAACAGATCACCCTCTCTTTTGCCTCATTAGGGAAGCTTGTAGAAAAATTTCATTCGTAAGCAGTGTTTTAGGCGTTGGATTAGGTATTGTGCATGCGTTTGATGCCTTACGGCCAGTGGACGGCCTGAGGGTGGGTGCAGAGCAGAGGTAGCTGCACTACCCCAGTGGGCCCAGTCCATTCACACAGCACTGTGTGTACAGAGGGAAGTGTGGGCAGGGGAGTCTCATCCGTGCACAGGGCCTTACGCAGTGCACAAGAAAACTCAACCGTACACAGAACAATTAACCAGCTTGGGTCATGAACACAAATCAATAAAAAATGCTTTCCTTCTAAACTTTGAAGAGTCTACCAATTTGCATAATTTAACCTGTCCCTTAGGCTTGATTACATCTTTTTCCACAATATATGCTCTTGTACCTTCCAGCATTGCCTTTTGGAGCCTCAGCATATTGGTAATTACTGGTTATGCCTGAATCGTTGTGACTGAAATTAGGATTGCTGGGTCTGGTTTTTTTTTTGTATTTTTCTGAAGTTGGAAACAGGGAAGCAGTCAGACAGACTCCTGCATGTGCCCTACCAGGATCCACCCAGCATGTCCACCAGGGGGTGATGCTCCGCTCATCTGGGCCATTGCTCTGTTGCATCCAGAGCCATTCTAGCACCTGAGGCAGAGGCCATAGAGCCATCCTCAGCACCCGGGCCAACTTTGCTCCAATGGAGCCTTGGCTGTGGGAGGGGAAGAGAGAGACAGAGAGGAAGGAGAGGGGAGGGGTGGAGAAGCAGATGGGTGCTTCTCCTGTGTGCCCTGGCCGGGAATCGAACCTAGGACTCCTGCACGCCAGGCCGATGCTCTACCACTGAGCCAACCGGCCAGGGCCTGGGTCTGTTTTTTATACTAATGAATCCTGTTGATCTGTCACTCACTAATTTCCTAAGTATTTTATGAGCACCTATCTATCAGCTTCCTATCACTGTGTAAGGAATTGCCACTAATTTAGTGACTTAAAACAACGCAAATGTATAAATTTATAGTTTTGTATGTTAGAAGTCCAAGATCAGTCTCACTGATGTGGCACTAGAGAAGAAAGATTTATTTGATGTGAATATCCAAAACATTTATCTTCTGAGATAAATTCCACTGGTCAACCAAGGGCCCAAATTTCCTAATAACAAGAATCTCGTGGCCCTCTGCTGGCAGAACTCTCCACAGGGGAGAGTTCTGCAGATGGAAAGAACTTGAGGCTGACGTTGCTCTTTCTCCTGGCTGCAGGTCCTTTTTGCTCAAATAGATGCTTTTTATTCTTTCTGAGAAGCTATTTTATCGCTTCATATTTGTTTTGAAATATCCTCTAATTTTTGTGATCAATATATACAAATTTCAGTTTATGCCAGGCTTAAAACAGGATGGTGCCTGGGCTGCATTTCTGTAGCCACTCTAGGGAAGACTCGCTTCCTTGTTTTCCCAGCTTCTAGGGGTGCCTGTATTCCTTCGCTCATATGTTGGCTTCATTCTCTCTTCCTGCAGAGTTCTCTGCACAGGGCAGAAAAGACAGCTGATTGTGGTTCCTGATTTGCAAGCTTCTCATGCTGTAAGCCATTAGGCAATGCTGAACGATTCAAGAGGCAAAATTCATTTTGAGTCCCATGCTCATTCCTGAACCAAACATCATAGCCAGGTTAATGGGCTCTGATTGGCTGGGCTTGAGTTATGTACCGGTTCTTCTTGCTAGAGACCTTCAACCCTGTCAGCCCTGTCAAGCTCATGAGTGCAGTGTTGCTGAGTAGCTTCTCAAAGGAAGAATAGGTGAAGTGCATGTCAGACAAAAACTAGTATATCTGCATGATGCCTTCACTCCTTCTAGCCTGGGTTTCTGCCAACCACTCTCTTAGCATATTTTCTCCCTTCTTCATGGGTCGATCATTCTTTACCTAACAGCCAGTGTGATTTTTCTAAAACATACAAGAAATCTTGGCACTTCAGTGCTTAAACTCTCCATGATAGGCTGAAAAACCGTTCATATTTGTCCCCTTAGTAATCTTCAACCCTGTGGTTGTGTTATCTTACCTGGCAAAAATTTTGCATATGTAATTAAGTGAAGGATCTTGAGGCGGGGAGGTTATTCTGGAATATTTGAGTGGGCCCAATACAATCACAGGTCCCTCGTAATAGGGAGGCAGAGGGTGAGAGAGAAAGGAGGCAATGCAAACAGGGACACTGCTATGGTGAGGTAGCCATGAGCCAAAGCATGCCAGCAGCTCCAGAAACTGGAAGACCATCTCCTTAAACTTCCGGAAGGAGCCAGCCCTGCTGAGATCTTGATTTTAGCCCTGTAAGGCTCACTTCAGGTTTTGATCTTATATTTGTAAGATAATAAATTTGTGTTGCTTTAAATGAGTAAGTTTCTGGTAATAGTTATATTAGAAATAGGAAACCAATATAACTCTAATAGCTGTTTATTACACTTAGAATGAAACACCGATTTCAAATTTCATACCTTTGCTGACAAGGCCTGTGTTGCCGGCACACCCCTTCTGAGCTGCGCTCTGTGACTCCATAGAGTCCGTCTTCTCCTCTGTGCTCATCAGAACAGTAGCCAGGAGCCCAGTGTGGCCACTGAGCACTTGAAATATGGCTGGTGCAGCTGAGGAGCCGAATTCTTAAATAAAATTAAATTTTAATTAATTTAGTTTTTAATTTAAAAACTGAAGCAATACCCAATATTATTTCCTTGAAACAGAACTTTATTGTTTTGGTAGGGTAAGATTTTACTTTGTGCATTGAAAATTTAACATCCAAACTGAGATGTATTTTACATATAAAATGAACACTAGATTTTAAGACTAAGTATGAAAATGTGAAATATCTCATTAATAATGTTAGTATTAATTATGTATTGAAGTAAAATGATAACACTCGATATGTTGGCTAAGTGATGTTCTAATTAGTTTTATGTTTTTCTGCTTCGTTTAGATGTGACAACTAGAAAAACACTTTTATTCAAAATATTTATTTTTAAAATTATTTTTCACTTTTCAATCACAGTTGACATTTAACATTATTTTATATAACCTCCAGTGTACAGTATTTATGAAGTGATCCCCGGTAAGTCTAGCACCCACCTGACAGTATACAGACTTATCACAGTATTATTGACTGTACTCTCTAAACTCTGCTTCACATCCTTGTGACTATGTTGTAACTACCAATTTGTATTTTTTAACTCTCTTACCTTTTCACTCAGTTCCCAAAACCCCTCCCACAGGCAACCATCAGTTTATTCATTGTATCTATTTGTTTGTTTCTGTATTGTTTGTTTATTTATTTTCCTCTTTTTAAAAATTCTTATTTAAAAAATTACATGGAATGGGGTAACATTGATCAATAACAGTACATAAGTTTCAGGTTATTTTGCTCTTTGGATTCCTTATATAAGTGAATTATTTGATATTTGTCTTTCTTTATCTGAGTTATTTCCCTTAGCAGAATACCTATTCAGTTCATCGATGTTGTCACAAATAATAAGATTTTATTCTTTTATTATGGCAGAGTAATATTCCATTGTGTGTGCGTGCCACATTGTTTTGTCCACTCATCTGTTGATGGGCACTTATTTTGCTTCCCTATTCTGGCTATTGAAAATAATGCTTCAGTGAACATTATTTTTGAATTAATGTTTTTGTTTTCTTCAGATAAAAATCCAGATGTGGAATTGTTGTGTCATAAAGTAGTTTTAATTTTAATTTTTTGAGGGACCTCCATGCTGTTCTCCATGGTGTCTTCACAACATTCCAACAGTGCATGAGGGTTTCATTTTCTCTACCTCCTTGTCAGAACTTATTGCTTGTGTATTTATTTATTTAGTGACAGAGACAGAGAGAGGGACAGATAGGGACAGACAGACAGGAAGGGAAAGAGATGAGAAGTATCGATTCTTTGTTGCAGCATCTTAGTTGTTCATTGATTACTTTCTCATATGTGCCTTGATGGGGGGTGGGGAGAGCTATAGCAGACCGAGTGACCCTTTGCTCAAGCCAGTGACCTTGGGCTCAAGCTGATGAGCCTTGCTCAAACCAGATGAACCCGTGCTCAAGCTGGCGACCTAAGGGCTTCAAACCTAGGCCCTCTGCATCCCAGGCTGATGCTCTATCCACTGCACCTGCACCTGGTCAAGCACTTGTGGATTTATTAATGATGACCATTCTGATAGGTGTGAGGTGATATTTCATTGTGGTTTTAATTAGCATTTCTCTGATGACTAGTGATGTCGATTATCTTTTCATATATCTATTGGCCATCTGTATGTTCTGTTTAGAGGAATGTCTATTCCGGTTCTTTGCTGATTTTTTAATTGGATTATTTTTTGTTTTTTTTGGTGTTATGTTGTATGAATTCTTTAGAAATTTTGGTATTTACCTTTATAAGATGTATCATTGGCAAATATTTTCTCCCAGTTGGTAGGTTGTCTTCTTATATTATTGATAATTTCCTTTGCTGTATAAAACATTTTTAGTTTGATGTAGTCCCATTAGTTTATATTTACTTTTGTTTCCCTTGTTAGAAGAGATAAATTTTAAAAAGTTTCTGTGAGCATGTCAGAATGTACTGCCTGTTTTCTTCTAGGAGTTTTATGGTTTCAGGTGTTATAGATTAAGTCTTTAATCTATTTTGAGTTTATGTTTGTACATGGTGTGAAAAAAGTGGTCTCGTTTCATTTTTTGCATAGATCTTTCCAGTTTTCCCAACACTGTTTGTTGAATAGACTGTCTTTATCCCATTGTACATTCTTGCCTTTTTTTCTCAGAAATAAATTGATGATATAGGTGTGGGCTTATTTCTGAGCTCTCTATTCTGTTCCTTTGATCTATGTATCTATTTTTATGCCAGTACCATGCAGGTTTGATTAAAATAGCCTTCTAGTATAGTTTGATATGAGGTAGTGTGATGCCTCTAATTTAGTTCTTTTTTTTCTCAAGATTGCTGTGGCTATTTGAGGTCTTTTGTGGTTTTATATCACCTCCCTATTCTCAACTGACAATGTAAGTATGGAACCAGCCCATCTTGAATCTTTGTCCCTCCTATCAATCTTGATGTGGCTTCTTCTTTAAAGCCTTAGTTGTAGGACTACTATTCAGCTAGTCTTCAAATGGTTCTCTAGGTTGATTGTTCTATAATTCAGTTGTAATTTTGATGTGGTCATGGGAGGAGGCGAGCACAGTGCCTAACTTCTCTGCCGTCTTGACTGGAACTCTCTAGAAAATATAAAATTACATACATGGCTCAGTTATATGTCTATTTGACAGTGGTCGCTAGTCTGCTGGCTTTTGACTTGTTCTTTCTGCTTGCCGAGCTTTCCCCCTAGATTTTTCAGAATTTACAGCTGTAGCCTTTTTCTGTTTTTGGTTTTTTCCTTAGGTTTCAATGCAAGTTTCATCTGTTCAATAAAGCTCTCCCCAGTGCAAGGAGTCCCTGACTTTCTTCCTTTCCTAAATTCCAGAACAAGTATTTTATCTTACTTTGTAAAATTCATACTTATTCTATATTCTCCATAGCATGTATTGATAGTTGACATTGTATTTACTGTGTGTTTATTGTCTGTCTTTCCCCACTGGAATGCAATCTCATGGGAGCAGACTTTGTTGGTCTATTTCACTCTTGTCTCCAGGATGCAGAGTGATGCCTGGTAAATTTCAGGTACACAATTATTATTTCTTGACAATATTCACTTGTACTTCCACTATTGAGTTTTTCAGTGATTTCCCTGGTAGCTTTTAAATAAAAGTCCCTTGTTTTGCTTAAGCAAGTTTGAAAGAATTTCTATTACAGCAACCGAAGGGACTTTGATGAAACGCAGTGACTGTACTGGAGTGAAGAAGCATCTTCCCCCACTTTGGTACTGAGGTGGTTTTGCAATCCTATTCAATACAAATGTGTAAGTCAGTTAAATAATTAGTCAAATGAGAGTATTAACTGACTTCCTTTACCTTTCTCTCTCACCAAAATGGTCAGTAAGAAATATTTTCACTTTATTCTTATTTTTTTTAATGATGTAAGAGTTTGCTTTGAAGGTTTTCCTCTAAGATCTTTGATGCAGGAACTTCGAAAGAAAACCGAACTTGGGAAACAGACTAAGTGCAGTGGGCCCTCCTGACTCTACATGAGAATTCTCCCTCTGGTTCTCCCTGAGGCTGCTCCTTTCCTTTCATTAGTTAATGTCACTGCTGTTATTTACACAGCTGTTCATAGCTCATTTTCCCCCCTAAGTTATTTTTGTTTTCCCAGTTCTGTTTGTCAGGGAAAATTTGGATGCTGACAATTTATGTACAGCCTTAGATTTAAATGAGGATTTGTCAGTTATTAAAAGCTACAAACATAACAGTTCATCCTCTTAAGATACAGTGTTCTGGATACAATATTTGAAAACAGGAATTGAACGACACAAATGACATAAACAACTTAGACTTTTTTATTACTAGTCAAAAGGTAGATCTATTCTCTCTGTACTTTTAATTTGAAGATAAAGTAGATTGCCAAGATAAGATCTCCTTTATGATAATAATATTCAATTATGGAGGGAAATTCTTTGGTTTTCCAATTTACATATTTTACTATAATTTTACATTTCCTCCAGTATTCTTTTATCTTCCTATCTTTGTGATACTTTATCTCAGTGCTCATAAAATATCGAATATAAAAGAGGGAGAAAATATATGTGACATGAAAACACCAGGACCTGACCTATACAGATTTAGATAGACATGTTTTTGGTGATAAGCACCAGAAAGTGAACAACTATTATTTTTTTAAAGTTTACAGGTAATTCAATTTCATCTTCAGAAAATAAATAGCCATGCAGTCAGAAAATTTTCATGTCTCATTTTTCTCTGGTCATGAATGATTATTAGGTTTTGTGGAAAGAGATAAAATTAATGAGGACCAGAGTTTTTGAAGAGGTGTCTATACTGCCCTGGCTGAGATAGCTGAGAACTATTTCACTAGCTTGATCTTATACCTGAATTAATCTATACCTGAATTAATCTATACCTGAATCTAAACCACTGATGAAGTTTGTAGAACTGTGAATATCCACTTTACTTTGAACTTCCTCCTTCATCCCCCACCATATAGACTGCATCTTCCATTCTATAGAATACATGTGGTTACACATGTATGTTAACACAAATTCCCACTGCCAAAGACAAAATGCACAAAGCAATCAGGAAATAATTTTGTTAAGCCTATTGCAATCAGGAAAATATCATCAGTGAGGAACATTAAAAGATTAAAGGAAGGAGACCTTGGGTCTTATAGAGGCAAGTAATCAAGGGAGCCATCCCAAGTCTTATCCAAATTATGGGAGTCATGAGGAAGGAAGGAGATGAGTCTTATCTCAGTCATTGTGGAAGGGAAGGCCAGTCTTAGCTCAGAATAAGTGGGATGGGGTGGTCCTTGGACGTTAGCTCTTTCTCAGAACCCAAAAGGGTGGTGGTGGTGGGGGGGTTCTACCGAGCTGCTTTCTGGAAGCACGGGGCTCAGGTGAAGCCTGAGTGTCAGTCCTCCCTTCTGTTCAAGATGAGTGACTATAATTTGTTGCTGAACATCTCAGAGATGATCAAAAACAGGATTGAAGAAATCATGACTTAAGGATTCTTGTTCGCATTTGTCCAAACCCAGTTGAACCGTCTGTTGAGAGGTGGTGGCAAAGCTCAGTTGTCTTAGAATCCTAGAGATCAGAAATCTTAAAAGAAGAATGATTAAAATGCAAAAGAAAAAAAATAATATAAAAGGTTATATTCTAGTAAAGAGTCAGGAATTAAACTCAGAGTAACCACCCGAGTGGATTCCAAGCACACTGTGGGGGAAAATCTTCTAGTTTCATGGGTTTCCTGATACTCTCTAGCAAGAACGTTGATGCTCTGGGTGACAATGTCCAGAGTGCTGGACACCTCTTATACTCATGTATGCATGACTGACTAACTTAACCATCCAGTCAGTGGCTTGCTTAGGGAGAATTCTGGTCCATGCACAGTTGGCTGTAATGGTGAGTCCTTTTGTGTAAGCAGCTAGATAGACAAGAGCAGAGCAAGGACAATGGGCCAGGTACAAGAGGTCACTAGGGGAGAAAGCCCTGGATGCCTAGCAATATGCAAAATTGGGAAAACATGGACCTAAACCCCAAGGCAATCTTTTCTCTCTTAGCATATCATTTGTCATGTGGTTGAGACAACTCCCCCCCTTTTCATATTCCTGATCTTGAACTTTGGACCCTCTCTGGATTTTCCCCCCCTCTGGCACATTGCTAGTCATGTAAGTTAGACCCCTTAGAGGGGGAACAAACTAGAGGACAGGAGAGTTGCCCTTAAGCATTAACTCCAGGATTATGAGGTCTTAAATGTCATTAAATACATCTAGGCCTCAGCTATGTTTCAGCTCCATGCCCAGAAAAACAGCAAAACCAGACCAGCAACTTCACACCAGCCACACTGACTAATGAGCCCTGCCTTGGCGCTGACCAATCAGTGGGGACCAGGACCCTGAAAAGACACACTTGGAGAGCTGATGAATGGTCTATTGGGACCTTGCCCTGGGTCTTCCAGTGAAATACCCTCAAGATGGAGCACCCATGCGGCTCCCTCTGCAGAGCCAGCCAGGAATTTTCTGAGTCAGAGGGAAGGATGGGGACGGGGCGCATCTGAGAGGAAAGGTGAAGTTGGCACTGTCTCAGAATATATGAGACCAGGTGGTCCTTTGAGGTTAAAGGTTAACCATTTCTCAGACTACAATAAGTGGGGGTTTCTCTGCCATCACCTGTGCTTTGGGGAGCTGACTCAGATCAATTTCAACATGGTCTCCACTTTCCAAAGTATTTCTGTGACATTAGATTAACCGAGACAGAAACATGGATACTTAGGGAACAAATAACTAACTGATGTGTGGTTGACTAGGAATATCACTTACTTGGTGGCTGTACCACTAGTATTGTACTTACTTTTTTCTGTTATCCAGATTTTTCTTGGATACTTACTGATAGGAACTCATACCTGAGGAGGCAGCCAATCCTATTTTGAGCCACCTGTGTTGCAAAATTCTCCCTTTCTTTCCCTCTAAATTTCCAAAGTAACTTTTCTCTACATGTTCGTTCTAACCATGGGGAAATAAACAATGTTAGACCATAAAAAATATTACCAATCTGATATTGGAAAATACAAAATTTAGTTACAAAACTAGGATTTAATCTTATTTTTTTTAAATCTACTTAAACTTTATAGAAAAGAGTTAGGAACCAAACTGAAATTACTAGAAAATGTCAGCAGTTTGGATTAATTAGCAAAAAAGTTAATTTACAATTAATGAAAATTCTGAATTAAAGAATACAGTATTTAAAAGAAACTCTGGTTTATTACTTTCTACCACATTCTGTAACTCAAATTCACTAAGGGAGATTTTGTAGAAGATCATTTTGAGAGACCTACTTTAATAAGAATTACTTATAATTAGTATAACAATTTTATATGCAAATGTACTTGAAAGTACTTTAAATTTACTCTAAGTACTTTATTCATTCCCATTTGCAGCCTTATTTACAACTTTAATTTGAGCTTTCTATGAAGAACGACTTCCTTAATGAAGAGTCAACTTCAAGCGGGCTCCACAAACTCTGAATTAGCAAACCCAAATCAATGAGATTTTACTTCACGTATGTTAAATGGTACTATATATAACAAAAATACTGATTCCTCGTGATATAGTATTATACTAAAACTGTACTTATATTTAAATTCCACATTTATTCATACATGATTTATTATAGCTTGGGAAAGAAACTAAGTTATTGCAAGTAATTGGATGAGAAAGGCTTTAAAATTCATAGTGTAGTTGCCTGTGCTATATGCCGTATATCTTCATCTGGTACTTTTAAAGAAATAGCACTTTTGAAGACTATTTTTAGAAAATAGTTCTCTATTGCGCAAAATCTTAGTTCTATGTAGAATCTGTAGGAGAAAACTGTAACCAACAGCATATTAATAGGTCTTTGAAACAAATATAAATTAAAATGAAAAAAGTACACTTTTCCTCAAATTTATATTTAAAGAGTGAAAGAATATGCAAAATAGCTTCTAATTTTAGCTACCAGGACACTGTATCTTTAATTTAACTCTGAGAGGAAATGCTTTGGACTGCTTTGAATTTTTTCCCATTTGGCAAGCCTCCTAGGGCAGCTTTACAATCTGATTCTTTCTCAACCCACCTTTTGCCGTTTCCAGCTCTCCCATCTATCTCTGGGGATTTGCAGTCTGTGTTTATGTTATGCCAGAGAGCTGAAGCAGAAGTGAAATTCCAATTCATCACCCAGATGTTTCCAAACCTCATGAAGCCATATTTGGAATTGTATATATAAAATATCTCTATAATTCATTAAATTTTCTTCCCCACCTGGATGTTTTGGCATCAAGTCACTTTATGATTGGTAACTCTGAGAATTTCATATTAAGGCCTGGAATAGGGGTTTCTTGCTAATCAGTCTGCTTTAATCTTGAAATCCAGCCATGTTGGTGGGGATGGGAGGTGGTTAGACATTCCACAAACACCCAGTGCTTATAAGCCAGGTATATTTTTCAGAACAGTCGTGATCCAAACACCAGAATCAGTGAAAGTGTGCTTACTGCTCCTGATTGTTAGGGACCAATGAGAGAGACAGCTGTGGATGAGAAAGGGGCCACATAGTAAACACAGTGAGCTCTGGGGAGGCCTGCATGGTAGCCTTATAAACTCAGAGACCTAAAGTAACCACACAGGATGGTCTGACATGAAAACTTCCTAACTGAAAGTGAGCCATGGTAGGTAATCATGTCTTAGGCTGGTGTCTTCCTTGACAATGCTCAATCCTACCTTAACTGAGCTGTCTACTTTCTCTATACATTGGTGATAACACACTTCAGGAATGTGGGGGTAATTTCCCTTCTTCAGACACCTTCTCTCACCAGAGCAGGAAACCACAGAGCCCCTCATTATTACTGTTATCATGTGAACGACTGTTAACACTCTTGTACTCACCAATGTAAAAGAAGTATGTGTCTATTCCTTTTACTTTTTATCCAATTCCAAAGATTTCTCCTGTTTGTGCCTCCCCTACCCCACCTCCCTAATCTATCACCAGCGAATTTCACATAACCCCTTAGGCCTCTTCCTTTGACTCTGATGTATAAAATAAGTGGTGAAACCACTGTTTTTCAAAACATTTTCTCAATCCGTTGAGACTTTGCTTCCCGGCAATTGTCAGTTTGGCTCAAATAAACTCATAAAAATTCTTACATGTTTGGACATTTCTTATGTCAATACAGCAAATTTGCCCTTCATTACTTAAAGATAGAATGTATATGTGTATGTGCACATATATATGCTGTATTACTTTTTCCAACAAAACAAAACATGTTTATTCTCCTAAAAGGAAGGTAACAAATTAACAATAGAGTCTTGAAGCTAGAAGCTCTCCTTAGAGGACATTCCAGCCTGTTTCCTTCCTTTCACAGATAACTAAACTACGGCCAGGCCAGGTGAAGGGACCTGTCCCAGGTGGCAGATCGAACCAGAAAGGAGTTGAAACCAGGAGCAAGGGCTAACCCAGCTACGCTGGGTGTCTATGCCGGTATTACATTTATTTTGCTGCTGGGAAAACCTATTAGGATGAATAAGGCTTCCATTACTTTACATGACAAATTATGTCAGGATAATTCTTATATTGAATTGGCTTAGAAAGTTTTCATTTTAAGTGATACAAACACTGGCATTTTGGGGACTGAATCAGTAATTCCTTCAGATGGTCACACGGAAACTAACAGAAACATATCCTTTAAGCCGCAGTTTCTCCTTTGGTAGAGAAGACAGACACCAGCTCACAGAATGGATGTGTGGATGGACCAAATGTTTGTAAAGGACACTCCCTGTTCCTGGCACATAGTAAGTGCTTGATAAATGGTTTCAAGGATGACATGACCTAAAAATTCTATACTGGGAAGGAAGGTGATGTTTCTATGAACATCTAGATGGAAGACAAAAATATAGGATTTCAATATCCCATGGCGACAAACTGTGCAGGATCACACGAACATGCTGACTGATGAGTCACATCTGGAGGAAACCAGCTCATGAATCATAGCAGAAGCTGCTGTAGTTAAGAAAACACAGAAATGTAAGCTCAACTGAGATAAAGAAATGGATTTTATAATGCTGGCGGCAGCAGTGAAGACAGAGGTAAGAGTTTTTTGATATACAAAATTAATATTCAAAAGAGCTTTGGTAGATCTTGAGGGACAAAAATCAAAACCAAAATGAAAAAGTAAAACAACAAATTGTGCCCCAAAGCTAATCTAACCAATCTTCAAAACTCTTGATCTGGAGAGGAAATATATATTAACCGTCACTGCATCTGCCTTGGTTTGGACATTGAGAACCTACATCAGGCCACACAGCACTGGTATGTGTAAGTACTGCCTCCTAAGCTGCTCCTGCCCCTCTTCTAGCTGTGTCTTCCTGAGTGGCAGATCTACTGACTGTCTGTTATGAAAGTTAAAGAAACTCCCTTCTAGGTAGTGATGAAATGTCTGCTCAGGGCTGAGGAGACTTTTTGTTAAAAGGTCTCCATTTATTCTATGAACTTATGTAGCAGACACTCGACATTTAGGAGGGACATGTCGTGAGACTACTGATAATATAATTTTAGTCCAAAAATGGCAGTCAAGCACCACTGAAAAACTTCCACCAACTCCTGTATATTCTTAGTAAGAATTTTGGCGTTTGAGTAAAACACAAATAAAATGTTCTTAAGATTCTCTTTTATAATGCAAGGGATGAGCTCTTGAATTCTAAGTTTGCTCTAAATGGAGTTCAAATGAATACCTGTATTAGTTACCATTGCAGTGTAACATATTGCAAACTTAGAAGCTTAAAGCATCACACCTTTCTTAGCTCAGGGCTCTAGGCTGCAGTCAAGGCAGTCAGGCTGCCGTTCTCACCTGGAGACTTGAATATGGACGGTCTGCTTTTCTGCTCATGAGACTGTGGAAAGATTCAGTTCCTTGTGGATGTTGGACTGAGAGCTTTTTTTTTTTTTTTAATTGGTTGTCAAATGGAGTTCACTTTCAGCAACTGTAGGCTAACTGAAGTTTCTTATTACGTGAGCTTTCCCCAAATGCCACTTACTTTATGGCAGTGTGACTTTTATTGATTGGTTTATTGATTAATTTTAGGGAAAGAGGAAGAGAGAGAGAGAGAGAGAGAGAGAGAGAAAGAGAGAGAGAAGAGACAGGAACACGTTCCTATATGTGCCCTGACCAGGGATCAAACCGGCAATCACCATACACTGGGATGATGCTCTAAACAACCAAGCTATCAAGCCAGGGCTATGGCAGTGTGACTCTTAGACAAAGCCAATAAGAGAGCGAGTGAGAGAGAGAGAGAGAGAGAGAGAGAGAGAGAGAGGAGATGGGCCTTACAATCTTATGTAATTATGTACATGTAATCACATGTAGCCTGTAAGCCTGTAACCTCTGCTATATCCCATTGGCTAGCAGCAAGTAATATTCTGCTCACACTCAGGGGGAAGGGACTGCACAAAAGCATGAATGGCCAAGGCGTGAGGATGGCCGGGGCCATGAGGAGTCTCTCATACTGTAACAAAGTACTAAGGATTATGGTATTTGAGTTGTCTTTCTAATAGTCAAAATTGCCAATATTAATTTTCCTGTACTTGCCTAATTCTAACAGTTCCTCCCTTATAGAGTTCATTGACAAAATTTTGTTGAGTACCTACTGAAAGGCAGCTGTGCCTTTAGGTCATACTTGTAGGCATGTCCTCGGCACTCAGTGATACTTGGTCACTCTTTTCTTTAAGATATTGTAACAATGAAGAACTTCCTGCCTGCTCTCTTTATTTGTCATTCTCTCCTCCATCTCCAAGGGGAGAAAAGGTCCAAAAGCTGAAGTTTTCTTAGCTTACTAGCACAAAGCAATAATGCCATGAGAGAAGGTCAACATCAGTGTAAAAAAGTATCAGCTTAGATATTCAGTTTCCTGACAGTCTATTCAAGTCTCTGGGAAGCAGAGGGATGGTCAATGCTAATGGGTTGGTGGGAGATGAAAGGGAGCAGGACAATGTGGGTACTTGTAGGGGAGGGAAGAAGGGCAATTTGATTTGTGACTTGTTAAGAGAAGTAGTGAGCTGCCTTGCACCTTCTGCAGGGCTGCTCATAGGGGGTGAGTTTGGCCTTAGTGTTCCTAGCTCTGTGGACTTGAGTAATGTTTACAACTCTTAATTTCTCCAAGTGAATGTGGATAAGGACTTTTGCCCTTAAAGAAATAAAAAAGTCTTGAATATGATATAGTTATGGTTTCACTCCAGATGATTCAGGAATATTCCTCAGGATGAGAGAAAACAGCCTTGTTATGAAATAGTTTGTCTTCTCAGGGAAGAAAAGACTTCTTGGGAGAAAGCTGCAGCACAGGACAGGTGCACTGTTGACACTGGCCCCTTTGCCCACCCCCTCTGAGCAGCCGGTGTAACCCTGTTAGCTGAACGGATGAAAGGGGCGTCTCGCTCTGCGCACAGGGATTTGTGCAAGGGCCCACATTAGTGCTAATGGGTGTTAGACGCGTTAAACCCAGCCTTCAACATGATAATACATAATATACCCCTTAATTTTTAATTCACTCGGGTCTCAATTTTAAAGCATTTTCTTGTAGTTTGTCCTAATTATAATCATTTTTAATGACAGCTTAAAAATTTCATCCAACTGTCTTATCACATATGGTACTTAATTTCTCAAGTGAACAGTTTTACTGTACACCATTCTGGGAATTTTAAGAACTAAAACATAAAAGGAGAGAAAGTCCTTTGTATGGGGAAGCTAGATGTTAATTGTTCTAATATACATAAAGAGACCAAAGCAGCTTCTTGAAGCACTGCGCTGGCTTTCCTGCAGAGGCTTCTCCAACCTCTTTCAAGGGAGATTCGTAAAACCCCAGGGGAAAGGAGAAGAAAAGGATTTTTTTCCATTTTGCTGGGTTCTGCCAAAATCACAAGTAGGCTTGAATATTCATTGTTGTATTATCTGTGTTGAATAGGCAGTCCTTGTTTGCTGAGACCAGAGTGGAAACTACCCAGCTGGAAAGAGCAAGGAGCAGAGTGCCTGGGACACAGCCTCCTTACCGGGTTATTTGTTAAGTTGTTTGAGGCACAATGAGCTTCCTAACATCTGCTTGCAACTCTTTGGGATAGTTGACTTCCTGGTATGTTAGCTAGCTTATTGGCACCTACAAAAACACAATGGATCACAGAGTTGTTATACTGTTTAGTTGTAATTAATCATGAGCCACATGTAGGATATAGGGCACACGTACACACACATCTTTTTTTTTTTTCACTGGCAAGAGATACTTGGAGCTGTAGTTTCTTCCCATCTTCAGTGGTATTAACTCCCTAGAACATGGCTTTTCTATTGTTTCCTGTGGTACTTTTCCCACTGCTCTTAACAGTCTGACATTCAATGTTACCCTACGATCCTGCCACAGGATCTTTGTACTGTGTCTTCAACCAGTTAATCTCTTCCTCCACAAACTGAGGTCTCTGTTCAAAATGCCACCTTCCAAGAGGCTGTCTCTATGTTTTGTACTCATTACCCAGTCAATCTTTGTAGCCTTACCCTGTGTTTATTTTTCTCCCAAACCCATTATCACCACCCAAATCATCTTACCTTTTACAAAAAAATTTGTTCTACTTTCAGCAGAGGTTTCCTAGTGGACACCACACTGAGCGCTGGATTCCATCATAAATGAAGCACCATGACGTGCACTTTGAGTGACCCTAGTTCACCAGACTCTAGTGAGACCCAGTCCAAGACTCTTTCCTGATCACCAACAATAGTACTTATCTTAACCACTTCCCCATGGACCTATGGACTCATAGGGTCCTAACTAGCGTGCTAGTTTTCAGTCCTGAATTTACATAACCACTGCTTTTTCTAGTATCTAAAAACCCCTGACTTTCCCCCCCTCAGTGAGCTAACTACTCAATGAATTTTTTCAATGATAAATATGCCCTTGACTAGCAACTTAACAAATTGCATTAAAATTATTTTCTTATGTATATGTCAGCCCTGGTCATCTTTGTATTATTTATCAGTAGTTCTCCATTTACTTACTTACTGTGTTCCTTCCATAGAATATCAGTTCCAGGAAAGCAGATGTTTTACTGGTCTATTCAGTGCAGTGTTTAAAATAGTGCCTGGCATAGGATAGATGCTCAACATGTCTTGTATGGCCAGGGGCCACTGCCCCCCTGGCCATGCAGGTTCCCATTGAATTCTGACAGATGGTAAAGAAACAGTGGAGCCAAAACATGGTGGACCATTTCTTTATTAAAGTCTCGCACCGGCCAATGAGCAAACACACAGGGAAAAGACTTCCCTCTCATTCAGAGCTCCCAAAGCCCTGATGCATTCTTGGGTTCCACAATCGGGAGAACCTTCTCCAGTTCCTCCTGGAATCAAAGACCCCAATAAGACTCAGTTTTGGTCCCCCATCGACACACCTTCTCTCTACAAAAACTTGCTGCTTCTTCAGCACTCTGCATTCTCTCCACTCTCCCTGCAAAACTGCCTGGGCCCACAAAGACCCCTTCCCCAGCAAACGTTAGCAAAAACAGCGGCCCCTCCCAAGCAGGAATGCAATCCACAATTTTCAGTCAACTGCCCTGCTCTGAGGGCAAGCACACACGGGGCTGCCCTTTTTTAATAATAGTGCCATTTTTTAATTATAAAAGTGAGCAAACTCAAAAAATACAAATTTTACAAACTCATTTGCCCAACAGGTCTCTATTGAATTATTTTGTGAAATGAAAAGCAGAATGTCCTTATCTTCTGTCTCAGCTGATATACACGACTGGCCAGACAGTTAAACAGTACTTATGGCTATTTCTAAAATATAAAGGCAACTGGGAGCTGAGGAGAAGGCTTTGGAAAGGTTATGTTAGATTTTGATATTAGGTAAATGATGGCACTTTTGAATTTTCCATACTTAATGTGATTGGGGGGGGGGGGAGGAGTGTAACATATACATAAAAGTGCTAAATTTTTAATTTATTACTGGATGAATTTTCCCAAAGTGAACACATCTTTGAGATCAGCGAGAACAGAACATTACCAAGATCCCAAAACCCCTTGCGCTCCTTCTGAACCCATCGTCACGAGTGACCACAGTTACTGGAATGTGTTCTTTGTTGTAGATAAGTCACTTGCGGCATGGTTGGACCATTGTTAGAACACATGGCCATTTCATGCACTAAATTAACTGTTGAGTTGTAAGAAGTCTTTGCATCTTTGGCTTTTTTAATTTTTAAGAACTGAGTTTTGCCAGGTTTCAGTCTCTTATTATTTTTG
This sequence comes from Saccopteryx leptura, assembly GCF_036850995.1. Taxonomy (NCBI): domain Eukaryota; kingdom Metazoa; phylum Chordata; class Mammalia; order Chiroptera; family Emballonuridae; genus Saccopteryx; species Saccopteryx leptura. The sequence continues at coordinate 66,152,333 of NC_089512.1, forward strand.
GAGAAGCTGGGTGTCTCCAATGAATGCTCAGTGAGCCAGCAGAAGTTTTACATACTTTGCTTTGTCTGATAGGGGCTGCATATCAGTTTCTCCCTTTCACTGGGATCATTCACAGATGAGCACAATTGTGACTAGGAAAACTCCCCTTTACTTGTTGTGATTAACACTGAGGACATATTTAAGAAAACAAAAGAGAAACTGAAAGCTGTCTGTGCCACATTATGTAAACTGTGCTCCATACACTCTCCAAACCACCTGTAGGAGGCTGTGTGCAGGAGGATGTGTACACTGACATCACCTGGGCACGGGAGCTGGAGTGCGACGGGAGGTAGGGATTGTTTCTAAAGATCTGCATCAGTTGTTGTTAGGAGGGTTATTTTCATTAAAAACCCTGTATAGTTCCAAGGCAAGATGGTGTAAATAATGACTTGGAGACTGATAACCTGGTTTCTTTGGTAGGACTTGGGTTATGATTAATACAAAAATAAAAATCACAAAACAAAAAGCCATAATAAAACAAATAAAACCCCCCCCAATAACAACAATAAAATTTTCCCCCAGTAAATGCTTATAACTCTTTATGAGTAAACAATTTACTTTTCCGATAAGAGAAGCAACCCTTATAATAAAGTTCTTACACACACACGCACACACACACATGCACACAAACGTTTTAAAGCTTTCATATAAACCACACAACAAGGAGTTTAACATGAGTTTCATCAGAAGCTTGATATTGAAAGTGGCATTTGAAGAGAAATCTGTGGTTTGACCTCGTATAGTTTGGGTACATCTAGATCTAATGTAACTGCTGGGTAAAAGCAGCATTTCTTATCAGTTTACTCCCGCCGGACTCCTGTTCCAGATGGCAGGAAGGTGTAGAAGCGCTATTTGTGTTCATGTGCGGTCTGCCTTTACTTCTTTTTGGGGAAGGCCCCGTTTATTTCTGGGTGGTGCTGCAGAGTTCACATGAATCTGGTGTGACCTGTGCATTCACCAATGGCTGCATTGACTCTTTTTGAAGGGCTCTAAGGTTTGTAGTGTATGACTGGAGCCCAACATCTGCCGAAATAAGTTTACTCTAGTCGTGTGCCAGATGGAATAAAAAAATGCAGGCACAAACATTTTTTCTTCTTGCATCTCTCCCATCTACAGAGGCGGATTTAACGCGGGGTGTACTTGGTGCACACCCTGGGCCCCGACTTCTGAAGGGCCCTGCAAAACCCCAACTTGACACTTTTTTGTAATGTAAGGGGTCCAATATTTTCTTCTGTGCCTGGAGTCTCAGCCGACCTTAATCTGCCTCTGCCCATCTATGTGCGCATGCACTCTGTTTTGTCTTCTTTTTTTTTTGCATTTTTCCGAAGCTGGAAACGGGGAGGCAGTCATACAGACTCCCGCATGCGCCCGACCGGGATCCACCCGGCACGCCCACCAGGGGACGATGCTCTGCCCATCTGGGGCGTCGCTCTGTTGCATCCAGAGCCATTCTAGTGCCTGAGGCAGAGGCCACAGAGCCATCCTCAGCGCCCGGGCCATCTTTGCTCCAATGGAGCCTCGCTGCGGGAGGGGAAGAGAGAGACAGAGAGGTAGGAGAGGGGGAGGGGTGGAGAAGCAGATAGGCGCCTCTCCTGTGTGCCCTGTCTGGGAATTGAACCCGGGACTCCTGCACGCCAGGCTGATGCTCTACCACTGAGCCAACCGGCCAGGGACTGTTTTGTCTTTCTTTTTGAGAAAGGCACAGGCTTTCCCATGAGTCTTAGGTAAGCGATATATGAAGACCAGTGGCCACGCCCTTGCAGGGATGAGACTGGTCTGCTACTAGTACTAGGCACCCCCCGGGCCCTTGGTGTGGTTGTAGGGGTAAAGGTGAATGGCAGAGGGATGTAGTTTCTTCTCTAACTAAGCATGGCTAGGGAGTGTCATCAAAAGTCACTGATCACCCCAGCAGGTGGGCTCACGACCAAGGCAGTGGGCAAGAAGGCTAATCCCCCTTCTCCAGCATGGCTGTCCCATGGCATTTGGTGGCCCTGTAAGTGGAAGGAAAGTTTCATCCACTGTAAATTCTAGTGAATAAAAGTCCCTGCCAAATTAGTTGCTTCCAAATATCATTTTCCATGAAAACGTCATGATAAAAAGCATGTTAATACCCAGTGGTTAGTGGTTTCCATGACGGCATTAAAGCGTTTGTGCTACGGCCCCTGGGCAATACGGCTTCTTTCCCAATGAAGGAAGGAAACTGGCCATTTGTGCTGTGCTCCTGCGTTCTCACTGCTGTGCTTTAAATCAGCCCCGAGGAGAATTTTAAGTCTTCTTGAATTGCTTTTTAGCACAGATGAAGGAAGTAAAAGTTTTGAAACTGCCCAGTTACAGACAAATCACTGAAGAAGTTCGCTTTGTATTAGCAAAGTCGCGCTACAAGAAATGTTTCAAAAGGCAGAATATAACAATATGAAAGCTAAATTGTGTTGTTTATTTAACAAACGAAGCAGGCTGTCACTGTAAACTAAGAGCCTCCAGGAGCCTTAAAGTCATGTGGAATGCTAGCTCCTTGTTATTATAACAGACATCCTGCTATAATGTGTGATACTGTTTACACATGTATGTCTTGGCTGGTGGACTTGTTTATAAACAGACTATAGGAACGTATTCTCTATTCAATAGAAGTTCATTGATCTGTTGCAGGCTGATTCAAAATAATAGCTTATGTGAAGTCATCCTCCACATGGCAAAAAACACTATATCTTCCAATGGAGAATATAGAAAATTCTAGATTTAGTTTAATTCAAGTCTAATATGCTGACAGTTAAATTACTCAGATTTAGTTGTGTGTTAAATACCTCCTAGGTACATAGTGCTTTTATGAAACACAGTGAAGCCAGACCAGAGTCACTATGAGAAGGTCATTGGCAGTCCAGAAGTGGGATTCTTTGATTTCATAGAGTTGATCAGTGTTATCTATTCCTCTCATGATATGGAGCCTCCTCAGGACAGACACTGTCAGTTTGTCTTTTTATTCCTTGTTCCCTGGCTCTTATGCTGGTATTCTGAACCTAAACGTGTTCAATAAGCGTTTAATGTAAAAGAAATCTGTGTGCTACAGTGGAAAGATACTATTTTATTTCATTCATTGGACAAGAACACAAAAACCATAATTAAAAAAAATAATTATATCAAACAAAGCATTTGAGCTGGTTTTAATTGGTTAGCAGTGAGACCCTCAGAATAAGGATCCATTCAAAGTGGTCCATGTGAGCCGTGGGGCACTTGGCCATATGTTGCGAGGCTCCCTGGCTCACACACATAACCTTTGGGTTGACCATCCACGGGTATTCCAAACAACCGATCCTACTCAAATGTAACAAAGAGTGAGGATTGTAAAATCCAGGGAAGACATTTGAGAAATGGTAAACAATACTGAGGATCTGAGTATTTATTCTAGGCTGCTTATGATGACATATTTTTATTACACTTGTCTGAGTGCCAGGTAACTGGCCGGGTGGAAAATCACATTCTCCAAATAAGTGAAGGGCGTGTCACCCCCAACTGTTTCCATCACCAGCGAACTCCTGATAGCTGAGAAAGAGAGTTTAAAGGTACAAGAGATATTTAAATCTTCTCAAAATGCCTTTTAATACCCTTATGTTCAGAGGTTTCTTTCTCTCTCTTTCTCTCTCTCTCTCTCTCTCTTTTTTTTTTTTTTTTGACAGTCTGCTCTCAGTGTTTGGTAATTCGTGATCTTTAGAAATGTCTAATGTGTTTTCAGGCCTTCTGTGTACCTTTAGTGAGAAAGGTTTCTCTGCTTAATTAATTTGGTTTTTTTTTGTTTTGTTATTTGTTTGCCAGACAGGGTCATCTGTTAAATTATTTTTCCCTTCAGGAAGCAAGAAGGGATTGACATAATTTTGCATTTCAATTGTACAACATTTTATTTGGGTAATTTGGGGATCAAGCACATGAGAAGAGATGTGTAAATCAGATTTCTCTCATTTTCTTTCTGCACTGTGTTTCATCGAGTATTCACTGGAAGGTTAACTTAGTCTTTTTTATTAAAGTATGACTGAATTGAGATTTCCATGGGAACCCTGTATACCTTCTGAGCACATTGTCACTTCTCATTGTAAAATAACCCAATAGAAAGCTTCAAATGCTATACAAATTAAGAATGGTCAGTAAGCTAGTTGCCCAAGATACCTGTGTGTTTTTCACTTAAGTAATTAAATTTACACATGCAAGTTAAAAGCTGCCACAGAAAGAGAAACACAATTTGTGTAAAAAACCAGGGCTGAGTCCTTCTTCAGTGAAAATTAGAATTCTCATAGCATGTGGAACTATAATACTGACTTCATGCTGGTCAAGTAAGAGACCATTATTAGAGACAAGGAAAACCAGGAGATTTGCAATTATGACTTTGTTCAGCTAGGGGTTGAAAAGTGCAGACAATTTATACTGAATACAACTGATTTCCTGCAATTTTTTGAAGTTATTAGGAGACCTGGCTTTCACATATGCTGAAATTTGCATGAAGTATGTCCTAACTCTAAGGAAAAGTAAAAACTATGTTTCAATGACCAAATCTAAGCTCATAACCTCTAAAGACTGTGGAAAATTGATTCCTTCTGGGGCTGAGGACAATCATTTGGTGTTTCTTTGAGATGTCAGAGATGTAACATAGCCAAAGGACACTTTCATTCTTCTTGAATGTGTGACATGGAGCATCTGAAGATGAGGAAGTGTTCTGGATATGCACAGCTGTGCTTAGATTGGCTGTATCAAGACTTCCATGGGACTGTGACTTGTCTTGTCACACGAGGACCCACGTTCAGATGGGCCTGCACTTGCCCTTGCACTCTGATGTCTCCTTCTGGGAGTTTTAAGTGGATTACCTGTTTATTAAAATGTTATAAAGGATATAACTCAGGAGCAGCCAGATAAAAGAGATGAGTGGGGCCGGGAATGGGGCAAGGGCTCACTCAGCATGCCCATGCTTTTCTAGGCAGGCCATCTCCCCGAATCTCCCTGTGTTCACCTAATCTTTGAATCTGTGATTTGAAAGTAAGTTTCGATGGGATGACAGACGAGGCATGTGACAGAGGAATGTGTGTTTGCCATATTTTGCTACCTTATTTGCATATAACCTTCAAGAAGCTGCTTGAACCAAGAAGTTTGGAGGATTCATGTGTGTGCGAGTTCAGTGAGACTCAAACTGAGTGGACATGGAGCAAGGATGGAAGCCCAGGTCCTACAGATTACTGGTGGAATATGGGCGAATCAAAAAGTCCGGTAAAAATATTAGAGTTAATTTTGTGCAGTCTTTTTACTGTTCTGGTAAGAATAAAATACATATCTATATACACACAAGAGCTAGGAAACACAAACTGAAAATTTGGTGATTCTTTGTTTGAGTTAAATGTTCATACATAAAAATGAATGGCAAACATCATGCTAATTTAAAGTTTTACTTTTTCTTTATTGAGAATAACATTAAATGGAAAACAAACAAATGAAAAACATAAGTTCTATGACAAGTTGAGAGAGAAAGGCACCATGGAAGAAAGGAAATAAACCTATATTTTAGTATCTTTAATGGCACTTTTTCTGTACTTTTATTTTGTACTACCTGCTGCAAATTATGTAGCTGGGGTTGATTAGGAGGACAGAAACTTCACTAGCTATTTCCATAAAGATAACTCAATACTGGGAATTGGCTAAACAAGTACTGATGGGCTGAAAAGGCAAAAAATAGCATGGAACTCAGCAAATACCAGCGACAGTCACCACTGCTATGGCAGGGAGACGAGGTGGAGCAGCCTAAGCAGGGCCCAGAAGGCCAGAGAAGGGGCTTTGACCAGCGGGAGCTGGTGCTTCAGGAGCCACCTGCACAGTCAGGACCGAGGCCTCTGAGCAGGCCCCACATCGAGGAGGCGTATTGCTTCATGTGCTCCATCCTGATGGCGTGCCATGAGGCTGGTTCTGGAGAGCACTGTTGCAGGAACAGCTCAGGGGAAAAGTGAGGCCCTTCTGCTTTCCTCTGTCTTCCAGCGCACTGTTAGTGCTTCCTGTTGACCCATCTAATAGGACTTCAGGAGGTAAAGGAGGAATAGATTTGTAGAGCCTCAGTGCCAGTACCCCAAAGCAGAGTGCACCAAAATGGAATTGCACAGAAAGATGCACGTAATAACCAGCACATAAATTAACTATGTGGAAAGCACGGGGCTGTTAATAATTTGTTACAGCAACCAAGTTTTCACTTTGGCTTCAAACAAAGCTGTAAGGCTCAGCCTGAGAAGTTAAAGAGAAGCATCCCATATGAACAACATTCTGTGTTCAAAACTGAACTAGGTTCACCATTTCAAGCCACAGTAACTTCCATTCTCCTCCATGACTTGTCAAACCAATTCCCAGCTCAGGTCACTGCCAGGTCTGGGCGCTCTTCTTCAAGACCTCCCCACGACTCCCTCCTTCCTGTCCATGTTGAAGCTCAGTTTCCCCATGGAGAGGATTTTCCTTACCTCATATCCCAAACAGAAACTTTTCCCCTCCCTGAGGTATCTCTACCTCATTATACTCTTTGGTCTTAGAAATTATGAATATCTGAAAGTTTCTGCTTGCTTGTTTAATGTCTTCCCCATATTAGAGTCTCAGCTCCATGGGAAGAGAAAGGTTGTCTATTTTGCTCAGTTTCCACAAAGTGCCTTAAGAAGATTTATAAGTGGGAAAGAGCCCTATAGGAAGTGCGTCTCATCATTAATATTACAGGAAAGTATAGGTATGTCTAGGGCTACGGTACTTTGTTGAAGTGGTACTCAGCAATTTTCCAGCCTCAGGAAACCCTACTAGGGCAAAATATATGATGACAGAAAATGATTTGGCTTTGGGTGAGGGACACACAATGCAATGAACAGTTCAAACGCGATAGAGATGTTGACCTGAAATCTATGTGTTCCTGTGGACCAATGTCACATCATTAAACTTAATTTCTACATAAAACAATTAAAATTAAAAATATAATTGAAGAGTAATCACACTTAAATCACTAAAACTTTCTACTTGAGAGAATCCTGATGTGTGTGGGTTCAGGCACATACTTAAATTTTAGAGTTTTATAACAATTAAAGAGTTTAAAAAGCTCAAAGATTGTTTTGAACAAGCCAAATATCCATCAACTGAATAGATTACCAAAGTGTGAATGTATTATAGAATAGAATATTATTTGGTCATAAAAAAGGAAGATGTAATTATACATATTACAACATGGATAAACCTTGAAAACATTATGGTGATTGAAAGAAGCCAGTCACGTATATATGATTTTATTTATATGAAGCCTCCAGAACAGCCAACTGTATAGAAACAAAAAGTAGATTTATGGTTGCTAAGGTCCAGAGCAGGAGCAGCAGTGGTGGTGGTGATGGGGGTATAAGGGGAATGATAGCTAAGTGCAGGATAATTTTTTTTTTAGACAGTGGTGTGAGATACATATATATGTAAATATGCTAGCAATTACTGAATTGCACACTTTACATGGGTGAATTATATGGTATGTGAATTATAACTGAATAAAGCTATTTTTAAAAATACATATTTTCTGGTTCAAGACAGTAAATGAAGCATACACATTTATATTTTCTCCCATCCTACATACCAGGAGTGGACATGGTGTAGCCCAAGGACCACATTTGGCCCAGTGCTCATTAAACTGTTTTTAAAAAGTTAGATTGGAATACAGCTGTGCTCATTTGTTTATCTATTACTTATGGTGGACTCCGCACTACAACATCAGAGTTGAATAGTTGTGACAGAGACACCATTGCTGCCCATAACACCTAAAATGTGTATTAACTGGTCCTTTAGCAGAAAATGCCAACCTCTGTCTTGGAAGAAAAAGGCAGGCAGACAAGTAATAGCAATATTATTGAGAGAACAGATACTGGTAACGCTAGGTGCTGCGCAGCATATTAAAAGAGAACACATTGGAAATGTCCACCTGTAAGATTCAAAAGAAAAGGCAACCTTGTCAGGAGTGTTTCTTTTGTCATCATACATTTCCTAAATCATTCTATTTCTTTGATTCTAAGATTCCACCAAGTTTAAGAAGTACCATTTCTGTAGGTACTACTAAGGAAGAAAGGCTTTTTTACCATCTAGAACATCCACTTTATACTTGTTAAAAAGCACACTTTCAGTTTCTTTAGATAAATTTTTCTCATACACCATTCTTGCATACACAGAGAAACGTGGTTATGAGCTACAGCAACGTGCAGAGAGAGACACGGCTATGGGAAATCTGGAGAAACGTCCCTATGCTCGTCACTCCATTTCCTGCCCTTTTTTCATTGTGTCCTCCTGTTCCCAATTGATGCATCTGCTTGTCTTCTCTGTCCAGATACTCCATATCTTCCCTTCCTCTGATTATCTGCTCAACACATCTTTCTTTCCCTTTGTTTGTTTCTTTCTACTTCTCACACATACCCCTCCCCATCACCCTTCTCATACCATACAAAGAACCTGTGGGTAGTGATAATAAGATGCATCTTGAGTCCAGGGAGGGGAGGATATGAAAAAAAATGTGTGGCTTGAAATCCATGAAGAATGGTATGGGAGTTTGTGGACTCTCCTGTGATATGGAGTGATTACAGTGCAACTGTGTAGCTGATGCCGTTTGGATTATAAATTTGGTAGATTTTTATATGTGGGTGTAACCAGCTCATAACACCAGGAGATACACTTGTGTTAACTCTGCAAAAGAAGGATCCCTCCAGCTCTCTATTTGGGCAGCCTGTAATCAGGACATGTACCACTAGCTCACGCTGGAGTTCTGGTAGTTGGGAACTTGTTTCTCAATTGCAGTTCCTGCTCTAACTGATAGGGGGCTCTGTGGCAATTTTGAATCAGCTTGGACAGTACCCTCTTTCTTCCACCTTTAGTTTGCTCTTTATCAGTGGTTTTCAAAGTGTAGGTCCCAAACTTGCAGTATCAACATCACTTGAGAGCTTGTTAGAAATGCAAATTCTTGGGCCATATGCCAGTCCTACAGCATCAGAAACCCTGTTAGTGGTGCCTATTCATCTGTATTGTAGCAAGTTCTCCAAGCGCAAGCTAAAGTGTGAGACATACTTTTTTATAACCTATCCGGAGTGGAGATCCCCATCACCTTTATGAGTTCCTAGCCAGTAGGCCTTTATATTCTGCTCCGTTGAGATTAAGAGTGATAGGAGGTGGCAATAAAAACCTTATGATAAGTTTTAAAAACTCTTATCAGGTAAGACTTTTTTCTTTGTGTAAGGATTTGCTCAGTTAGAGGAAAGGGACCTATTTTGCACTGTTGGGAGTAGAAAACATGTCTTCCTTGATAATGTGATAGAACATTACTTATTAGTGACTATACACTGGGCAGTTAGAGAAGGCCTCATGCAAGAGGTGAGAGTTAAATGGGTTGTGGAGGCCAAAAAGGCATCAGCCTTGCAAAATCAGGAGCAGTGTCTTTCTGTCTTCCGCCCTCCCTTCTTCCTACCAAATCATCCTTCACATGGGTGAAAAGTTAACATCCTTGAAGGATCCAGTTATTCACACCACACTACTGTTGCAGAAATCTCCTGCCACAGAATCTCTGTCACTTCCAGATTTAGTCTACATCCCTCCATGGTCCACATGCTACCCATCCTTTCTATCCAAGGAGTATTTTCACTTCCATCTCAGCCTTTGCTCAAGCTTTCATCCTGTCTGAATGTGTCTCTTCCTCACCTACAATTTGAACACTACCTGCTTACTGCTGTGTCACTGTATGAAATAATGACTTAATCATGCATCTTTTACAAAAACTTTCTATCTTACCATGATTGTTAATTAACCTAAAATCTATTGGCATCACTACACATTGTTTCTATTATCTTATTCATACATGGCTTTCTAGTTGTTACCTTAAGTTGTGAGACATGCTTACCCATCTGTATGTAAGCATGTCTACATCCATTCCCTCTCCCCTCCCAGGTATTTTTAAGACGCAGACCGTATAAAAGTTTTCATTTTTCTTTTCCCAGAGTCCACACAGTAGGCATTTAATGAATAAATATCAAATTCAAATAGAAAAAAATATACCTTTAAATAAATATTCTAAAGAAATTATTTGTGGCAGAGTTAGAACCTAATTTATTTTTCCTTAATGACAATTTTTGATTGTTGTACCTAAGACAATAAAGGTAGGGTTCATAGGCGTCTGCAGGAAGAACAGGAAGATACCTGCTTGAGATTAAAGAGTTTCCAAAAGGGATCAGCAGAGTAAATTTTTCAGTGTTAGTAATTTCATAAACGGGAATAAAGAAGGGAGAGAAGGAAGAAAAACAAGAAAGATAAAAAGAATAGATTGCAAATGAAATAGAATTTTAAATAGGATTCTGAATTAGGGGATTCTTTTAAAAAAATGAGCACAGTAGCCATAGTTTTCTCCTCCTCTTCTTCCTCCTCCTCCTCCTTCTTCTTCCAAGAGAGAGGAAGGAAGATAGAGAGAAAGACTGCTGCATGTGCCCTGACCAGGATCCACTCGGCAACCCCTGTCTAGAGCCAATGCTCTGCCTATCTAGGGCCATGCTTGCAACTGAGCTATTTTTAGTGCCTGAGGCAAAGTTTCCATAAAGCCATCCTCAGCAACTGGGGGATGTGCTTGAACCAATTGAACTATGGCTGCAGGAGGGGAAGAGAGAGAGAGAGAGAGGGAGAGAGAGAGAGAGAGAGAGAGAGAGAGAAAAGGGAGGAGGAAAGGGTGAGGAGCAGGTTGCTTCTCTTGTGTGCCCTGACGAGGAATTGAACCTGGACATCCACATGCCAGACTGACGCTCTACTGCTGAGCCAACCGGCCAGGGCCAGTTTTATTTTCTAAATTACATAGTTCTAATTTCTCAGTTTTGAAAGTAATTACAATGTAATTCCTCTAGAAGAAGGAAGATTTCCAAATCCAAATGTGTATGGCAAAACCAGGGTTTGAATTCTCTTTAAAACCTGATAGCACACACAAGTACAATCTTAACAAACTCACCTGCATCACTGTGCCCGTTTCAGCGGAATGTCCATTCAAACATTCAGTGGCCTTTAGAAAGTGAAACAAAGGCAAGAAGGCTGTAGTATAGGACAGTGGCTAAGAGTTTAGAGTCAGAATCAGATTGTTGGCACTGGACAGCTGGTGTCAAATATCTGCTTTACCCCTTTTCAGTTGTTGACTTTAAGGCAATGTATGAAATTGCTCTTGGGTGTTAGTATAATGGTATTGCTTAGAAGATTAAAATAGATACAGCAAGAAAAGCTTTTAGCAAAGAGTTTGACAAGTAATAAACAGTCAATAAATGTTAACCATCATACAAAGAAGAGGTCTTCTGTCTAACCAGCCGACATTTTCTTCCGTCGGGATTTGTAGATTCCACCATCAAGTGATTATAAAGCTATATGTTCTCTCACAGCAGAGGCCTGCTTCTACATTTTAGTTTTGTGAGTTTCTTGGCTCTCTGAGTGTTAGGAAATACTTCATCTGTGGTACAAAACCCATTTCTCTGCTAACAAACAAGGTGACAACAGAGTCCTACTCAAAAACAAAACAAAACAAAAACCTAAGAACTAAAGCATTCTCACAGTAAAGAATAATGAACCCATTAAGAATGTAATTTCTGCCACAGTGCAGGTGGCTTTCGAAGCAGGTGACAGCAGGGGCCATGATAGTTGTAACTTCATAAAGTAGATAAGTCAGCAGGAACTACTCACTTGACAGAAGTCAATTCAGAAAGCCTCTTAAATGCCTGGCTGTAAAGATAATCATGTAGGAATCAAACAGGGGTCTAAAGCTTGAGTCATGCCCTTCAAATGCAACAAATCATTATACCTGTCAAGATTTATGGACAGTTGTATTTATGTTGACATTAGACTACTAATACTTTGACAAATGAAGGGCCTTGACATGTACAACAGATATGCCTAAGTCTAATTCCTGATTCAAAAAAAAGCACGAAGTAGTGAATCATGAGGAGCTGGCAATGTAGGCTGGCATGGCTCTGGGGCTTCTGCTGCCCAGTTCCCACCACTGCCCATTGTTACCACAGCAAGGACAAACAATGCTAAGCATAAAGGGCCCCTCTCACCGATGATTGAGAATAGCAATGGCTGATTTGAAAGTCTAGAAAAGAATGGACTTTTTTGGAGGCTGCCTATGTTTAGCAATGAGTCAGATTCCCTATGCCTCAAATATTTGTGACCTTCTGTGAAGGAAGTAAGGGGAATTTGATTAGTAGCTGAGACCCTGAATGTGGTGATGCTACAGTGACCTCAGCTTCTAAGTATATTAAGGAGGCTAATTCTCATCAGTGAATTAAAAAGTCAGGGTTTCTCTACTGTTTTAAAAACAATTTTATTTTAGAAATTAAATTTAATGGAGTGACATTGGTTCATAGGAACACGTAGGTTTCAGGTAAACATCTATATAGCACGTGAACGATTCATTGTGTTGTAGGTCTATCACCCAAAGTCAAAACACTTCCTTTCACTGTATATTTGGCCTCATTTACTCCCTTTCCCCAACCCCTTCCCTGGGTAACCACTTCACTTTTGTTTATGTCTGAGTCTCAGTTTTATATCCCACATATGTGTGAAATTATATAGTTCTTAGCTTTTTCTGATTTACTTATTTCACTTAGCATACTATTCTCAAAGTTCATTCATTTTGTCGCAAATGGCAGTATTTCATTTTTTCTTATGGCTGAGTAGGGTTCCATTGTATACATGTACCACATCTTTTCTTTTTTTTAAGTGAGAGGAAGGGAGGTAGAGAGACAGACTTCTGCATGCGCCTTGACAGTGATCCACTCAGCAGTAGCACATCTTCTTTATCCAAATCTCTATCGAGGTACACTTTGGTTGTTTCCATGTCTTGGCCACCATGAAGAATGCTGTGATGAACATAGGGTGCATGTGTTTTTGCATACAAATGTTTTTGAATTTTGGGGGTATACAGTAGGAGGATTGCTGGGTCATATGGCAATTCTGTTTTTAGTTTTTTGAGGAGCCACCATAATGTTTTTCATAGTGGCTGTCCCAGTTTACATTTCCACCAGCAGTAAATGAGGGTTCTTTTTTTTCTATAACCTCTTCAACGCTAATTACCTGTCTTGTTGAAAACAGAAAATCTAACATATGTGAGGTGGTATCTCACTGTAGTTTAGATATGCATTTCTATGATAGCTAGTGAAGATGAGCATCTTTTCGTATATCTGTTTGCTGTTTGTATGTCTTCATTAGAGAAGTGTCTGTTCAGGTCTTCTCTCCACTTTCTAATTAGATTGTGTGTTTGTTGTTGAGCTTTATAAGTTCTTTATGTACTTTGGATATTAACCCCGTGATGGAGCTGTTGTTTGCAAATATCATCTCCTATTTGGCTGGCTGCCTTTTTGTTTTGTTGTTGGTTTCTTTTGCTGTGCAGAAGCTTTTTACTTTAACGTAGTCCCATTCATTTATTTTTGCCTTTACTTCTCTTCTTGCCTTTGGGGTCAAATTCATAAAATGTACTCTATAGCCAAGGTTCATAAATTTAGTACCTATATATTTTTCTATGTAATTTATTGTTTCAGATCTTATATTTAGGTCTTTGATCCATTTTGAATGAATTTTATGCATGGGGACAAACTGTAGTTAAGTTTCATTCTTTTGCATGTGGCTTTCCAATTTTCCTAGCACTGTTTATTGAAAAAATGATTATTGATTGATTGATGTTAGAGAGATAGAGGGAGGAAGGGGAGAGAGAGAGAGAAATTTCTATTTATTGTTCCACTTAATTGAGAATTCATTGATTGCTTCCCATATGTGCCCTAGGAGATCGAACCTGCAACCTTATGATTTAGGGATGACAGTCTAACCAACTGAGCTAACTGGCCAGGGCTAAAATCAGGGTTTAGTTCATACTCAAAAATCTGGGAGAAATTTTCTCTGGGGAAAAAAATTTGGGGTTTCCCTGTTAAGATGGTGGTATAGGCAAACAAATACTCGAATTCTCCTATAACCACACAAAATTACAACTAAATGACAGAACAACCATCTTTCAGAACCACCTGAAATCTAGTTGAATTAGAGGCCCTACAAGTAGGGATTTAAAGACACATTGGGACTGTTAGGAGGGGCAGAAACCCGGAAATGGCTAGTCTCATACTGATGTGTGGTGATTTAAAATCAGGAGGGATATCAGGGCTGCAGACGAGCCGGGGGTCCCAGCCCCACAACAGGCCTCCCAGCCAAGGGTTCCAGAGCCCAAATGAGAAGTCCCCATAACTTAGGACTGTGAAAAACCAATGGTGATTGTGGCTGAGTGAGATGGTGATCTATGGGAGTCTCAGTCATTACTCTTAAAGGGCCCACATGTGGACTTACTGGAACTCAGCTCTGAGTTTCAGCACTGAGGTGGCAGCTCTAAAGGCACTAAGGATATACAGAGAATAACTGAGTATTCTGGCATTGGAAGAGAGCTGGAGGAGCAGCTTTCCGACAGGAAGAAGTGTTGGCAGAGGCCATCGTTCCTTTCTGGGCCCTTCCTCAATACAGCCAGCAGTCAGGGGCCATTTCTGAGTTTCTGTCAACCTGGCTCACATTGTTAACCCTGCCCTGATGATTCCCTAAGACCTGCCCCCACAACTTGTGGGCCCACCAAAGCTATTTCCATGGCTTTTCCAGACAAATGGCCTGTCTTGGCTCAGGCTTCGGACTTCCCTAAAATCTCAAACCAGCAGCATCTGGCTTAATGTGCCCGTACCTATTGCTAAGTAGTTCCAGACCTGGCATGAGAAGTAGCTGACCTTGATTTGAAACTTGGCTTCTCCTGAATGAATGAGCTTCTCCATAGGAGCAGAGATTGGATATAGGTATTATTACAGACAGGGAGGACCCTAAGACAGAGATCTCGATCTGGTACAGTAGAGAGTAGGGGAAACAAAGGTTTTGCCAGTACGTCTTCATGCTTGGCACAGATACACGAACACCTTATAAATTTAGTTGTGACTGTGGAAAATAAAAGAAGACAAGTTCTGCAGGGTGCATAAAATAACTATCTCAATATAGATTCATTCAAAAATACTTATGAACAACTACTCTACTCCAAACATTATGCTAAGCCCTGGAGATATACCAGTAGAATATTGCAGATAGCATGCCTGCCCTCAGGAGCTTACATTCAAGTTGTGGGTGATGTTAGGGGGAGGAGCATCAAATAATAAACACATAGGCAAACAAAAGTTAAATGCAGTGTGAGATGAATACAGTAAGGAAAACAGATATTTGTGGGAAAGAATAACATGGAGGAGAGAGCTACTTTAGGTAGGAAGCTGAAGGAAGACTTTATGAGGAAATGACTAACAGAATATCTTAAGGAGAATGAAATAGCCATGCTAAAACCTAGTATGCTAGAAAGTTGAAGACTCTGAGATTGGTGCATACTTGACTTACTTAGGGGAAATAAAGGAACTGAGGATGAGAATAGGTAGAGTTAGTGAGGGCAAAGAATGGAGAAGATTCACTGAAGTGGTTTAAGAGTAACCTTTCATTTCAGTGAAAAAATACACTGTGATTGCTCTGTCAGGAAGTGATTGTAGAGAGGTGAGAATGAACACAGCGAGGTGTGTTAAGGCTATCTAGCAGTGCAGATAAGATGATTGCACCTTAGACCGCATGGACACTATGCAGAGGGAAAAAAGTGGTTAGATTTGGAAGTTATTTTGGAGTTAAAACAGACTGTACTTACAAAGTCAGCTTCTTTTAAGTTTAAAAAATTATTTTTCTACCATGCACCTAAGATTTATATGGAGATTAATGAAATGGTACCCACACTGTGCTTTGAATTCCTTGGAGGGAAGCAAAGCATTATTATTATTTCCTTTACTCATATTATGAATTTATTAAATTTTAACTCCTATACTGAGGTAGGTATTTCACGGACAGCTGGGGTCTCATTTAGCTAACCAGGTGCCCATGTTAAACAAAGGTTATATTATTATTGAAGTTATTATTAGAAAAACATAATAGCTCATGTTGAACACCAATAACAAAACCTAATTTCACGTAACTCCAGCAGGCAGCCTTAGTTATGGGCCATGGGTATGTGTATTAAGTGACTGTGTTTCTGATACTTAATTTCTCTTTTCTTAGAACCAGCTTTAAGGGGTTTGGGACTCTTGAGTGATTCTAGCTCAATTTATTTTGAATAATAGGTTTGCACAGTGGTCAAACCAAAATTTTCTCCAGAATTATAAATCTATCTCTTGAGGAAGTGAGGGCCAACATGTTGACAAGGAAAATGAAAAAAATCCAAAGTAACTGGTCCTTAAGAAGTAATTAAACACAGGGCATTTGGTTATAAGAGGAAGGCAATTTTAGAATGGGCCTATGATTAAATTTAACAAAACCTAATAAATGTAGTAAGAATACATACACAGTAATCTATTTTTCATAATAAAATCAGAGCTAATATATTACCTGAGAGCATTTAATCTCCCCCCTCAAGGTCCTCCTCCTCAAAAATTAGATTGTACCTGGCATACATTTCATATAGTTATTTGTAGGCACCATCACTTAATAGTTTTTTCTATAAAGCCTGCAAACTGAATAATATGGCTTAAATGAGGCAATTTTATGCAGAAACAATGGTTAACATCCATGTACACCAGGGTAAAGAAATATCCCATAATAGGAACTGGGCACTTGTTGAGGATGTAGCCATTGCTGTTAGTGTGTGTGTGTGTCATTAAGTGAACCATGAGAATCTGGACATGAATGCCCTTAGATAGAAGATGGCCATTGCCAACAGCATTGACCCACATAATTAGTCAAATGGGCAGAGGAAAAGCTGCCTTCAACTGAGTGATAAGTAATCTTTTTCTAGGTCTAGGCCTTTGTTCTTGTATTCCATTTTCCTTCCATCATAAAAGACATTAGTCTTGCCTTAGTTACCTATCCAATTTTTATTATCCTTTTTTTTTGTTGTTGACAGAACCTTGATTTTGTTGGGATGACCATGTTCCTAGGAAATATGTCCAGCTCCCCAGATTACTTTGCAGCTAGGTTTGGCTGTGTGACACAGTTCTGGCTAATGAAATATAAGTGGAAATGTATTCAATAGGGTTTTCTTGAAAGTTATTGTTTTCCTATTTTTAAAAAGCCAGACAACTGGCATGTATTAAAATTTTTTTGCCAATCAACCTTTTCTTCTTTTTTCTGCATGCCAGAATTATAGATGTGGTATCTGGAGATATGAGATCATGTAATGGAGCAGACATAGCAAGAACAGGAGGTATCAAATGTGAGGAGAAAAGCGAACTCACTAAAAATGGCATTGAGGCTAGAAAGCCTGGGTCCTGTCAGCATCGTTAAGCAAAGATAATAATCCTAGGTTGCTTATTTCCAGATTTGCTAATCCATTTTTAAGCCACAGTTGGCTGAGTTCTCTGTTACTTATACACTATCCTGAAACATTCAGGTGGACTTCAACTTTCACCTCATGTGCAGAACAATGCTTCTTGCTTCCATTCACTGTAAGTTTTCTGAGGGCAGGAACAAAGCTTTCTTCATCTAAGTGTTCTCTGTGGTACCTAGCTAAAGGCTTAAGATCTAGGGAATACTGAAATAATTTTAGATTGTAAAAGGGATGCAAGAAGCCTAAGGCTTCTTTTACATTATTCATTCTTAAAGAATCACACATCATAGTCATTGTGTGTGTATATATGTGGAGAAATAAACATGCAAAAATATACAGCACACCCACCTGGACTCCATTTCCAAACACTCAGATTCAAAAAGTCTGAGGTGGGATCCTGGTATCTGTATTCAAAATATTAAAAAAAAATCTCTATAAGTGAGATTGCAATTATATCTTCATACAGTTGCCAGGAAACTTGGTTTTAACTTCATGTACTATACCTATGCAACCATCTCTGTCTCTCAAACAGTACCATCCAGAAAAGTCTGCCATTCCTGGGCTTCCTAAACTTTTCAGTCACTATTGGAAAATAAGTGGCCAGAAATCACCCCTCTCCCATTAATGAAACACGGTTTATGAGCCTTTTCATATTTTAGCCATTTGAGAGGAACACAATTAGAACAAACATGGATTAACTCATGGCTAGCCAGTCTGGAGCATTTTCAATTAGAAAACCTCAAGAGTGTGCCTAGTAGGAAGTTATAGTTATAGCATCCCTTAAGGAATTAAAAAAAATTCAAGGTGATGAAGTAGTGGTTGTCTCTGGAAGGGTTTGAGTAGAGACACGGGTACATGCAATTAGGTAGGGAACTCTGGGGCCTCAGAGGAGGACCATTTCTGAAAGTGGGTGGTAGGTCCATGGGTATTTGCTAGCTATGCACCCTGTTTATACATCATAGATCTGCTTGTGAGAATGAAATAGTCCTTTAAAATATGGAGGTATTCAGGCAAAGGATATTTTAATTTGTCTTTGATCAAAGACCATAAAAATAAGCAAAACAAATAAAAGCCACATAAAAAACAAAAACAGATTGTTTCATGAAAATTTTCCCTGACAGTGAATGATTTCCATTTCTAGCCTCAGCAATTTTCTCGTATATTACCTTAATATACAAATTTTCTTGATTAAGAAACTCTTCTATAATAAAATATAAACCTTGACCACATTAGAGAACTCATCTGTAAAGTAAGTAGTGTTTTATTTAGAGCAATAAGGGTATAATTACTCTCTACTGACCCTCAACTGAGGAAAGCAGTGGATCAGGAAAGGTTGTAGATCTATCTTGTTTTATTTCAAAGCAAATTCTATTTTTATTTTTTCCTCTTGGACCAGGGTTTCCAATGGTCTGCAATGCAGAGAGAGATGCAAAATTATTCAGACCACTACAAAGCAGGCAAACCCACAACAGTATAATTTTAAAGGTTGCTTCCTTCCTATTCAACCCTACATCTTCTTCAGCGTTGGATGTGTGCATGCATGCCTTCTCTTCCTTCCTGAAAGTGATGGAAGCTGAAGCAGTGACAGGCAGCAAGGATATTAGAAGTATGCTATTCTCCAAAGGAGAGTCCATGGTTGACATTGTTAATGGATTATCAAACTCTTAAACAGTGAACTCAGAATCTACAACATAATGCCTTAAACAGTCCCTACCGATCTGTTGAAGAGGGCCAATTACATGGACCCATTTACTGACACTGGTGAAAATTGAAGGCCAATTCCCCAAGCGAGTAGGGAATAATGAATTTCCCAGCCACATACTGATACTCATATTTCATGACCTTCTACTTAGAGATGTCTGCCATCTGGCTGGTAGGTTTTTGAGATGTTAGAGACCAAATCTCCCACAATGAAGGAGATGACTCAATATTCTTAAATTATTCAGAATAACAGTTCTCAAAATAAGTATGCATAAGAAATACTTGGAGTACCATCTTCATAGATTCAGGCAGGGTTAAGATAGCACCCAGCTGATTCTGGCACAAGTAGCCCACAGTCCACACTTTTAAGGAAACCACCTCTGGATTGTACCAATTCCTCTTGGAGTGAGACTTTCATTTTTGGTGGCTCTGAGAACTCACAGGTACACTGGATATCTCTGCCAGTCCCCACTGCCCCTACCCATTTGGTTTAGACCTCAAAGGTGACATTAGATGGAAGACTTGTCCTGATTCCACCTGCCACTGATTTATTCAACCCTCAAACAATAAATTATGACATGTATTCGAATCTGAAAAACATGTTGAATAAATGGATGCATGAGTCCAATTTTACTTTAGGATAGAGCTCTGAAGGAGTTTCCTGGGGTGTTTTTTCAAGATCTTTTGAGGTCTTTACTCAACTTTTGGGACTTTTGCAGGAAAAAATGAAAAATTACAAAGGACTTCTCAAAGGCCCACTCCAAAGCCAGCGGTGTCAGTTGGGATGTGTGTGGAGGTACTCGAACGGGTGCATTTCCGCTGCAGGTTATGGGGGAGGGTCAATGACATCAGGGCATAGCCACTGTCTGACAGCTTCCTCTGCTGCAGAGCAGCCGCTGTGAATGGGAACAAAAACAAAAACCAAACAACAATGATAAAAAAAACAAACAGCTGGAGCAGATGCTTTTTGTCCAGTTGAAAAACTGGCTCCAACTCAATTTTAAAATAAGATTTTTTATAAAATAGATGACACTTGTCCAGTGACAGGAATTCAGCTGTCTTTGTGTCACTCAACGTCAATTTTGTCAGCTGCTTTTTTAGGGAAAGGATTGGCTACTGCTTCTCATTATGTTTTTTTAATTTTTAACGCCATGTTCTTAGCAAAGCCTCATCCCACATAACGGTTGGACATCAGCCTGACATACCTCAGACTGGGAACTACAGTATCTACCACCACAGGGCCACCGTCTCCTCCAGGGACAAGCAAGATGTCTAGATTACAGGAAGCACACTTTATTGGTTAAGATTTGCTCAGCTTTATCTCAGTTCATTCATTGCATATTTACTGAGACTCTGTAGCTTGCCAGACTTTGTGCCAGGCCCTGAGGAGCCAGTGGTGGGTCAGCCCGCTGTGCCCGGCATTGCCCAGCTCTCCTCCAGGTGCGGGAGCTCTTCCCTCCCTGTGCCATCGAGCCCTTTCCAAGTTTGGTGCAGCCTACAAACCACCTCTAGGGCTGTTTTCAAATAGTTACCTACATAGCATTATAAAGACAACCAGTGATAATAAAATTACTTAAATAATTTTTCAAAATTAAAATAATATATTTCTTTATTAATATATTAAATAAATTATTGCAGGACACCTAACAATTACCATTAGTGATGAGCATAAATATTTGCAGAGATCAGCCGTGACTATTTTGTGCTATGAAATGCCTGTGCTCTATTGTTGACAAAGTTATAGCTATTGCTAATTCTACTGTGTTATGTTACCTCCATTCATTCAAACTGGAAAGAAGTTATGAATTTCAGTTTGAAGTTAGTGAAAAAAAGGTATTCCCCCCCAACTCCATTTATGAACTGTGCTCCTGGCCCCCCAAATTTCTATCTATAAATCACTTGGAAGTTTGTCAAAATCAGGTTAAGAATTCTGGGTAGTGAAATAAACAATGAATTTGGTAATTCTACTACATCATATTTATATCTATATATCCATCAAGAAAGAAACTAACACATGGCAGGTGTTGTGGTAAGAGTACAGTGCCATCATAATACTTAATCTAGTCATGGGTAGAGGAAGGCTAGAACATTGGGAAGAAGAAACAGGTAGGGTAGGACATAAAAGATAAGTAAAATTAAACCAACAGAAGGAGTATAAGGAGGGGGACATAGCACTGTTTCGGACAAAAGAGAGTCTATGTGCCAACTCCATAGAAAAATGGAGCATTCTTGGGGAGATGGGAGAAGTTTCCAGGCTGATTGGGAAGGTTTACAAGCTGAGAGAGGAGCTGTGAAGATACAGGATCATAAGAGGACTCAGTCATCTATGCTATGGGGTTTGGTCTTTAGCCTAAGACCAATAAGAAACCAATGTTGGTTCTCAGGGAATGTGTTAATTGAGAAGGTCACTTTGATTGCTGTGTGGAAGGCAGATCATGTGGTAAAAGGAAGGTGGCAGAGAGAAGTTGGAAGGCCAGCTGGTCACTGATGTACACTGATGTTTTCAATTAAATTTAAGATTGCAGAAAGAGATGTGAGTTTAGGCTGAGGGACAAATACGGTTATGAGCTTGGTAAATTTTACTTGCCTGTCAGAAATTTAAGTGGCCTTAACCAGTATACAGTTGTATGTCTGCATGGAATCTGAGGCAGAGAAATAAAATATGGGTTAGATATGCACATTAAAATAACCTTTATCTTGTTGGCTTTTAAACAAAGATTCTAAAATTGGTTAGAAAAACTCTATTGAATCACTTATGCAATTATTTTAAAAACTACCATTTAATGCTATGTAGCATATAATAATTATATATGATTATATATAAATAATACATTTATATATATATATATTTTTTTTCTTTCATTTTTCTGAAGCTGGAAACAGGGAGAGACAGTCAGACAGACTCCCGCATGCGCCCGACCGGGATCCACCCGGCACGCCCACCAGGGGCGATGCTCTGCCCACCAGGGGGTGATGCTCTGCCCATCCTGGGCGTCGCCATATTGCGACCAGAGCCACTCTAGCGCCTGGGGCAGAGGCCAAGGAGCCATCCCCAGCGCCCGGGCCATCTTTGCTCCAATGGAGCCCCGGCTGCGGGAGGGGAAGAGAGAGACAGAGAGGAAAGCGCGGTGGAGGGGTGGAGAAGCAAATGGGCGCTTCTCCTGTGTGCCCTGGCTGGGAATCGAACCCGGGTCCTCCGCATGCTAGGCCGACGCTCTACCGCTGAGCCAACCGGCCAGGGCCTACATTTATATTTTATATACTACATAATGTATTTATATTATTATATATAATGTAGATATATAATATACATATTACATTATATATAAATAATGCATTATTTATATGCATCATATTAATAATTATATATTATTATATATAAATAATAAGTAATTTGTATTTTCTCAGTCTAAAAAATTGTGTGATATAGGTATGTCTGTGGTAACTTCACAGATAAGAGAGTCAATACTAAGAGAGGCTGTAGTAATTTTTTGATGACGTAGTGAGCAAGAGACGGAACCATACCTTAAACCAGACTCTTGGATACCTAAACCTATGCTCCTAGATATTTAACTCATTCACAACATGATGTTTACAGTAAAAACAGTAGAAATTTCAAACTTTCTCTTTTTCTTGCCCTAAAAAGTCAACCAATGTCTATACAATTTCTTGCAGACTTTTTTGAGGGCCTGGATTATACATAATAAAATCTTTTTATCCGCTTCATTGGTTGTCTTGAAGGTACTCAGCACATATTTAGTAAATAAATGAAAGCACAGGTTTCATCCAAATTAGATTCATTAAGGAAGAAGAATTTGCAAAAATTTCATGAATTAAGTAGGATTATTTTAGTTGCAAGAGACATAAACCCATAAACCTGATTCAAATAGTTTCAGGGGTCACAAAAGGATTCTTTCTGAATAATGAAAAATTCTTCTTTTCAGGATTGCAAGGTCCAAGTATTCAAATGATGTCACTAGATTTAGTCTCTGTCACTCCCTCACAGTGTGTTCTCATCACAGACTTACCCAAGCAGCTACAAGTTGACATCCTCTTGGGTTTAGTTGCATGAAAAAGTTTCTTTATTCGAGTCTAC
Source organism: Saccopteryx leptura (assembly GCF_036850995.1). Taxonomy (NCBI): domain Eukaryota; kingdom Metazoa; phylum Chordata; class Mammalia; order Chiroptera; family Emballonuridae; genus Saccopteryx; species Saccopteryx leptura. The sequence goes on from NC_089512.1 coordinate 66,175,558, forward strand.
TATGAGTCTTTGAATTGCATTGCTTTGGTCTGGTGGGATCACATGCCCAGTGTGAAGTCATCTCCATGGCTCAGAGGAAAGTCTCTGATGTCTGGCTGTGTCTGAGTCACAGGCCCACCCTTCAAGTATGGGTGAGAGTTGGGGTCCTCTCTAAACCATACACACTGAAGGGGATGAGAGGGATGGGACCTCCCTCCAAATGCAGCCTCTGCTAATAGTAAATGGAAGAATATGTGTTGGGCAGGCAAAAACAACAGATGTCCATTACATCTGGTCAGAAAAATAAGATTCTGGTTTATTACAAAGAACATAGTTTTCATATAAATACCTTTGTGTCTCAAGATAAGTATATTTTGACAATAGTAAGTTCCATAGTTACCTATTCAACCACCAGGTATTATTTTACAATACAAGAGTTGTTTTGTGATTTTAACTGGAATTCAAGAATATAACCAAGATGTAAAAATTGAAGGGCACCTAACTGCATAAAATAAAAACAATGATAAGCAAAGTCATGTGACCTGCTGTCAGAATTTTCTAAAGCTATATACTCTATGATTTAAAAAGAAAAAAAAAATCATCCCTGACATCAGCATAACTTCTGTGCAAAGAATAAGTGACTAATCTTAGAGCAGAATGAGAAAACTAAACATCATTATAAAAATCTGGTATCTGAGTTTGGATAGTGTGAGTTATCACTATGGGGGACACCTGTAGGTTAATAGTTCTTTATACTTTAAGTGGGATAACTTTCATTTTTTTGGTGTATGCTGATAAACATCATTGACATACACAATTATATAAATGTAACATTTGGCAGAATAAGAACAAAATTCCATCATTAAAGATGAACTATAGCATTCTCAAGATGTGTGACAGTTTTGGTTTTGTCTAAAAGTAAAGTAAAAGATTCAGAAAGAATAACTAGCTACCTAATCACAATCTTAGGCAAATACGTTGTCATCATTAGCGCCGTATCTCTGTGGTGCCCAGGATGAGCGATGTCCGGACGTTTGTTAAAGAATAAATGAACCACACAATGAAGTAGAACAAAATTAGATTGAGGCTTTTCTTCATTTTTCTTTTCTCCCTCCTTTTTTTTTTTGGGGGGGGAGGAGTTCTTGGCACCTAGAGAGAAATAAGTAAGGAAGAAACAACAGAAAAAAAGTGTTCCAGGAAACTGATCAAACACAAACATTTCAAGATCAAGAGATGATTATTAATAGGATATAACTAACACTCACTGAAGGAAGGCCTACTATGTGCATGGAATATTGCAGTTAGGAACAAAACTTATTTGAAATACTCTTAGATTTATAATAAAATTGCCAAGAAAGTAGAGAAAGTTCCTGTTTGTTCTTTAACCAACTTCCTTTTATGTTAGTATTTTACATAACCATAGAATGTTTATCAAAGTTAACAAATTAACTTGGGGATAATACTAAAAGTACAAACCTTATTTGGATTTCACCCATTTTTTTCACTGATGTCTTTTATTATTTTTGTTTCATGATTCAATCAAGAATTCTACACTGCATTTAGTATAATTCTTGTTAATATTTATATATATAAGTCCTTCAGTTGGCATGACTTTCACACAAATTAAACCACAGTTACTAAGAACTTATTATAGATTCTTTATGGCAAAATCTCTGACTGACATAAAGTGCTGTAATTTTCTTACTCCTATACTTCACTTTGCTTAGAAATGCATACACTTAGAAATTACATAGGGGATAGATATTTTTGCCTAAATATTTTGACCAATTAAAGAAGTTTACTATCAAACTTTCAGAAATTTCCACTTTAAAGAGTATTATGGGAGTGACATCATAGAAATGGCGCCGTGAGGACACGGACCGAAAAATATCCCCAAAATTTCAACAAGTTCAACAACCAGAGACAGAAAAACCTATTCTTGGAGCATCCGGGAGTTTCACACCCTGAAGGCAAAGGTAGGATCGAGCGAAAAATTGGCTAAATATATAATCAACCCTGAGGGAAATAAATCGGACAAAGAAACTCTCTGCCTTCCTCATTAACCTGAGCAAAGGCTGCTTTCACTTGGAACTGAGAGTTGGGAGGAGCTAGGGGTGTGGAGGAAGCTAACTGCAGCACGAATGTTCGTTCAAGCTGAGGAAAGAGGGTGCCTGTGGCGAGCAAAAGCCAGTGTGCCACGCCCCAAGCATTCCAGCCTCCCAGCCGCATCATGAGCGACCACCCAAGCCCCGGCCGCGGGCAGCCCAGCCTCCTGTGCACTGTGCCGGGAGCAGTCCAGCCTCCCAGCCCCCCACGCACCAGGCCGCAAGCAGCCTAGACTCCCGTGCACCGCGCCGGGAGCAGTCCAGCCTCCCAGCCTCCTGTGCCCCGGGCCTCGAGCAGCCCAGCAACCACTCACGTGCCATGAGCAGCAGCTGCCAGCGGCACACGGGGAGTGCGCCAAAGCGAACTTCCCTACACCCGAGCTTCTCTGGGTGGCGGGGCGCCTCACCCAGCCATTCAAGCTAACAATTAAGTGCTGGGGGAGGGGCACGCGTGCAGCTTGCAGTTCATTCTGGAGAAATTCTGCGGATCCAATCACTGAAATTAGCCTAACCCACAGGCTGCTCACCTCCCAACTGACCTACGCGTCTATAATTGACAAGATCTCTCTCAGTCCAGCAATCCAAGACAAGAGGTGTGATATTTTTTAGTACCTCTTGCTAAAGGGGTGGGGGCAACTTCTGATTGGCAGAGCTTTCATACTCAGGGACATACGCTAAAAAGAGGGACTTGGCAGTGTTAAGACCTCCTGTACTGCAGGCAGTGACTAGGGCATCTTCTTCCCAGCCAAAACAGGCTACAAAGTGTGGAAAGCCTGGGGACAGTGGTCCCACAGAGTGCTGGGGGTGCTGAACAGGCCTACAAGCTCAGAGAACGTCACCTTGAGAGCAATTGGCTCCCAGCCCTGCCTGATTACACTGGCTGCTCTGACTGCTAGAGCCTTACCCAGAGCCCTGCATTAAGTGGGGATAGAGTGGGGATTTGCCAGCTCTCTAAACCTCTTACTCTCCAGGCAGAGGCAGTGGCAGCCTCATAGCTGGATAATCAGGCTGCTAATTCAGGAAGGAGAGACTAGGAGAGAGGCTCCGGGAAAACGGACTCTCTCATTGTTGGAGCCTGCAAATGCTAACAAGCCTTGACTACCAACGAGACTGAAGCCAAATATATGACATTGCCGTAGAGCAGGGGTCCCCAAACTTTTTACACAGGGGACCAGTTCACTGCCCCTCAGACCGTTGGAGGGCCAGACTATAAAAAAAACTATGAACAAATCCCTATGCACACTGCACATATCTTATTTTAAAGTAAAAAAACCAAAAAACAAAATGGGAACAAATACAATATTTAAAATAAAGAACAAGTAAATTTAAATCAACAAACTGACCAGTATTTCAATGGGAACTATGCTCCTCTCACTGACCACCAATGAAAGAGGTGCCCCTTCTGGAAGTGCGGATAAATGGCCTCAGGGGGCCGCATGCAGCCTGCGGGCCGTAGTTTGGGGACCCCTGCCATAGAGTCTCATCAACTGCAAATCCCTACCTAAGCATGCCACAGGGGCAGAGCCTGGGGTACAGAGTCACCGACTAGGAAGAGGGAGAGGAAAGAAAAGGGAAGATTAAGTTAACCTCTCAAATTCAAGAAAAATCCACAGACTTTATAATTTGTTCCACTATTTCTTTTGTTTGTTTCATCCTCTTGCTTTTATTAGTATTATTTCTATTTCCTCAACCTTGGTCCTGTTATTCTCTGCCTATCTTACTCTTTCCTTTTCTTGAACTACACTACCCATAAGTGTTTCATTTTATTTCTTTTCTTCTTCTTTACTCTCCATGAGGGTTACACTCCAAAACCCTTAACTTTCCCTCTCTTTTTGTTTTTTTTTTCTTTTTTCTTCCTTTCCTTTTCCCCTTTTTCTTGTTTCTCCATTTCTATTAGTTTCTTCTTTTCTCCTTTTACTTTTCCTCTCATTCAATCTTCAATCACGAACAAATTATTTAATTTGGGACTCAACTTTTTTTGGATTTTTTGTGGCATTTTGGGTGCTTTTTACTTCACTTTTTAACTCAGTAGCATTCCTCCCAACCCAGGATCTCCATTCTATTCAGTCTTTGCTCCACTTAATACAATAGTTTTTTTCCCCCCTTTTTCTGGTTTCTCTCTTATCCCTCTCATTATATCTCTTAGTCGACCATTACTTACAAGCAAATCATTTTATACTTGACCCAAATTTTTTCCTTTTTTGCATTTTGTGGGTCCCTACTCCCTTTTTTGCTCCTTGAAGAGTTCCCCCCAACTCAGGCCCTCTGTAATAGGCAGTTTTTGTTTCATTTAGCTTAATATAATTCACAGTTTATCACAATATTTTCCTAAGGAGGAGAGAAGAGGAGGAGAAGAGAAGAAAGAAAAGGGGAGGGAAATAAAAAATTATTATTGGTTTTTTTCCAAAATTTTTTTTTATTTTTTTAATTTTTTTCTACTTTTTATTCTTTATTAACCACCCTCAGATGCCATTAAGAAAAAGGAAATCAAATATCATGGATACAAAAGAAAGAGAAGTAACACAGATAGATGTGGAAAAATCTATGAAGAAAAAATTTAATATATTGGAAACCTTGGAGCTAAATGACAGAGAATTTAAAATAGAAATCCTAAAAATACTCAGAGATATACAAGAAAACACAGAAAGGCAATTTAGGGAGCTCAGAAAACAACTCAATGAACACAAAGAATATATTACCAAGGAAATTGAAACTATAAAAACAAATCAAACAGAAATGAAAAACTCAATTCATAAACTGAAAAATGAGGTAACAAGCTTAGGTAATAGAACAGGCCAGATAGAAGATAAGATTAGTGACATAGAAGACAAGCAACTTGAGGCACAACAGAGAGAAGAAGAGAGAGACTCAAAAATTTAAAAAAATGAAAAAGCCCTACAGGAATTGTCTGACTCCATCAAAAAGAATAACATAAGAATAATAGGTATATCAGAGGGAGAAGAGAGAGAAAATGGAATGGAGAATTTATTCAAACAAATAATAGATGAGAACTTCCCAAGCCTGTGGAAAGAACTAAAGCCTCAAATTCAAGAAGCAAACAGAACACCGAGTTTTCTTAACCACAACAAAACTACTCCAAGGCACATCATAATCAAAATGTCACAAACCAACGACGAAAAAAAAATTCTCAAGGCATCCAGGGAAAAGAAGTATACAACATATAAAGGAAGGCCTATTAGATTATCATCAGATTTTTCAGCAGAAACTCTACAAGCTAGAAGAGAGTGGACCCCAATATTTAAAGTCCTGAAAGAGAGGAACTTTCAGCCACGAATACTATACCCATCAAAGTTATCCTTCAAGTACGAAGGAGAAATAAAAACATTCACAAATACAGAAAAGATGAGAGAATTTATGATCAGAAAACTCCACTCCAGGAAATAATAAAGGGGGTTTTCCAACCAGATCCAAAGAAAAAAACAAAACAAAACCACAAGTAAAAGCTCCAAGAAGAACACAATAAAACCAAATTTAAACTGTGACAACAAAAGCAAAAAAAAGGGGAGATGACAGAGATTAACAGTAGCAAAAGACAATGAAGTGCAGAAACACTCGCAAGATAGGGTACTACAATGAATATGGTAAGTACCCTTTTCATTACTTAATGGAAACAACCCTTGAAAAAACCACCACAGAAGCACATGACTTAAAAAAGGTAGTAACAGGGGAAAGAAGTATGGAATACGAACAAACAAAAACAAATGATAAAAAAACAAAAGAGAAGAATCAAACAAGATACAAAACTACAGAAAGCAATTTATAAAATGACAATAGGGAATCCAAAAGTGTCAATAATTACACTAAATGTAAATGGATTAAACTCACCAATAAAAAGACACAGAGTAGCAGAATGGATTAAAAAAGAAAATCCAACTGTATGCTGCCTACAAGAAGCACATCTAAGCAACAGGGATAAAAACAAATTCAAAGTGAAAGGCTGGAAAACAATACTCCAAGCAAATAACATCCAAAAAAAAGCAGACGTAGCAATACTCATATCTAATAATGCTGACTACAAGACAGCAAAAGTACTCAGAGACAAAAATGGTCATTTCATAATGATTAAGGGGATGCTGAATCAAGAAGACATAACAATACTTAATATATATGCACCAAACCAAGGAGCACCAAAATATATAAGACAGCTACTTATTGACCTAAAAACAAAAACTGACAAAAATACAATCATACCTGGAGACCTCAATACACCACTGACGGCTCTAGATTGGTCATCCAAACAGAAAATCAATAAAGATATTGTGGCCTTAAACGAAACACTGGAGAACCTGGATATGATAGACATCTACAGGACACTTCATCCCAAAGCGACAGAGTATACATTTTTCTCTAGTGTACATGGAACATTCTCAAGAATTGACCATATGTTGGGCCATAAAAATAATATCAGCAAATTCAGAAAAATTGAAATTGTACCAAGCATATTTTCTGATCATAAAGCCTTGAAACTAGAATTCAACTGCAAAAAAGAGGAAAAAACCCCCACAAAAATGTGGAAACTAAACAAGATACTTTTTAAAAAATGAATGGGTCAAAGAAGAAATAAGCACAGAGATAAAAAATTATATACAGACAAATGAAAATGACAATATGACATATCAGAATCTCTGGGATGCAGCAAAAGCAGTGATAAGAGGGAAGTTCATATCACTTCAGGCATATATGAACAAACAAGAGTGAGCCCAAGTGAATCACTTAACTTCACACCTTAAGGAACTGGAAAAAGAAGAACAAAAACAACCCAAAACCAGCCGAAGAAAGGAGATAATAAAAATCAGAGCAGAAATAAATGAAATAGAGAACAGAAAAACTATAGAAAAAATTAATAGAACAAGGAGCTGGTTCTTTGAAAAGATCAACAAAATTAACAAACCCCTGGCAAGACTTACCAAGGAAAAAGGAGAAAGAACTCATATAAACAAAATCCAAAATGAAAGAGGAGAAATCACCACGGACATCGTAGATATACAAAGAATTATTGTAGAATACTATGAAAAACTTTACGCCACTAAATTCAACAACCTAGAAGAAATGGATAAATTCCTAGAACAATACAACCTTCCTAGACTGAGTCAAGAAGAAGCAGAAAGCCTAAACAGACCTATTAGTAGAGAAGAAATAGAAATAACCATTAAAAACCTCCCCCAAAATAAAAGTTCAGGCCCAGATGCCTATACTAGTGAATTCTATCAAACATTCAAAGAAGACTTGGTCCCTATTCTACAGAAGGTCTTCCAAAAAATTGAAGAAGAAGCAATACTTCCAAACACATTTTATGAGGCCAACATAACCCTCATACTGAAACCTGGCAAGGATGGCACAAAAAAGAAAACTACAGACCAATATCTCTAATGAATACAGATGCTAAAATACTAAACAAAGTACTGGCAAATCGAATACAACAACATATTAAAAAAATAATACATCATGATCAAGTGGGTTTCATCCCAGAATCTCAAGGATGGTTTAACATACATAAAATGGTTAACGTAATACACCACATCAACAAAACAAAGAAAACCACATGATCTTATCAATAGATACAGAAAAGGCACTTGATAAAATACAACACAATTTTATGTTTAAGACACTCAACAAAATGGGTATAGAAGGAAAATATCTCAACATGATAAAGGCCATATATGATAAACCATCAGCCAACATCATATTAAATGGCATAAAACTGAGGACTTTCCACCTTAAATCAGAAACAAGTCAGGGTTGTCCACTCTCTCCACTCTTATTTAACGTGGTGCTAGAAGTTCTGGCCAGAGCAATCAGACAAGAGAAAGAAATAAAAAGCATCCATATCAGAAAAGAAGAAGTAAAGGTATCACTTTTTGCAGATGATATGATCCTATAAATCAAAAACCCGAAAGACTCCACAAAAAGATTACTAGAAACAATAAACCAATACAGTAAGGTCGCAGGATACAAAATTAACATACAAAAGTCCATAGCCTTTCTCTATGCCAACAATGAAATATTAGAAAATGAACTAAAAAAAAATAATCCCCTTCATGATTGCAACAAAAAAAATGAAATACCTAGGAATAAACATAACAAAGAATGTAAAGGACCTATGTAACAAAAACTACAAAGCATTGTTAAGGGAAATCGAAAGAGATACAATGAGATGGAAAAATATTCCTTGTTCGTGGGTAGGAAGAATAAATATAATTAAAATGGCCATATTACTCAAAGCAATATATAAATTTAATGCAATTCCCATCAAAATTCCAATGACATTCTTTAACGAAATGGAACAAAAAATCATCAGATTTATATGGAACTATAAAAAACCCCAATTAGCCATAGCAATCCTAAGGAAAAAGAATGAAACTGGGGGCATTACAATACCTAACTTCAAACTATATTATAGGGCCACGATAATCAAAACAGCATGGTATTGGTAGAAAAATAGACACTCAGACCAATGGAACAGAATAGAAAGTCCAGAAATAAAACCACATATATATGGTCAAATAATTTTTGATAAAGGGGCCAACAACACACAATGAAGAAAAGAAAGCCTCTTCAACAAATGGTGCTGGGAAAACTGGAAAGCCACATGCAAAAGAATGAAATTGGACTACAGTTTGTCCTCTTGTACTAAAATTAATTCAAAATGGATCAAAGACCTAAATATAAGACCTGAAACAATAAAGTACATAGAAGAAGACATAGGTACTAAACTCATGGACCTGGTTTTAAAGAGCATTTTATGAATTTGACTCCAAAGGCAAGAGAAGTGAAGGCAAAGATAAATGAATGGGACTACATCAGACTAAAAAGTTTTTTCTCAGCAAGAGAAACTGACAACAAAATAAACAGACAGCCAACTAAATGGGAAATGATATTTTCAAACAACAGCTCAGATAAGGGCCTAATATCCAAAATTTACAAAGAACTCATAAAACTCAACAACAAACAAACAAACAATCCAATAAAAAAATGGGAAGAGGACATGAACAGACACTTCTCCCAGGAAGAAATACAGATGGCCAACAGATATATGAAGAGATGCTCATCTTCATTAGTTATTAGAGAAATGCAAATCAAAACTACAATGAGATATCACCTCATACCTGTTAGATTAGCTATTATCAACAAGACAGGTAATAGCAAATGCTGGAGAGGCTGTGGAGAAAAAGGAACCCTCATTCACTGTTGGTGGGACTGTAAAGTAGTACAACCATTATGGAGAAAAGTATGATGGTTCCTCAAAAAACTGAAAATAGAACTACCTTATGACCCAGCAATCCCTCTACTGGGTATATACCCCAAAACTCAGAAACATTGATACGTAAAGACACATGTAGCCTCATGTTCATTGCAGCAATGTTCACAGTGACCAAACCATGGAAACAACCAAAAAGCCCTTCAATAGAAGACTGGATAAAGAAGATGTGGCACATATACACTATGGAATACTACTCAGCCATAAGAAATGATGACATCGGATCATTTACAACAAAATGGTGGGAACTTGATAACATTATACGGAGTGAAATTAGTTAATCAAAAAATACCAAGAACTACATGATTCCATACATTGGTAGGACATAATAACGAGACTAAGAGACATGGACAAGACTGTGGTGGTTACCAGGGGGTGGGGGGGAGGGGGGGCGTGGGAGGGAAGGAGGAGAGGGGGAGGGGGAGGGGCACAAAGAAACCTAGATAAAAGGTGATGGAGGACAATCTGACTTTGGGTGATGGTTAGAAATATAAGTGAATGATAAGATAATCTGGACATGTTTTCTTTGAATATATGTACCCTGATTTATTGATGTCACCCATTAACATTAGTAAAAATTTATAAAAAAATAAAAATAAAAAAAAATAAAGAGTATTATGTAGCCAGTTTCACAACCTGTATTTATCCAAAACTAGTCAGTCAAGATCAACACAGTAAGTACAAAAGATTTGTTTTCCAAGATTCTGAACAAATAGACAAACAAGAAATAGTTGAGCAGATCATGTGGTCATTTGTAGCTTCACATCTATTCTTAGTTTTTCATATATCTCAATTCAGGGGGAGGGGAAGAATTACTACTTTTCCTTTGCAAATATTCTTGGTGGGAAGGTAAGGGGTCACCTTGACTTCCCTTCCACTTAGAGAGAGCCCAGGAGTAGTACACTGTTCACAAAAATTAGGGGATATTTCAAAATAAATATGAAGAAATAAAAAAAAGAAGCATTTGATTTTTTTTAATTAAACAAGAACAGCAGAAAAGCAAATAACAGGTTAAAGAAAGTTGTTGGATTATGCAAATGAATACAAAACCAACTTTTATTTCATTGGTGAAAATGCACTATACAAAAGGCTGAAAGTACTGGAGTATCTGCACTTTCCCTGATCCCCTAATTTTTATGAGCAGTATATAAGGCCTAAGCTCAACCGATTAGAAACTGTTTCCCAGAACTTTGGATCCTGAGCAGATAACATAAGGATGAAAAAAACTAGCCAGAAATCTGCAGCCAGTTCACTAGACCGTTTCTACTGTTCAAATCTGGTCCCTGCTACCCAATCCTTTCTTCCTGACTATTTCCAGCCAAGTTCTCTAGCTGCCCATTAATTCTGTGAGTCCCCACCTCAAATTTTTTTCCAATAAATTCCCTTTTACCTATATTAATAGAATTGATTTCTCTTGCTTGCAACCATGTGCTCTAAATGAAACATACAAGATATCCTGTCTTAGCCTTATTAATTCCTTACATGTTTAGGATGCTTTGGAGGACTTAAAAAGACTTTCTTATCCAAACTTTCCTTTGTTTAACCCTTTAAACATCAGCTTCTAGCTTTATAGGCCTAGAATCCAGTATTGCCTATTTCTGTGATGGCGAACATTTTTATAAAAACCGCCCACTTTTGCAGTGCTGGTCAACCTGGTCCCTCCTGCCCACTAGTGGGCATTCCAGCTTTCATGGTAGGCAGTAGCGGAGCAACCAAATGGAGCTGCGATTGGCCCACCATGAAAGCTGGAACGCCCACTAGTGGGTGAGAAGGACCAGGTTGACTAGCATTGCAAAAGTGGGCGATTTTTATAAAAAGGTTCACCATCACAGGCCTATTTGGTCACATTTGACATAGTGTTTGCTGTCTGACTTCTCTAACAGATGACATTCTGCACGAAAGCAGGGCTGCGGTCACCACCTTCTAGCATTATGTTGGCCATATAGCAAGTACTCATTATATGATAGGGAGAGAAATGCATGAGTATGAAAAATGTTTCTCCTAGTAAATAAATGTACACCTCCCACCACTATTCATGAGAAGTCACATTTTAAGCTTTTTGATAGTTCTTTTAACTTCTGGGGAAGAGCCAAACTTTGTGTCCAACTCCAAATTAGCAAAAGCAGTTGTAATTTCATCAAATATTAAAGAAGATCACTTTAAAGGTGCCAGAAGCATTGTTGTCATGTAGATTGAAAAGTGTTTTACCAATTTTGACTTCACCAAATAGATCTGTGTATTACTTACCCCAGGATGCTTTAGACAAAAACCACTTCCATATGCTATGCTGAATCTCATGAAAGATGGTTAAAACTCTTAAGGGAGACACTGTTTTTCTTTAGAGTTAAGACATTCAGAATCATGGGCTAGTTAAGTGGTGGGAAACTACAGCCAACCAAAGATGTAACATCATTGTTTGGCAAACAAGGGTGATGTTTACAACAGGACTGAATGTGACAGCTTTCAAAACATTATGTGTATTTCTAGGCATACACATGTGTGAGTCTGACAGCGTGTCAGTTATAATTTCTGTAATAATATGGATATAATTTATTAGAATTTAAATATAGAGTAAACTGAGTATGTGCTTTGGTCCAAAGTCCTAATTTGTCTATTGCTGACAGTTCTGTATGTGTTTTAAGTAGAAATAAAGACATTATAATTGAATAAATGTTTTCCCCTTGCTAACCATGCCCTCTTAGGGTTAACAGCAAGCAAATGGAATAATGTAGAATCCTTATAAAAGTAACCACAAATAAGACAACCATGGGGAGAGGTGGGTTTCAGCTTTCCTAGTTTGCCTGCCATAGAGGTTTACTCAGATGTGATTGATTGCCCTGGTGAGTAATACCAGTTGGCAGACATTAGAAACACTTTGTCTTACTTCTGGTACAGTTGTTAGCTTTTCTGTGTTTAGCATGTTTTCCTATTTTAATAAGAATTCTGAGGCTGTGTATATATATTCAGCATCAGCCTGAAACTTGACACTTGATTCGGGGGCAATGTGTAGCTTCCTCTGTATCTGTCATAACTACAAGATGCTTTCAACATATGAATCATGCTTGTAAAATTTCATCTTATTATGTTCCTTTTCTAGCCCTTGTGCATTTAAATACATATTTTACTTTGCATTTTAAACATTTTGATTATGTATTGCTAGTGGGGCTGGCTTGGTTTTGCAGACACGGAGGACAGAGAAAACCAGGAGATATGTGGAAGGTTTTTTTTGTGTTTTTTTTTTTTTGTTTTTTTTTTTGAAAACTGACCAGAACACTCCATTTCATTTATAAACCAAGATGGATGAGGTACCAGCCTGAAATCTTTTGTGATTTCACCAACAACACGAGTACCAAGAATGTTTTTACCCTGCATTAAAGCATCCAATGAGGTGTTGGAAGTGTGGGCTCTTCCAGCATTTTGCCTGCTGCACTTGTTCTCTCCTGGGAGTTGGAACACATCCACCAGGCGAACCATGTGAAAAGCATGAGCCTTCAACAATGGTGTGATGGAAATTTAAATAGGCAAGGACCTGAGCCAAGTTTTCAGAGTATTGTTTTAGGCTGACTTTAGCTCAAGCCAATGAGTGGTTTGGCTTGCTTACTTAAAGGCAGAAGTTGAAAATGGCTTAGGGTTTCTTGAAAATCCTGGGAGTTTCTAGATACTTACTAAAGCATCCCCCACATTCATCAGTAGATAGTTTTAAGAACTGGCTTGATCTAGGAAATGACGCAAAATAACCCCAAGAAAGAAGGCTCTGGATGGTTTTAATTCACAATGACAAGCTATAACTAAAATTAAGTGGATGATAATCCATTCTGTATTTGCTTATTTCAGTTTATTGCAGCAGAGAAGTGCGTTTTAAGTGCTTTATTATGCCCTTTCTGTGGAGTTCAGTGAACATTGCCTGGGGCCAATGAGTAGGTCTAAAAAACTTAGAGGTTTTGCTTAAACAAAAGAGAGAAGAGCTTTCTCCTGAAGCAGGTTTCCCAAGGTCAGGGCCACTTCTAATTACAATTCTACTGAAACATAAAGAGATCTTCCCAGGAGATCATTACTTGGTAATTTTTCAACAATAGCTATACCATTAGCTATACCATCTTCTTTCTTTATGAGCTTTATCTGTGCCTTGGTCTTAATTTAAAATTTGCATTATACAGTATTTATGTAGACCTTCTCTGCAACCTTTCAAGTACTCAAACAAATGATTCTTCATTAAAAGAGCTTATCTTGAAATATCTTTCTGAGCATTGTAAATAGCAGGTTATGGATCATGTGTTTATTTAGGGAAGTGAAATACAACATTGAAAGCTATCACTGAAAAACTAGGCCAATATGGGCCTTAAAAATATAGCACCATATATCTTGGGCAAGAAAGTTCTTCGGATCCCACGTGCGATGATGGGGAATATTTAGACTCTAAAGAAGATTGCATATTTCTTGATTCATCTCACAGCGCAAGTCTGCTTCATTTGCAAAGTGATAACCTATTACTATAACTAAACCGCCTATCGCATGGAGGCTCAGAAATAAAATAAAAAGATTAGCCAGTTATCTTATTTACATATATTGAATTGCAGTAATACAGCCCGATCTCTGCCTCTCATTTGATTCTAATTAAAGCGTAGCAGAGAAACTGCAATCCACACAAGAGCTTATTTTAATAGTCAGAGCTGGCAAAGTCCCAATATCACAATGTAGCAATTAACAGCACGGCTGTATTTGCTATTCATGGTTTGATGTAAAAACTTGTTTATTAAGATGGGCTGGAGGCGCTGGTGTGCAATAGACCTGCATGTAATTAGATTCCAATTATTTGTCTGTTTCTGATATTGTAAACTGGCACTTAGCACATCAGTTAAATTGACACACTGCGCTGCATGGTTTACTCGGTAATTAAAACATGTTCTGTTAATTAGATGATGACCACTTTATTTCAGGGCTCTTGTGTTTGGGTTTTCCAGTGTGCTCTGTTTGTATCACGAGCCACCAGACGCTCCTCTAATGAGTCCTTGTTTTGTTTCAATTACCACCTGCTGTTCAAAAGCAAAGCTTGTTTTAACTAAACAAAATTAATGCTTGTCTCTTCCTTTGTAAGAACTTAAACGTTAGACAAATTAATACGCTTATTATCGAAGTGCTAAGCTCTGGTTTTAAAGACTACTAAGGCAATTAGAGGAAAGTTATAAGATGTTGTAGAGTGTGTCATAAATATTGTTTAGTGTATTAAGAGGCATTACAAACAATGAAATATTTTCTGGAGTTGAAAAGAAACATAGAGACTTAGCCTCCCCACTCCCAAATTAAATTAGCTCTTGCAATTTGCAAAGGGATCCACAATATAAAGATACCAGGGAATTTTCTAAGAGGAGGAATTGAATGAAGTTGCATCCAAGTTAAATCCATGAATGATGTTTGACTGTTCTGGATGGTTTCCAAAACTACGTGCTTGCTGCATGTCTACTTACATGACATATACCGTTCTAATGCTGAATAATCGATGAAGCTATTTCTAGAACTTCATTGCAAACACTGTCTGGGTAGCCACTTCGCATTTTCTGGGAGTATGGGGAAAATAGCTGTTAGGCTTGCTCCCTGGTTTACCGGCTGCAAGCACTCTGCTTGATTAGCAGTGCCATGTGTGTATACAGTCTATGTAAGATTATGGGTGCTAGTGTATACAGTCTATGTAAGATTATGGGTGCTAGCGTATACAGTCTATGTAAGATTATGGGTGCTGGCCCTCAGGGTGGATTGCAGATTGCATGACTACCACTGTGAGGGCCCATTTTGCTGTTACTTTGCCTGAGAAGTGGTTTTCCCTTACTTGTGTGCTCATCTGCCATTGGGAGTCTATTAAATGGGAATGACCCAATGCTTTCTGACTCCACAGTTTTTCTACTGTCTGCCCGAATCCAATGTGGACCTGCCTGGCCTTGGCCACTGGCATTACATCAGACATAGTTGACAGGATTTGAATCAGATCAGTTTGGAACCGCTGACACCCTTGAAAGGTGGGGAACAGGAGTAGTCAGTTTTCTCCAGTGTGTGTGGTTCCCCAAGCTGTCCTTTTGGTGGCTGTGTGTTGGGTGTTTTTTAAAGCCCTGCGAGAAGAGACCAAGAGCTCTGAGCAAGAGGCTGTCCAAGTTTGAGACTTCCAAGATGAGCTGCAGACTGAGTGATGACAGTGGCAGACACCACAACAGTTGCTCAAAAAAGAGGCCGACTGCTTTCAAGAGCTACAGTGTAAGATGCAGGCTGAGCACCAACAGTGCCTGAAACTGGAGTGGTTGCTGGAGAAGGAATCATGGTTTGATGAGCTGCAGTTTTCCCTGGAAGCTGAAATTGGCAGTGACATTTGTTGGAGAAACATCTGTGGGTTCAAGAGCTCAAGTTCTAGCTTCCGGCCAAGAGCTGGCAACTGCAGGGGCTGAAGTGGGCACTGAAGATGGAGCTGCATCCGTGCAGGTGGAGTGACTCTGAGTTGGTGGGAGCAGGCATTTCCAACCTCTCCTCTTCTGAGGGAGAGGTTCAGATTGAAACTGCCATCCACAGACTCAAAACTCGGCCAGTGGTTACTCAGAAAGTAAAAACCCAGCAGCAAAGAGTACTTCAGGGTCAGGCATAACCCCTCACAGGTAGTAGAGCACTGTGTTGTCCAGCTCCACACCCAGAGGGGGGTTTACCGGCAGGTGCACTGGGTGCACGCCCTAGGCCCCGACTCCTGAAAGGCCCTGCAAAACCCTAACTTTATATATTTTTCTAATGTAAGGGGCCAATACTTTCTTCTGCACCCAGGGCTTCAACCAACCTTACTCTGCCTCTGCCTACACCCAGGCAGAGCTGATGGAGTTGGGTGCAATTCAGGCAGTAACCCACCAAACCCTTGGCAGCCTGATTGCTGTGGTTGTGGGAGATAGGGGGTGGATGGCATCATGTTCTCCAGAACAGAGATGGAGAAGTTGCCTGCGATTACCACACACTCCTCCTTGAGGCAGCGTCTT
Organism: Saccopteryx leptura; assembly: GCF_036850995.1. NCBI lineage: Eukaryota > Metazoa > Chordata > Mammalia > Chiroptera > Emballonuridae > Saccopteryx > Saccopteryx leptura. Next base: position 66,191,922 of record NC_089512.1, read on the forward strand.
CAGAACTGCCATGATACCTCAGGAATCCATACCCTATTAGAGAGGGTGATGGCTGCCATTCATACCATCTGGCTGAATGCTGGGACTTTCTGGCGACAGTGAATTAGTAACAATCTTATAGTGAGTTGCCCCAGGTCCTTTGGGAACTAGGTGTGAAGAATGCAGCTTTCAACCCAAGATCCTGTGGACCAGATGAAGAAGTGTTTATAGTAGAAACGAGAAACCTTATTCTCTATAGTGCCCCGTCAGCCCTTTTTGGGTCACCAGAGGCTTGAGCCCCTATGTGTGGCAGCCCATCAACATGGTTACACAGAGAGTGGCAGATTTGGGGGAAACATCACAGGACTGTAAGGCTGTGAGGGCTGCTGCTCATGCTGTCCCCTACCCCTGACTAACAAGAGAAACAGGCATGAAAAAGTTACCTGAACAAGATGTGGGTAGATTTGACTGTGGCCAGGGCCGATAGAGAGAAATTAGATGCCAGGTCTAATAGAGTCCTGTTAGAGCTTTGGTGGCAGCTTAAGCCACAACAAAGTTCCAGCTGCTGAAAAAAGCAGGGGCTGCAAGGAGAGCATATAGTTGCCAAGAAAATGGCTGGCATTTAGGTTGTATGGTTGCAGGATTATATATGATGGAGACAGCTGGGGGAGAGGAAGATCCCCCAAAACCTGTTATCTCAGCTTTAATGGAGGGAGGCCAAGGGACCTGCCCAGTGGGGACAGGTAGAAGGCTAGAGGCCCCATGTGAAATTGGCAAACCACTGTTCCATTTCTAATGTGCACAAGTGTTGGCCTTAGAAGATAAGAGCTTTTCTTTTTTCTTTTTCTTTTTCTTTTTTTCTTTTGCAGCAAAGAGAACTGTCAAAATGACACAGGCCTTGAATGTGTTTGACCCCACATGGCCCTGTGAGCTTGGACCTCTGAGGAGTTTGGATGGGACTTGTGGCAATGGACAGGGCACTTTGGAAAGGCACTGATGTCCATTAATAAAGAGCTGTGTGGCTTGTTGCTTGTAATGGATTTCACCTTGGTGATTTGCACAGACAGCAGGGCTGTCTATTGTGGACTGATCATTGAGTGGTGTAATGGACTCTTGGACTGCGACCAGACAGGGCCACTGGCTCCCTTACTGAATGGACATGCCGTTTGTGGACAGTACTATGAGAGACCCTGATGGGGGGAGCGTGGCACCTATGGAGGTCCTCCTGTACTGGGAAGCTGCTCTCACCCAGATGCAGAGATGCACCAAGGACACTTTCTTCAATGGACACAGCCTTGGACTATACAGGCCCTCCCACCTACCATGGGGTAGGAGGTTACAGGTGGGCCTCCAGTTAACTATCTGGGCAGTGCTCAGGAAGACATTGTGAAGGGCAACTTTGTAATTATTGTGTAACTTGTGCTGTTGCTGTAGTCTTGTTTGTTTATATAATGTACCTCACTCCTCGCATAAAACCATGGCAGAAGAAACCTGGCACCTACGTTGTGAGGTGAGCCACCCTAAAGGGGTGGAATGTGGGGCAGCTGCATTAGGCTTGCTCCCTGGTTTACCGGCTGTAAGCACTTTGCCTGATTAGGGCATGAGTGTGTGGCTGCAGAACATGTGTATGGCCTATGTAAGGCTCTGGGTGCTTGCACTCAGTGTGGATTGTGGATTGCGGATTCCTGCCCACCACTGTGAGGGGCCATTTTGCTGTTCATTCTCCTCCTGCCTGAGAAATGATTTCCGCCTGCCTGTTTGTTTGTCTGCCATTGGGAGACTCTATTAAATGGGAATGGCTCAACGCTTACCAGCTCTGAGGTTTTTCTACCGTCTGGCCGAATTCAATGTGGACCTGCCCGGCCTCTACCACCAGTATGCAGGGAGGTTAGGGCTTGTCCTATTAACTAAGTTTCTTATACCACAGCTGCCCTCACATCAGAGGTTCTCCTCACAGTTCATCTTCACATTTCCACAGCCCAACCCACAGATTCTCATCATACACCAGGACATCATGACCGCCCCTCCAGAGCTGAGAATTGTGATGGTGCAAGGCAGGGAGTGAAGAACGACTACTCATTTCCCAAATGACCTTCTCTGTCATATTTGGGAACTCATTAATGAGACTAATACAGTAAGCCACTGGTAGGTGTTTGAGAAGCTTCTCTGCATAGAGCTGAGCAATTTAGAATGGCTCATCAGTTTTTTTCTTTCTGTTGTCACAAAACCAGTCAAGTTGTTAGCCAGGAACTTCACCTGTAGAAGATAGGCCAGTGCAAGCTAACTTCAGGGTGTTCCAATGTACTCTTCTGGAACTTGCAATTCAGAGTTACAGGGGTCCGTGGTCTATCACGAGGGTTAGGTCCCAGAACTCCCCGTGATAGGCGAAAATCCATGAAGTAGTGACCTTATATTTATTTTATTATTTATATATAATTTAAGGCTTTATAAACCCACCCCACAGTCTAATAAACCTTTCCCACACTGTTATTAACCTTTCCCACATTCTTATAAACACTTCCTATGCTCTTAAACACTTTTTGCACTCTTAAACCTATGTAATTTTAACAACATGTAAAATTCTATATGGGTATGCTATGTAATTTATTTCGATTTAATATTCTTTTAATAAGTTTTAATTAATATTTTTCACAGTATTTATTATTATTATTATTAAATTTAATGCAGTGACATTGATAAATCAAGGTACATAGGTTGAGAGAAAACATCTCTAGATTATTTTGACATTTGATTATGCTGCATACCCCTTACCCAAAGTCAAATTGTCTTCTGTCACCTTCTATCTGGTTTTCTTTGTGCCCCCTCCCCTCCCCCACCCATCTCCTTCCTCACCACATCCCCCCCCCCCCCCGCCACCATTGCCATCATATTCTTGTCCATGTCTCTGAGTCTCATTTTCATGTCCCATCTATGTATGGATTCATATAGTTCTTAGTTTTTTCTGATTTACTTATTTCACTCTGTATAGTGTTATCAAGGTCCATCCATGTTATTGTAAATGATCCGATGACATAATTTCTTATGGCTGAGTAGTATTCCATAGTATAAATGTACTAAAGCTTTTTAATCCACTCGTCCTCTGATGGACACTTGGGTTGTTTTCAGATCTTCGTTATTGTGAACAATGCTGCCACAAACATGGGGGTGCATTTCTCCTTTTGGTGTAGTTCTATGGTGTTCTTGGGGTATATTCCTAAAAGTGGGATAGCTGAGTCAAAAGGCAGTTTGATTTTCAATTTTTTGAGGAATCTCCATACTGTTTTCCACAGAGGCTGCACCAGTCTGCATTCCCACCAGCAGTGCAGGAGGGTTCCCTTTTCTCCACATCCTCGCCAGCACTTATTCTGTGTTGTTTTGTTAATGAGCGCCATTCTGACTGGTGTGAGGTGATATCTCATTGTGGTTTTAATTTGCATTTCTCTAATGATTAGTGATGTTGAGCATTTTTTATATGTCTATTGGCCATCTGTATGTCCTCTTTAGAGAAGTGTCTATTCATTTCTTTTTCCCGTTTTTTGATTGGATTGTTTGTCTTCATGGTGTTAAGATTTACAAGTTCTTTATAAATTTTGGTCATTAACCCTTTATCAGATGTATTGTCAAGTATATTCTCCCATTGTGTAGTTTGTCTTTTTATTCTGTTCTTATTGTCTTTAGATGTGCAAAAGCTTTTTAGTTTGATATAGTCCCATTTGTTTATCCTGTCTTTTATTTCACTTCCCCGTGGAGATAAATTGGCAAATATATTGCTGCAAGAGATGTCAGAGAGCTTATGGCCTATGTTTTCTTCTAAGATGCTTATGGTTTCACGACTTACATTTAAGTCTTTTATCCATTTTGAGTTTATTTTTGTGAATGGTGTAAGTTGGTGGTCTAGTTTCATTTTTTTGCAGGTAGCTGTCCAATTTTCCCAACACCATTTATTAAAGAGGCTGTCTTTACTCCATTGTATTTCCTTACCTCCTTTGTCAAATATCAGTTGTCCATAGAGCTGTGGGTTTATTTCTGGGTTCTCTGTTCTGTTCCATTGTTCTATATGCCTGTTTATGCCAGTACCAGGCTGTTTTGAGTACAATGGGCTTGTAGTATAACTTGATATCAGGAAGTGTGATACCTCCCACTTTATTCTTCTTTTTAATATTGCTGAGGCTATTCATGTTCTTTTTTGGTTCCATATAAATTTTTGGAATATGTTTTCTATATCTGTAAAGTATGTCATTGGTATTTTAATTGGTATTGCATTGAATTTATAGATTGCTTTGCATAATATAGACATTTTAATGATGTTTATTCTTCCTAACCATGAGTGCGGTATATGCTTCCACTTGTTTGTATCTTCCTTGATTTCTTTTATCAGTGTTTTATAATTTTCTTAGTACAAGTCTTTAATCTCCCCGGTTAAATTTACTCCTAGGTACTTTATTTTTTTGGTTGTAATAGTGAAGGGGATTGTTTCCTTAATTTCTCTTTCTGACTGTTCATTGTTGGCGTATAAAAATGCCTCTGATTTCTGAGTATTAATTTTATGTCCTGCCACTTTGCTGAATTCATTTATCAGGTCCAGTAGTTTTTAAACTAAGACTTTAGGGTTTTCTATATACAATGTCATATCATCTGCAAATAATGATACTTTTACTTCTTCTTTTCCAACTTGAATGCCTCTTATTTCTTCTTCTTGTCTGATTGCTGTGGCTAGGACTTCCAGGACTATGTTGAATAAGAGTGGTGAAAGGGGGCACCACTGTCTTGTTCCTGATCTTAAGGGGATTGCTTTTAATTTTTGCCCATTGAGTATGATTTTGGCTGTGGGTTTATCGTAGATGGCTTTTATCATGTTGAGGTATGTTCCCTGTATTCCCACTTTGCTGAAAGTTTTGATCATGAATGGGTGCTGAATTTTATCAAATGCTTTTTCTGCATCTATTAAAATTATCATGTAGTTTTTCTCCTTCCTTTTGTTTATGTGATGAATCGCATTGATTGATTTACGAATATTGTACCAGCCTTGCCTCCCCCAAATAAATCCCACTTGATTATGGTGTATGATTTTTTCCACATATTGTTGAATCCGGTTTGCTAATATTTTGTTGAAGGATTTTAGCATCTATATTCATCAGGGATATTGGCGTATAATTTTTTTGTGTGTGTGTTGTCTTTGCCTGGTTTTGGAATCAGAATTATGCTCACCTCATAAAAGGAGCTTGGAAGTCTTCCTTCCTCTTGAATTTTTTGAAATAGTTTGAGGAGGATAGAAGTTAACTCTTCTTTGAATACTTGGTAGAATTCACTTGTGAAGCCATCAGGCCCTAGACTTTTCTTTGTTGGGAGTTTTTTGATAACTGTTTCAATCTCATTTGGTGTAATCGGTCTGTTTACGTTTTCTGATTCTTCCAGATGATTTTTGGAAGATTGTATGTTTCAAGGAATTTGTCCATTTCATCTAGGTTGTCTAGCTTTTTGGCATACAGTTTTTCATAGTATTTTCTTACAATATTTTGTATTTCTGTTGTGTCAGTTGTTATTTCTCCACTCTCATTTCTAATTTTATTTTTTGAGTTCTCTTTCTTTTTTTCTTGGTGAGTCTGGTTAAAGGTTCATCAATCTTGTTTATTTTTTCAAAGAACCAGCTCCTAGTTTCATTGATCCTCTGTATTGTTTCTTTAGCCTCTATGTCATTAATTTCTGCTCTGATCTTTATTATTTCCTTCCTTCTACTATATTTGGGCTTTACTTGCTGTTCTTTTTCTAGTTCTTTTAGATGCAGGGTTTAGTTCTTTATTTGAGCTTTTTCTAGTTTCTTAAAGTGTGCCTGTAGTGCTATGAACTTCCCTCTCAGAACTGCTTTTGCTGTGTCCCATTGATTTTGAGTTGTTGTATACTCATTGTCATTTGTTTCTAGGAATTTTTTTATTTCTTCTTTGATCTCATTCTTAATCCATTCGTTATTTTACAACCTGCTATTTAGTTTCCATGTGTTTGAGAGTTTTTGAGCTTTTCTGTTGTGGTTCATTTCTAGTTTCATGCCATTGTGATCAGAAAAAGTGCTTGATATGATTTCAATCTTTTTAAATTTGTTGAGACCACTTTTGTGCCCTAACATGTGGTCTATCCTAGAGAATGTACCATGGGCATTTGAAAAGAATGTATATTCTGCTGCTTTAGGGTGAAAGGTTCTGTAGATATCTATTAAATCGAGTTGATCTAGTGTGTCCTTTAAGTCTGCTGTTTCTTTGTTAATTTTCTTTCTTGAGGATCTATCTAGTGATGTTAGTGGGTTATTGAAATACCCTACTATTATAGTATTGTTGTTGATCTCGCCCATTATATCCATCAAATTCTGCTTTATATATTTGGGTGCTCCTATATTAGGTGCATAGATATTTATAATAGTTATATCTTCCTGTTGGATTACTCCCTTTATCATTATGTAGTGGCTTTCTTTATCTCTTACTATATCCTTTGTTTTAAAGTTCATTTTGTCTGATATAAGTATTACTACCCCAGCTTTTTTTTTTCATTTCCATTTGCTTGAAATGTTTTTTTTTTCATCCTTTTCCTTCAATCTATGTGCATCTTTTTTTTTAAGGTGTGTCTCTTGTAGACAGCATATGTACGGGTCCTGTTTACCATTCATGGTTGTTCTAAGATCCCTAAGCATCTTTACAATTATTATTTTGAACTCCACATCCCGAAAGTTTGGTTATTTCCATATCACTCAGTTCATTTCCTGAAGGTTTCTCTTGTGGTTTCATTTGGATTGCACTTCTTTGTCTTCTCATTATGTTTGTGTTTTGGGTGTTCTGTTTGTAGAGCTGGTTGAGTCTATTCTTGGTGTTGTCTACCTCCAGTTTTCAATTGTGTTATTTCTATGTCTTCTTGGGTTGGCATCAGCTATTATTTGTAATCCATTTTCGGATTTGGGCCGCTTTGAAGTCTTGATTTGTTTGTTTTTTTTAACAGGTGATAGTCTTGTTTACTGATCTCAGCAGGGGGCTTCCTTGAAAATGTATCCAGGAATGCTATGGGTGTAACCTGAGACTCTGAAGTCCTCTTCCACCAACTAATCTCTCTGGGGGCAGGGTGTTTTCTCAGCTTTAGTAGGGGGAGGTGTATCTCAGATCTCCATGGAGACTTGAGTTACTGCCCCTCCTCCCCACTTCTTGTTTTCAGCTGTGTCTTGTTGTGCTGATTGGAGCTGGAGAGATGTCTAGAGATCTGTGATCCAGAAGCAATTCAGTACTCTTTTTTGGAAGCGTCCATCCCTCCCCCAGCTATGGCTACCTCCAGCATGGATGAGTCAGCTTTTTAGGTCATCCCCTGCATTCCTCAGCCCCTCACCATCTGTCCCTCTCTCTCCCTTTTCCTCTTGGAATATAAGCTGGTCCTTTCAACACACCTCGCTCCCTGGTCACCAGGCTAGTGGCTGTGAGCAGTATTTTCTGCTCTTTTCCCTGGAGTGAGAACCCCTCTAGGCTCTCAGCCTCACCTCCTCTCCATTCCTGTTAGCAGGGGAGATTCAGGCACTCCCTACCAGGTTTGTTGTGGCTTCTTCTTTGCTCCTTTGTTTTTGAGAGCTGTTCTTGTAGTCCAGAGTTGGTTTTTCATGATGATTTTTCCTAAATTGATTTGTATTCCAGTTTGCTGGGAGTCTGTGCATCTGCCTACTCCACTGCCATCTTCCCAAATCTAATTAATATTTTTATATATTTTATATTGTTTTCAATTTTTCAGGCTAGAAAATGCTTATTTTACTGCAAAAATAATTAAAATAATAAATATATTCAAAACACTTATATACCACAAATCTTGCGATACAAAATTAGACATATATTGAATACAATTTTAAAATTCATGATACAGTGAGATCATGAAAAGTGAACCACGTATAACAAGAGATGGCTATATTCGGGGTTTGTATCAATGTGCTTTAGAGTTAACATGTGCCCTCTTAGGAAAACACCCACATGCATTGGGAATGGTGTACTCACAACACATTTTCTTGGAAAGGCACTTTAATTACAAGGCAAATTGTGCACTTCTGTTGCCTAGAATTGGTTTACCTCTTACAGGTGAATTCTAGAATTTGAAATACCATTTACAACAGAAATTCAAAAATGCTGATGTTACAATGTAGAATGTAAACCTGAGCTTGTGGATATCAGCCACCAAGACCACAGCCCCATCAATGTAGGTGATATGCTTGTGTACGAATAGTAAATTTCATACTTCCTCCTGGAACTTTAAGTGAAACAGAATTTACAGTAGCTGATTTCTATACCTCAAGGGTACATTTCCCAAGCAATGGATGGCATTTGAGCTGCAAGACTTCTATGGATATTAATGGCAGTCGCGGAGCTGAATCACTGAGCACCACTTGGCAAAGTTGCTCCTTAATGTTGCAGTTGCCTTAAATTAATATTTCACAAAGACTTAAAGTAATTAGATATGTCTTACTAAATGCCCCATTTACTCATTAGATATTTCAAAATGCATCTTTTGCTGCAGGCCCATTGGGGCACATTAACTGCTTTAAAACATATAAATGACTTCAGTGGGACCTTTTAAAAAATGCTGGTGTAGGGGAGGGGCACAGGTGCTCACTGGTTACCAATTAATGTTGGTCCATTAAGGTGTACACTGTTGGGACTCAAGGGACATGTCTTGAAAATAAATATCCAGATCCAGGAAGCAATGAATTATTTTGCAACCATGGCTCATATATAAACCTTAATTTATATATTTGTGGTAGACATTTCCTGTTTCAGCCTCCCAGGGTCCATTACCCTTTGTCTAACATTTTATTTGGGTTCTCGTCCTTGCCCATTTCCACTGGGCAAATCTGACTCCAGTTCTAGTTCTGGAGTGAGAAGGCCAAGTTGAGCCCACTCTTCTTGGCTACAGTTGCTTTCATTTGGGCATCTTAAACAGAATGGTCCAATTCCTGCAGCCAAAGACGTTTGTTCAATAGCTGAAGGAAGAGATATTTTCTTTTCTGCTGGATGGGGGCCTAGAGGAAAATAGCCCCAATGGTGCTGGCAGGCGTCTTTGACGACATCTTTTGAGCAAAGTGCCAACCCATAGGAAGGAGAGTCAACAGCTGAAACTTGATAAAATCATGTGTGACCTATATTAAGCCATGCCTGAACTTGATGCCACTGCCACATTTATGTGAACTATTATTTCATCCACTACTGATACCATCCCATTAAAAAAAAAAAAGCACCAAAGGCAGAGAAGGGGGGTATTTTTACCTGTAAATGGAAAAATTCCTAACTGACACAACCCAGCTTTTCATGTCACATCATTATGCTATTTTACCCAGTTGGATTCGGTTCTAGAGTTCCAGAGGAGAATCCCTGAAGTCAGTGCCTCCATCTGGGTCCAGGATGGACTTTAGAAGATTACTCAGTTACCTGAAATCATAAACAATACTTTATGCCTTGTGTATTTTCCTGAGGAGTTAAAATGATTGTCAAAATGTTCTTCATGAAAGTTTAAGAACCCCTGTTAATGGAATAAAAGTCTTGGCAGGCCAACAAGTAGAGGTGCAACTATCTATCAGTGTTTATTTGTCTGACCTTGAAGAGTCGAGAGCATATATAGGGGCTCTCTGACTAAAGCTGAATGATTCAAAATTAGAGCTTTTTAAAAACTGGAATTGGTTGTCATGGTAGTTAAAGGAGGTAAGTAGGGGATGCACAGGAATGAATGAAGTGGTGCTCTTTAAGAAAGCCATAGTGATTGTCTTGTTTCAGAGTTATAACTACTATGGATGTAGGATGGGTATAGAATATGCTACATAAATTTACCACCAAATAAGACCACACCAAAGGGTCTGTGGCAGACTATAACAGGAGGTTATAGTCTGTGTTGCACCTGGAGAAATGGGTAGTCTCCAATTCAACTGCACTTAAAAAAGGGTCTCACGCCAAGCTTCTGTACTCAGAGGATAAAACCAGACCAAGACTCATAATAGTTGTAATACCATAGATAGGAAGGCTGAGTGTCTTCATTGTCTCACCATAGTCTCTCAGATCAATATCTGCTTCATCTGATCTAGATGAAGACAGATCCCTGCTACACAGGGGGGATAGTACAAGATAAAACAAAGTAAAAACTGAACTAAACTAAGAAATTTAAAAAAACCCTCCCAAACTTATCACTCACTCATACTTTGGAATTCTACCGAATACTGAGTCAAAGTGATCAAAAGTATGGGCTCTGGAGCCAAACTGAATTCAAACCCTGCCTCTATCACTTTCTAGATTAGGTGCTTTTGGACAAGTACACTTACCTGACTGTAACTTAGTTTGTTATTTAAAAAGTAATAAGAGGTTAAATTATATAAAATGGCTTGACTTTTATATATCTTTATTGAAAGAGCAATTTTGTGTGTTTCAGACCTTGATCTCTCCTGTATTGGGTTCCTAGGGCTGCTCTAACAGAATGCCACCAATTACATGCCTGCAAGAATCTAGTTTCTCTCAGATCTGAAGACTAGAAGTCCAAAGTCAAGGTAGCCGCAGAACCATGGTCTCTCTGAAGGCTCTAGCAAAGAACCTGTCCTGTCTCTGCCTGGTTTCTGGTGGTTACCAACAAACAATGGCATGCCTTATCTTGTAGCTGCCCACAGCTCCTGTGTCTGTGTGTCTCTCTTTATGAGGACTCTATCTTAATTCAATATGACCTCATCTTAACTTGATTATACCTGCAAAGACCCTCTTTCCAAATTAGATCACATTCTCAGTTACTAAGGGTTAGACCTTGAGCTGTTTTTTGGTGAATACAATTAAACCCACTATACTACTTCATAAGAAAGTGGTTTATATTTATTTATTTATTTTAATTTTTAGTGAGAGAGAGAGAGAGAGAGAGACAGACAGACAGACAGGAAGGGAGAGAGATGAGAAACATCAATTATTTATTGCGACACCTTAGTTGTTCATTGACTGCTTTCTCATATGGGCCTTGACAGGGGGGCTCTAGCCAAACCAGTTACCCCTTGCTCAAGGCAGTAACCTTTGGGCTGAAGTTAGCAACCATGGGGTCATGTCTAGGATCTCAAACTCAACCTGGTGAACCTATGCTCAAGCCAGTGACCTTAGGGTTTCGAACCTGGGTCTTCTGTGTCCCAGGCCAATGATCTATCCACTGCACCACTGCCTGGTCAGGCTCATAGGAATGTTATGATAATTTAAAATTTAATAAATGCAGAGTGTTTAGAGTAGAGCCTGGAACAGAGTAAAGCTCAATAATGTCAAAATTGTTGTTATTATCATTTTATCCTATCTCCACCTGTTTGTATCTGACAAAGCTCTGCCTCTCTCAAACCCTGCACCTCTCATGTCTACCCCAGAATCAAAAAAGCTCCTTTGCTGTCCTGAATTCCCAAGGTAATTCATTATATACTATTATTACTGACCCACTGTAAAATCCCTCATCATAGAGGTTTTAAAAAAGTAGAGTTAGCTGCAGAATTTCTTCTTCAAGGGATAGGTTATTGGAAGATCAATACCCAAATTGAATGGAAGGGCAATTGCTCTTTGGGAAGGTGTGAACTCGCAAGTAATATCAGCACCCTGTCCATTGTGTTTCCCATTGCACTACATGTCAGCTCCCAATGGCACTTGTAATATAAAAAGGTCCCGAAAAGATGGATTAAAAACTATTCCTTCGTCAAAAACAAGCTCATTTCAGGCATGTGTTAAAAGATGGTTTTGGACCCTTCTCCCACTTCCCTTTTATTAATTAACCTCTCTCTCAATATTCTTCTCTCAACTCCTGTGTCCCAAACAAGCCAAGGAAAGAGGTATTGCCACTCTAGGAAAAATCTAGGGTATTGATTGTGCTATATTCATCAGTATTAATCATATTTCTGGTTCTGTAACAAGGGTGTGTTTAACACTAGATCCTGTGTTTTATGTGCCAGATTTTGCTTGGGATTTTCCTAGCAATAGTAGTCTACAAGGAAAAGATTTCCAAGACCTAGATTCACTTGTGCAGAATGGGAAATCCTTACTCTGCACTTGGGGTAAAGCTATATGCTTTTTTCCCCCTTTATCAAAGCTCAGCGTAAGCATTCCTGTTTTAGTCTTTTCAGGATGCTATAATAAAATAACACAGAATGAGAGCTTATAAATGACAGAAATTTATTTTTCAAAGTTCTGGAAGCTGGAAATCCAACATCAAGGTGCAGCATCATCGTGCTCCAGTGAGTCCTCTTTGTGTCTCATAGCTGATGACTTCTCATTGCGTCTCCTCGGTGGGGGAGAGAAGGAGCTCCATAGGGTCTCTGAAAACACAAATCCCATTTACGGGGGCTCCATTCTCATGATTTAGCACCTCACAAAGACCCCCACCTCCCAAAACTATCACAGTGATTGTTAGGGTTTCGACCTATGAATTTTACAAGGACATAAACATTTAAACCAGGCGTCCCCAAAGTATGGCCCCCTGAGGCCATTTATCCGGCCCCCAGCCGCACTTCCGGAAGGGGCACCTCTTTCATTGGTGGTCAGTGAGAGGAGCACTGTATGTGGCGGCCCTCCAATGGTCTGAGGGACAGTGAACTGGCCCCCTGTGTAAAAAGTTTGGGGACCCCTGAATAGCAAGCACTCAGGAAAAACTCAGCTAACGTAATAACAATGGCAGTCTTTCTCATTTGGTTATTGTTCCTTGTATAAAACTGGTAAAAAATTCTGTGGAGGAGGAATGATTACCAGGGCTGAATTGGGATATTCTTATGAGGCCTAGCCAAATGCTATCAATTCTCTTTAAAGAATCCTTCTTCTTTTCTCTGTCAAGTGAAATCTGGGTTTTCTCAAGGGATACTACTTTGACTGTAGGCTTCTCTTGTGCAGGAAGCTGCTGTTCCAATATCCTGTGGGCCTTGTATTCACATCAGGTTTGAGCTGTCATTTGAGGGTCACTGATTCTTCTACATTTTGACTTGTCAACTCATTCAAAAAGACCAATCATGTTATGGGGTCTTTCCTCTCTCTTCTTTGTTCTCCTCTTTCCTCTTATACTTACCCTCATTCTCATGCCCATATTTCTGTTCATTGGTAAGACAGACAACTTGAGTTAAAGCTTTGTCTCATTCCTTTTCTTTCTCAGGTGCTCGGGGATAACTTTCCCAAACAAAAGTGGTCACAAGCCAAACAGATATGCATTAGTCAGGGTTCTTCTGAGAAATAGAATCAGTAAGATTTATATATTTAGAGAAAAAGACTAATTATAAGTAATTGGCTTATGTAATAATGGAGGCTGAGAAGTCCTAACATCTGTACTCAGCAAGCTGGAGAACTTAGGTTGCATTGCATAAGTCCAGTCTGAGCCCAAAGGCTTGAGAACCATGAGAGCGGACAGTGTACGTTCCTGTCCAAAAGCCAGCAGGCTCCACACCCAAGAAGAACCCATGAGTCTGTCCACTGGTTTTAATGTTACTGTCATTAACAAACACTTGCTCATATGTATCCAGAATAATGTTTGAGCAAATGGCTGAACACCTTGTGGTGCAGTCAAGTTGTCACATAAAATTAACCACCACTAGATGGTTCTCTGCTCTGAGAGAAATTCTGCAGCCAGGTCTTCCATTTATTTTTACTTCCTACTCTCCTTAGATTATGTCAACAGTTTTATAATTGGTTGCCTGTTATCAATTGCCTCATACTATTTTATTCTTCAAATAACTGGCAGACTAAACTTTCTAAAAATGCCTTATCTTGCCTCTTTCTTGTCTACTCCATCCTATACCCATACTCCTTGAAAAAAAAAAAAAAAAAAAAAAGAAAGGTAAAAAGAATAGAATAGAATTTAAAAAGCCTAGTTTTGGACTACAAAGCCATCCACAAATTCCACATTTTTTTTTATGCATCCTGCTCTTCAGCCACAGCAAATTTTTCTTTTTCCCTCATTTTCCCTTTTAGTATTTTTTTCTCATAGAGCCTTTTCATTCACCTAAAATACTCATTCTTTTGCTCGCCTGCACATTCTTCTAAACTCAGGTAAAACTGCCTGTTCTCCACATAATTATAATAGAACTTCCAATTTAAAAATTTTATTTATGTGTCTTTTCTTACCACTAGTCAACATTTTCTAAAGTATGTACCTGAGAATAATAACCCCACAGAAAAAAAGGCCCTCTTTAAAAAAGAGTTTTGTATTTTATTTTATTTTAGAGGGGAGAGAGAGCGAGCAATTCATAGTAGTTGCTTTTTGTATGTGCCTTGATCAGGCAAACCTGGGGTTTTGAAATGGTGACCTCAGCATTCCAGATCAACACTTTATCCACTGTACCTCCACAGGTCAGGCAAAGGGTTCCTTATTTTAAAAATTGCAAAATATGTGTATTATATTCCCCTGTAAGTTGGTTATTTGTAATATATGTGCTAAAGACTCTAAGAAGTTCCTCAGAAAAAAACCTATTTAACTTTGCCTTCTCTAATATTTGACTTTTACTTTAGGTGTGAATTATTTTGCATATTGGCTAAAAGTTTGTTATGCTTCTTGGATCTATGGGTTCACTTTATTTGGAAAAGATTTAACATAATTTCTTCAAATGTTTTTCTGCTCTATTCTCTATGTTCCTTTTTGGATTCCTATTATATAACTAGACCATTGGGTACTTCGCCGTAGTTCACCAATACTCTCTTCATGTGTTTGATTTTTTCAGCCTTTCCCAGCCCCTGGCTTCAGTCTGAATACTTTCTTTTTTTAAAAAAAATATTGACTTATTTTAGAGAGAGAAGAAAGAGGAAAGAAAGAGAGAGAGAGAAAGAAACATTGATTTTGTTGTTCCACATATTTATGCATTTATTGGTTGATTCTTGTATGTACTGTGACCTGGGATTGAACCTGCAACATTGGCTTATTGGGATGATGTTCTAACCAGTTGAGCTACTGGTCCAGGGTTCAGTCTGAATACTTTCAATTGACCTGTTTTAGTCTTTTCTTCCTCAGTGTCAAGTTTCTACTAAGCTTCTCTCATGAATTTAAAAAAATAACAGATACTGGTTTTCTGGTTGGTTTTTTTAATGCTAGAATTATTATTGGTTCTTGGGAAAGTTTCCATTTCTTTCCAGAAATAACCTCATTATGTCCATCTTTTCCTAGAAATAATTTTATGTATTTATAAATTTTTTTTATAATAGAGGCATTATTTAAAGCCTCTATTAATTTCAATAATTGGATTCCCTATTGTTTGTTTCTATCCATTGTTTTCTGTTGATTACACTGGGGAACAAAATTTTTGTTGCATCCACAAAAACTCTTGTTCTTACCTAATTCGAGTGTGCCAATCTCAAATCTGACATTAGTTTTTCTCTGTAAGCTACAGTTTTTTTGAAATTCAAGATTTTACGTTTTCATATTATTGTAAAATTTTCAACATTTAGTTTAACATAATGAAGTAGAATGTCTTCTTGGGCATCATCTTTGTGAAATTTATATAATGCAGTAAATACACTAATACACTAAAAGATATGATTGCATCAGAATTTGTCTACAATTTTGAAATAGAACATATTAAAACACTTATTTTAATCATAAAATTTGCGCAAAACTTATTTACATTCTATTCAGGCAAAAATTTGCATTTGTAGTCTTGCGTTTGTGTACTTGTTGAAGACAATCTTGTTTGATGCTCCAGCAGTAGTCTGCTCGTTACTAACAGCTCCAAGATTTTCGGGAAATTTATCAAGGTGACTGTTCAGGAAGTGAATCTTAACACTCATGTTACATCCAATGTGCGGAAAGCCAACAGCATCCTTTGAACCAGAAGTTCATAGTTTTCTGCTTTTTTGTTGCCAAGGAAGTTCTTTGTAACTGCCACAAAAGACTGCCATGCTGCTTTCTCCTCCTTATTCATCTTCCTGGCAAATTCTTTGTCATGAATGAGGGTTCGAATTTGAGGTCCATCTAATACACCTGCTTTTATCTTCTCAAAAGACAAGGCAGGAAAAGCAGGAATAATATGTTGAAAGCATTCACTTTCTCTATTCAAAGCCTGAACAAACTGCTTCATTAAGCCAAGGTTGATGTGAAGTGGGGGAAAAATGATCCTGTATCAATTAACTACAGGTTCATTCACAATATTTTGCATCCCTACTTCCAGAGCTTCACTTTTCAGCCACTCCTTCTGTGTCCAGTGTTTCTCCCGAGCTTGGCTGTACCACAAACACAGAAAGCAAGGATACTTTGTGAAACCTCTCTGTTGTCCTAGCAGGAAATTTACCATTTTAAGATCCACACAAATGATCCAGTTATGCTCCTAATACTTCAGAAAATCAAGGACAATTTTTATGTCATTATAATCTTCTTGCAGATGAGTTGAATAGCCAATTGGAACCGCTGCATAAATATTACCATTGTGTAGGAGAACACATTTCAGACTCCTTTTAGAGCTGTCAAGAAATAGCTGCCATTCTGTTGGACTGTAAGTGGTAACACCCAGCTGGCTGAGAAGACTACTGATATCATGACAGTAAACAAAGTGTTTGTCTTCGGACACAAAAATTTGTTCACACTTCCTGAAATGGGTACTTTAGCTGACTGCTGAAGTATATTCTTTTCTTGAAGCCTGGAGGCTAATAACTCAGCTGCTTTCTTTGATAGGCCCAAATCTCTTACTAAGTCATTCAATTTGGGTTGGCTAAACTGCTGAGGGGTTAATGACTGCTTGGCATCAGAAGAAGACCCTTCAGATTCTACAACCATTTCCTCATGCATCTTATCAAAATACACTTGATCACCATGTTCACTTTCTTTGTCCTTAAAAGAAATAAAACCACTGAAAACTGGAACCAGTAGTGTCTCAGAGTGTGGGATAGGTCGTATTGCTGAAGGAATATTAGGATATGTTATCATATGCCATTTTATTTCTTGCCGATGCCCTTTGTATGGATCAGACAGAAATAACAGTCACTGCTGTGGTCCTTAGGTTCATGCCAAACCATGGAAATACCAAAAGGCATTCTTTTGCATTTTCCTTTTGCCAGTCACGAAACATTTCCTCACAATTATGACACTCAATATGAGGAGCCCAATTCTCATCTTGATTGCCAAGGGGAACTTGAAAATAGGCAATATATGCACGTGTCACAAATGATGAAATATTGTGCCTTTAACGTTGAAGTGTGTAACAGCCATATAGATAACAGAAGGTGTCAGGACTATTTTTATATTTATGCCTACTCGAAGAAGCCATGATTCAATCTTAAAACAAAATAAGAGTGTGTTTTAATCAGATAATAATATTTTACATTTAAAAACAACTACAATTATGTAAAAGTGATGTTTGTAAAACATTAATTGCCTTGTGGTTGTGTTTAATCCAAGAGTCGTTGCCCTTTAACTCCAATTTAAAAACCAATGCATGCCATTAACTGTAACAAAAAGAAATTAAAATTGCATAAAAACTAGAGCATGCACCAAAAATCAGATTTCATATTTGGAGTTAGCAATGCAGAAATATATAGAAACAGTTCTAAAACCTTATGCAACAGAAAATGAAAAAAATTTGTTCCCCAGTGTTGTCACATTTTTTTCTTCTCATATCTTGTCATTTAAATTTCTTCTTTATCTTTATAAAATGTAAAGGATTAAAGAAAATGAGAAGTGTTGTGAACAAAGTTGTGGTTTTTCTTCTTTCCTCCTTGTGGAGAATGAAAGTAGAATGTTCCACTCTCCAAACCAAGGGTGAGAGCTTCAAGAGACGGACTCTCTTGTAGAGTCAGTGGGTATCTGCAAGAAGGAAGGCTGGCAGTCCATTTGCTTTCTCCCAAGCTGATATGTCTTTGTGCCATTTTGCACCCAAACAAGTAAACAAGGGATAAACAATAAGGTGAGAGAGCACAGTAGTGAAATTATTGAATTTTTAAAAACTGACTATATTGCTACACTCAATGTGACAAGAACAGTTGAGTTTTGTATGAGTCAATTGGATCAACTAGGCTCATGCTGTCCTGTTCTTCAACTTAGATGGCTGCTACCAGGAGATTGGGGTAGGAAGTAAGGATACAAACAGAGGGGAAATTGAGGGGGGAAATCAGAAGAGTTTAATCCACATTGAGGAACTCTCAGTGAGGACTCCTGTAGGGCTTTCTGGAGAACTCATACATAAATACCACTGTTTTCCAAAGGATAGGAAAGGAAACATGGATAGGGAGTACTTGAAAGTATTGATTGTGCCTTTAATGACTGTACCAATCCATCAGGGTACACAATGCTTGCTGGTTATATTGAAGTTTCTCCTTTGGTGAGCTATAAGCCAGGGCTGTGTCTATCTTGCCTTGTACTTTATTCCTGCATGCCTAACACCATGCCTGGGGTCTCAGTGTTCCATAAGTATATCTTGAAAATATGAACAAATGAAACAGAATGCCCTCACTTCTCCCTGTATCTTCTCTTCACTTTCACATCTGACATATTATATATTTACTTAAGTACTTGGTTACTGCTTATCTTCCTCAAAGAATGCAAGCCCTATAAATGGGGTGGGGGCTTTGTTTTTCCACTTTGTGTCCCTAGAACAGTGACTGGCACTTAGTATGTGATCAACATTTTTTGAATGAATTCTTTTGCTGCATGTTACACTCTGAACACAGAATATAAAAATGGGAGAAGGAGCAAGCCAAAAAATATTGTTATGGCAAACATGTGATGTGTCTTTTGGTAGTGCAGATAAAATGGAGGCTGAAGAAAATTTATGTTAAAATAGTTTTCAAAAATAAATTGTGAATCTACTTCAGAAAATTTTTCTTTAGAGTGTTTAATGTTTTAATATATATCTTTATATGGCAAATTTGCTCAAATTTTTAAAAATTCTAACATTTTAATAATTCACTGTATGCCAAGGATAAAGAAACAATTCTTGATCAATAAGATTCCAATCTAAGCAGTTAGCTAAACACAAAATATTAATTAAAAAAAAAACAGCTGAAAAAACATTTGAATAATGGCTAACATGAGGCATTATGTAATAATTACAGAATCTGCTTAAGCAGACAAAGAAAATATTAATTTTAGAGAGATGTTGCCAAAAGTTTTAATTTATAAAATGAAGTAGTTTTTATATTGAAACTAAAGAATAGTTTTACCTAACAATATATTTGTGATATGCATTTGCTTAGGATATTTCTTGACTTATAGCCTTTTCCCTATCTTGCTTGTAGGAACATCATCAAACCATAAGCCAGGCAAGGGATCATGTCTTGGGTAGTTTGTGGCTGTCAGAATGATCGAGTTTTAGAGTGTTTGTAAACAGGACTTTGGCTGACATTTATCAGGGTCACTGTCTGTCATATCATGGTCAATGAAG
Source organism: Saccopteryx leptura (assembly GCF_036850995.1). Classification (NCBI taxonomy): domain Eukaryota; kingdom Metazoa; phylum Chordata; class Mammalia; order Chiroptera; family Emballonuridae; genus Saccopteryx; species Saccopteryx leptura. Next base: position 66,211,240 of record NC_089512.1, read on the forward strand.
CGAGTCAATAACTGTCCACTAAAAGAGATAATTAGCTTTTGCCTTACAATCCTGGACTTTATGTAACAAATATCTTCTCCAAGTAAACAACTGACAATCTGGTAAGCCTATGATGTAGCTCTTTGCTTCCCTTTATTGTCTGATTAAGATGCAGCCAACCTGAATATAAAATCCTGATCCCTGCTAATATAAGTAGGGTCAAACCAGGAACATGAGTCATAACACTTTTAGTCAAAGATAGTGGGTAAGTGAAAGACATGTCTTTGAGATTTTGCTTGACATTACTTAGATGCTTAGTAATAAAACTTAAGGCTACAATGGGACTCCAGAACACCTATTTTAATAACCACACTTACTAAAAACATATACTTTGACTTCACAACTTGTTGTTTTACCACGCAGGAAATTAACTAGGAAAGGATCTGCAAGTGACAATTTCTACAGTAATAGATTCTGATAATTTTTTCCAAACTGTTCTGTTGATGCTTGACATCGTAAGGAATCATGCCAGATTTATCAATCAAGTTGTGTCACTTAAAAAACACAGCAACCCCAAAGCACATTGTGACTGTTAAACATGAAGTTGCACTGGGCCATATCTATTTTAGAGAGAAAAAATACTATAAATACTTAGTACTTAGTGATCAATTATCAAATTAAGAAATGCTTTAGCCTGACCAGGAGGTGGCGCAGTGGATAGAGCGTCAGACTGGGATGCAGAAGGACCCAGGTTCAAGACCCCAGGGTTGCCAGCTTGAGCGTGGGCTCATCTGGCTTGAGCAAATAGCTCACCAGCATGGAGCCAAGGTCACTGGCTCAAGCGGGGGTTACTCAGTCTGCTGAAGGCCCGCGGTCAAGGCACATATGAGAAAGCAATCAATGAACAACTATGGTGTCACAACAAAAAACTGATGATTGATGCTTCTCATCTCTCTCCGTTCCTGTCTGTCCCTATCTATCCCTCTATCTGACTCTCTCTGTCCCTGTAAAAAAATAAAATTAAATTAAAATTAAAAAAAGAAAGAAATGCTTTAAAATTATCTCTGAAAATCAAAAGAGAGTTTTATATTTAATTTTTAACAATGAGATACATACCAAGGAATAAAGCACATGGAAACAAATATTTTAAATCATGTATATTACAACTTCACAAATTCATATTGATTAGGACCACTCTCAAAAGAGGTTCAGTTTTCTCCAATTTAATGCAATTATTAGCTTATGAGACACGTGAGGCATGTAGAAACATTCCCACATAGAAAAGAACTTACACCAAAGAATAAGCCACTGGAGCAAGACACAGGTGATAACAAGAAAAATAAATTTTCCTGAAGGTCTTTATCCATAAAGTTCCTAGAAAAGGTTTCTCTTTGACCCTCTTAACTAATATTTCTGTAGAATGTCAATGTCTTCAGCATCAAAAAACATTTTCTTCTAAGTTTCTCCTTCAGTCATTTTTAATTCCATTTCCTCTTTTCTTTTTGTTCTTTTTTTTTTTTTTTTTGAGTGAGAGTGGGGGAGATACAGAGACAGACTCTTGCATGCACCCTGACTGGGGTCTACCAGCAACCATTATCTGGGGCTAATGTTTTTCCATCTGGGGCCATGCTCATAACTGAGCTATTTTTAGCACCTGAGGCAGAGGATCCATAGAGCCATCTTCAGTGACTGGGGAAGACATGCTCGAATCAATTGAGCCATGGCTACGGGAGGAGAAGAGAGAGAAAGAAAGAAAAGGGGGGAGGAGAAACCAATGGTCACCTCTCTTGTGTGCCCTGGCCAGGGATTGAACCAAGGACTTCAATACTCCAGTCAACACTCTATTGCTGAGCCAACTGGCCAGAGTCATTTCCTTCTTTCTTGTCACTAGTAGAAACAAGGAAAAAATTGTACTCTATTTTTCTTCTCTATATTATTTTTAAATTGTTTTAATCTATAAAATCTTTTTAAAATAAAATTTTAACTTATAAGAAGATCAAAACTGCTTGGTTTGAAGGGCATGCAGGTGGTGTTCAGATCCTTCCTACAGGGACTACTTCATTGACCTAGTGAAGTCTACAAAGAACACCTAGAGTATAGTATGCTAACTACTATTTCATTTACCTTTGTATATTTAGGCCCAATTTCTAATATTAGTCATTTATTTTTACTGTTTTCTGCCCCTCTCCCCTCACATTTTAATAGGTGGAGCCTGAAATGAAAAAGTCTTGAAAAAAAAATCACGCTGAAATTCTAATGCAAGAAAACGAATGCCATGAATCTGGTTAAGTTCAATGTGATTGGTCTATTCTTTATACTGAAGATATGTTTCTTAATACCTTTGAGGACATGAATATCTTCACTGGTATTTTCTTGTTCCCAAAATTTGTGACTAAGTGAAAACTTTTAGAAGTTTATTAAAAATTCATTTTTGCTATGTTTTTAAAACTCTAAACTGATATATCAAATTATTGAATTTTTGTATATAGTTGTAACCATTTTAATATATGAAGGAGAGAGAAAAAGAAAATACAAATAAATTTCTGTGTGTTAATCTGACACACAAAGAAAGAAGTCTACACATAAAATGAGGGAGTGTAGAATAGTGTAGTGGGTGTCAATGTGTGATTGGTAATCAGTCTGCCTGGAGTTCAAATCCTCACACTAATTACTAGCTATATAGCTTTGGTAAACTATTTGATCTTCCAAAGCTCAAGTTTCATATGTGAAATGGGAATATTAATGGTGCCTGCCAGCCAGAGTTATTGTGAGGGAAAAGTGACATTGCACATATTTACTACTGAGGCCTCAAGTCAGCAAATATAGTTGGCTTTTGAACAATGGCTAGGCTTCAGGACTCCAACAAACCCCACCTTCCATGCAGTAGAAAACCACATATCATGTTTGACCCATAAAACTTAAGATGCCCATCAGTAGCCATATGGGGTTGATCCCAGAACCCCCTGTGGAACCCAAATCCATGGGTGCTGAGTCCCCTATGTAAAATAGCACACACAGATCAATGCATATAGTTAGTTGGCCCTCCACATCCACATATTCCCAACCACAGATAGAAAACCGTACAGGCATTTTTTGAAAGAAATCCATGCATAAGTGGACTCACTCAGTTCAAACTCATGTTGTTCAAAGGTCAACTATAGTCACATACCATTTATATTGCATAGCTTATTTGGGAAACAATAGTCTATTATAATTTTTGCATGCCACTTTAAATTTTTCAATGTTCAAGAATATTGAACATTGTTCTAACCTTTCTTGAGATTAAAAAAAATCAATGAATGTTAATAATAGACTTTTATTAGAGGGCTAAGTATTCTAACAAGTTTAATATTCTCATTCATGACTTGTAGAAATATAGGCAAAGAAGCAACATTGTCTGACTGCAAGTCATGGTTTAAAAAAATGCCTGATTTTTCATAGTGTTCCCTTTAACCATTAGAAAATATTTACTCTGCAAAAAGTTCTCTCTTTTTATTGGATCTTTAATAGCTTTGACTTTGAGCATTAGCTGGTAAAATTTTGAATCTTCATCAAATGTCCAAATGTCTGGAACTGAAAGTTGGAGAAAGCAGAAATCCTTTGAGGTGAATTGTGACCTGGGGCCTTATAAAGCTTCTCAAAGAACATCACAGTTTACCACCTGCTGTTACTTGCCTGTTTCATGAAAATTGGTAGTGTGGTGGGTGGGTGCTTCCACTACCCAAGTTTTGCAGCCTGTGAGAGCAAGTCATGTGAGAAGGAAAGATAATGTGGACTGCTTTGATGACAGTTGGCTATTGCCAAGGAAACTGCTCCCTTGGTAACCGTGGTCAGTACATCTGCCTAGTTGCATTTCTAACACTCACAAAGTCACTACCATGGAAAATGTGTTTTAAAACACAAACACACAGATAAAAAAACAAATAAAAATATAGTGGAGTTGATAAGGAATTTTTCTGCTATTATGGCAAAGTTGTTAGGGCAGAGTTCCAGTGTTCAGCAGAACATGGTGAGGGGTGTTAACTCATAAAAGAAAACCAAAATGTCCCCAATTTAAGCCAGCCTGTGAAACAAAACAAACCTAAATTTCATAAACCCAGATAATCATTGGATTTATGATTCACAATACACATGGGTTTAAGACTTCACAAGAGTGTTTGTAAGAATCTTATTCCAAACATTGAGTACCCCCAAGTACAGTTAAGCTAAAGTTTGCATAACTTTATCTATCTTAAAGAGAGATGTGGGCCCTGGCCGGTTGGCTCAGTGGTAGAGAGTTGGCCTGGCGTGCAGAAGTCCCGGGTTCGATTCCCGGCCAGGGCACATAGGAGAAGCGCCCATCTGCTTCTCCACCCCTCCCCCTCTCCTTCCTCTCTGTCTCTCTCTTCCCCTCCCGCAGCCAAGGCTCCATTGGAGCAAAGATGGCCTGGGCACTGGGGATGGCTCCTTGGCCTCTGCCCCAGGTGCTAGAGTGGCACTGGTCGCAACAGAGCGACGCCCCGGAGGGGCAGAGCATCGCCCCCTGGTGGGCGTGCCGGGTGGATCCCTGTCGGGCGCATGCGGGAGTCTGTCTGACTGTCTCTCCCTGTTTCTAGCTTCAGAAAAATACAAAAAAAAAAAAAAAAAGAGAGAGATGTGGGCAAGAGTGCAGGAGATAAAGACCCCTTCTGGAAAGAGTGCAGAATGTTAAGAGCTATCAAAAATTAAGAAAGGCAACTCTGAAGCAAAAGTCTAAGATCGTAGAAAATACTATTGTATTTAAGAACACTTGATTTATCCTCAGCTCTTCAGGAATGTAACAATGTAATAAGTAAGGAATACTTCCTTTGACTTTGTGAGGCTAGAGAGTTAAATTTTGAACATAAAAAGTTTAAATAAAGAGAAACAAAGACTTTAATATACAGTACTTACATGATTTTTATGGAAAGTTTACTGTTTATATGAGAATAATTTATAAATTATAGTTAACACAGTGAGTAAGATCTTCATTGACATCGTAATTTGAAGAGTTTATACTAAGAAGGAAAGGTGTAAATTCCAAGGCGTATGCTTTACAATTAAACACCTATATTAATATAACGGGCTAAATAAATAAGGAAAAGATATGTAATGTTAATTATATTTTATATTCTGAAAACAAACAATGAGAGGGAATGGAGATAAGCATGGGTTATGAAACTAAAAGGTCTTTAACAAAATTTTTAATGTGCTTTTACACATCTTAATGAAAATCATTTTAACATTACTGCTGATCAGGCAGCGTTTGTGACAGTTACCATCACCTGTGCTTGCTCACGAAAACTTGCTGTATGAGAGAGTGTCATCACCTAGAAGGAAGTCTTGAGAGTAACAATGGAGCATTCTTTGAAGGTTGCTAATGTTCACGATGGCATAGACTATGAGAATATACAGGAAAATACAAACTTCAACAACAGCCTGAAAAAGGAATACAGAAGAATTGGACTAAAAATAAAAAGAAATTTTAGAAAGACTTTAACTTATTTTACTTTGACTTTTTATGTTTGTAAAATGTGAAATATAATAAAAATGGTGTCTAAGTCTAAAACTGTTCTTTTGATAAGCATAGAATAAAAATTCTAGGTAATAGAAAAGCATTGCCTTATAGTTTAAACAGTACTCTTTTTTCTTTTTTAGATATACATTAAAATGGCACATCCTATAATTGACAGCATCTTACATTCAATAAAATATGGGACTAAATTTAGATATCATATTTCATTCTCTAAGAAGTGAGATAAGAAGAGGGAAGAGACTGCGATGGAAACACTGACCAGAAAGGGCACTACACACCTCTCTCTTCCTCCCCAACAAATGCAAAGATGGTAAAAGGAATTCAATGAATTGCTGATTAGTAAAGATAAAAGCACAAAGTTAGTAAGCCCTTCTCTATGGCAAATCACGCCATCACTAAACAATGACCAAATCAATTTCATACCTGACCTTGGTGTTTAACCTTACTCTGTTTCTATCACTTAATCTGAAATCCAACTTAACGTCTGCTTGTGCATCAGAGTAACAAAGGTCCATGCTACATATTTTCTCAAATAAACTTAAAAGAGAAAAACTTTCCCTTAAAAGATTGATGGATGCATTAGGTAGAGTAACACTAAGGTTGGCAGTTCTATAGAACAAGTTTATTTTCTCCCATATAAATTATTCTTCAAGAATATCTTCAATGTCAAGCTTAACATGCTTTCTTTACAATACTGCCAGTTAGTTGTTGTACATATTGTCTTTTAACCGATTTACCTACCACGGTCTTTTTGTGCTTGTGGATTAAAAAGTCAACACTGCATACACCTGTTTTCCTAATTTACCTGATAGAATCTTAAGGAAACATTCAAGGAGAATATCTTGCTTCCATAGTTACATCACTTTGTTTGAGATTCTATCAAAATTCAGCAATAGATAATACTGATTACAACTTCATAGTGTAACTTTCATTTTATTAAAAGTTATTTTCATTTTGGCACATTAACTACTACAGTATGAAAGTAAAAAATCTAAAAGTAAATTATGAAAATCTGTGTAATCCCCAGCAGATTTTTAAAAGTTTATTTTCAAAATACTTGTTCTTTTTAGATTCTCTGCACCAGGAAACTCTATTTACTAACCCATCCCTAGACATACACAATATTACTAAATCAATCCATTTATTTATTTATTTAAAATTTAATATCATTTATTTTTCATCCAAATTTAAAGTTAATATTTTTATTAACATTTTTTTGTGACAGAGACAGAGAGAGGGACAGATAGAGGCAGACAGACAGGAAGGGAGAAAGATGAAAAACATCAATTCTTTGTTGTGTCACCTTAGTTGTTCATTGATTGCTTTCTCATATGTGCCTTGACCGGGAGAAGGGGGTACAGCAGAATGAGTGACCCCTTGCTCAGGCCAGTGACCTTAGGCTCAAGCTGGTGAGCCTTGCTCAAACCAGATGAGCCCGAACTCAAACCATTGATCTTGGGGTTTCGACCCTGGGTCCTCAGTGTCCTAGTCCGATGCTCTATCCACTGCACCACCACCTGGTCAGGCTTTTTTTTTTTTTTTTAATTTTTTTAAAATTTTTATTTTTAATTTATTCATTTTAGAAAGGAGAGAGAGAGAGGGAGAGGAGAGAGAGACAGAGAGAGAGAAGGGGGAGGAGCAAGAAGCATCAACTCCCATATGTGCCCTGACCAGGCAAGCCCAGGGTTTTGAACCGGCAACCTCAGCATTTCCAGGTCGACGCTTTATCTACTGCGCCACCACAGGTCAGGCGGTCAGGCTTTTTTTATTAACTTTAATTTATTGTGTTAACATTGACTCAAGTGTCTCACTCAATATAACATCCTCACTCTCCACCCACCTGTTCCCCATTACACTCCCTTTGTCCCCCTCCCCTTAACTCCCTCCTCCCTTCCCTCTGGGACTTGCTGTCCCATTATCTGTATCTATGAGTTATATATATATAATTTCACTGATCCCTTCACCTTCTCTGATCCTATCCCCTCATCCCTCTTCCCTCTGACAGTTGTCGCTCTGCTCCCTGTGACCCTGCCTCTGCCTCTATTCCATTCCTCAGTTCACTTTGTTCATTAGATTCCACATATAAGTGAGATCATATGATATTTGTCTTTCTGTGCCTGGATTATTTCACTTAGCATAATAATATCCAGATCCATCCATGCTATTGCAAAAGGTAAGATTTCTTTCTTTTTCATAGCTGCATCGTATTCCACTGTGTATATGTATGATACCACAGCTTTTTTTTTTTTTTTTTTTTTTTTTTTTTTTTTTTTAAATAAATTTTTATTAATGGTAATGGGATGACATTAATAAATCAGGGTACATATATTCAAAGAAAACATGTCTAGGTTATTTTGTCATTAAATTATTTTGCATACCCCTTGCCCAAAGTCAGATTGTCCTTCGCCACCCTCTATCTAGTTCTCTGTGCCCCTCCCCCTCCCCCTAACTCTCCCCCTGTCCTCCCTCCCCCCACCCCTGGTAACCACCACACTCTTGTCCATGTCTCTTAGTCTCATTTTTATGTTCCACCAATGTATGGAATCATGTAGTTCTTGTTTTTTTCTGATTTACTTATTTCACTCCTTATAATGTTATCAAGATCCCACCATTTTGCTGTAAAGGATCTGATGTCATCGTTTCTTATGGCTGAGTAGTATTCCATAGTGTATATGTGCCACATCTTCTTTATCCAGTCTTCTATTGAAGGGCTTTTTGGTTGTTTCCATGTCTTGGCCACTGTGAACAGTGCTGCAATGAACATGGGGCTACATGTGTCTTCACGTATCAATGTTTCTGAGTTTTGGGGGTATATACCCAGTAGAGGGATTGCTGGGTCATAAGGTAGTTCTATTTGCAGTTTTTTGAGGAACCACCATACTTTCCTCCATAATGGTTGTACTACCTTACAGTCCCACCAACAGTGAATGAGGGTTCCTTTTTCTCCACAGCCTCTCCAACATTTGCTATTACCCGTCTTGTTGATCATAGCTAATCTAACAGGTGTGAGGTGGTATCTCATTGTAGTTTTGATTTGCATTTCCCTAATAACTAATGAAGCTGAGCATTTTTTCATATATCTGTTGGCCATTTGTATCTCTTCCTGGGAGAAGTGTCTATTCATGTCTTCTTCCCATTTTTTTATTGGATTGTTTGTTTGTTTGTTGTTGAGTTTTATGAGTTCTTTGTAAATTTTGGAAATTAGGCCCTTATCTGAGCTGTTGTTTGAAAATATCATTTCCCATTTAGTTGGCTGTCTGTTTATTTTTATATCAGTTTCTCTTGCTGAGCAAAAACTTTTTATTCTGATGTAGTCCCATTCATTTATCTTTGCCTTCACTTCTCTTGCCATTGGAGTCAAGTTCATAAAATGTTCTTTAAAACCTAGGTCCATGAGTTTAGTACCTATGTCTTCTTCTATGTACTTTATTGTTTCAGGTCTTATATTTAGGTCTTTGATCCATTTTGAATTAATTTTAGTACACGGGGACAGGCTGTAGTCGAGTTTCATTCTTTTGCATGTGGCTTTCCAGTTTTCCCAACACCATTTGTTGAAGAGGCTTTCTTTTCTCCATTGTGTGTTGTTGGCCCCTTTATCAAAGATTATTTGACCATATATATGTGGTTTTATTTCTGGGCTTTCTATTCTGTTCCATTGGTCTGAGTGTCTATTTTTCTGCCAATACCATGCTGTTTTGATTATTGTGGCCCTATAATATAGTTTAAAGTCAGGTATTGTAATGCCTATACCACAGCTTTTTAATCCACTCATTCACTAAAGAACACTTTGGCTGTTTCCATATTATACATCATGATCAAGTGGGATTTATTCTGAGGAGGCTGGTACAATATTTGCAAATCAATAAATATGATTCATCATATAAACAAAAGGAAGGATAAAAATCACATTATTATATCAATAGATGCAGAAATAGAATTTGAAAAAAAAGCATCCAACACCCATTTGTGATCAAAACTCTCAGCACTATGCGAATACAGGGAACATACCTCAACATAATAAAGGCCATCTATGACAAACCGACAAGCAACATTGTACTCAATGGGCAAAAATGAAAAGAAATCCCTTTAAGATCAGGAACAAGGCAGGGGTGCCCACTTCCACCACTCTTATTCAATATAGTTCTAGATGTCCTGGCCACAGCAATCAGACAAGAAGAAGAAATAAAAGGCATTCAAATTGGAAAAGAAGGAGTAAAACTACTATTATTTGCTGATGACATGATAGAAACCATACAGTCCCAGTCAAAAAACTACTGGACCTGACAAATGAATTTGTCAAGGTAGCAAAATATAAAATTAATATTCAGAAATCAGGGGCATTTTTATACACCAACAATAAACTATCTGAAAAAGAAATTAAGGAAATAATCCCCTTCACTATTGCAGCAAAATAATCCATTTAATGTCGGCATTGTCTTACTTGAGAGTTTGTTTTTGAGCCCTGATCTTTCCTCATTGATAATATAATTTTTGGAGTATCCAGTAACTTCTGGCAAATAAAACTGTGTGTAGCACCAGGAAGGCCATATTTCCCAGCCTGCTTTGCAACCAAGTGGGTCACGTGACTATATTCTGGCCAATACAATATGGACAGAGATGATATATACTGTATAGTCAAATGTTCATTTTTCTGTTTGTTTGTTGATAAATACAAATTTCTAGGGAAGACTGTGAGACTTCATAGAGGGATGAGTAATAGGATGAAGCAGCCTGTGTCCGATTATAACTCTGTGAACAGAGTAGCCCACACTCCCAGTCCACATTTGATGGTGCTAAGACAGATATCAGCCTCTGTTGTGTCCAATTGCTAAATGCTGGAACTGTTTGTTACAGCAGATAGGGCTACTGAACCTGACCAGTATTGATATACCAGTATAACATTCATGTCCACACCTATGTTCCTTAGGAACTCCACCAGACATTATATAATATAAATAAGTAGCCTTTGTAACACAGGAAACCATAATTAAAACGTATCTGGACATTTGTTTTTTTACCTCAAATATGTTTGAGTACCTATGTTCTAAGGACTAGGATAAATCCAGGGATATAATAATGAACCAAAGAGACAAGTTTCTTTTTCCTCGAGCTTACAGTCTATGAAGTAGACATTCAGCAATGGATCACATATATATATATATATAAATGTTAAGATATAAACATGATCATTTTCATAACACAGAGAATTATGAACCTATCAGACATAAAAATAGAGCATTTGCCTCAATCATGGAGACAACCATGAAGAAGGATTTCATGCTGAGGGGACAAATATGTGTTCCCATGTGGAATTCAGATGATATGAAGCAAAATAAGAGAGGGCCAGGGTAGGTGGGGGAAGAGAGAATGCAAGGAAATCGTGTAAGATGAGTCTGGATGAGAGTGCAGGAGTCAAACTTGTCTGGAGAAAATATTTTGCTCTTTACCCAGATACTAAATGATCAGATTTGCCTTCCAAAAAAGGTGTCTCTCTCTACATTTTAGGGGAATGGATTGAACATGAAAAAGTGCTTGAATGTTAACATGAAGAGAGAATGTGATAATATAAACATCGTCTATCGTTTTATGACTACATCAAAAATAAAAATAAATATATAAACAGTTTAATGTGGAATATTTTTGGGGTTTGATGTTGTTTGATAAACTTTAGTTACTTTTAATTTTGGGCTACTTTTCTTTTTACCATTTTAGATTACCTTAAGAGTTCAGTCTGGTAAATTTGAGGCTGAAGACATTTGCCTCAGGATACTGAGAACATCCTAGGCAAATGAAATTGCAGCAAAATAAGAGGCTGGTTTGAGTGAGATTTTTTTTTTGCCATCAGTGGTTCTGCACCCAATCCTCTTGGGAAAATACAAGTCACCTATCCATACCAAGCAAAGAGGAGGACCCCCATAAGAAGCATGGACATTTTCTGACACTCTGTGGGAAGATATGATAACACCTTAGTTTCTCTACAGAATTTATGAAGCAGAAGCATGAAGATGAAAGACTTCCTCAGTTTCCCTAATTTACCCAGATTTCAGCACCAGTTAATTTGTCTCAGACAATTTCTCAATCCCTGAGTATTATATGTTAATTTTTGAATCTTTTGTACTGATTTTTTTCTCTCTATATATGAAACCACTGCTACAAAGGCCTGTGATTAAATAATCATTTTCAGATGTCCCCTGAGCCCCAATCTGATCTATTGCCCTTGTGATTCAGGCAGGAGCCAGACAACTATACAAACCTCAGGGCAGGTTCATAACGCCCTCTGTCTCCCATGAATGAGAAGGAGTTCAGCTCATTGTTGACCTTTACTTTCATTTTTACTATTTTATTATTTATTTTTAAATTGAATTTATTGAGGTGACTCCAGATAACATAATTATATAGGTTTCAGGTGCCCATTCTACAAATCTCTGTACAGCATATTGTGTGTTCACTCCCCCAAGTCAAGTCTTTGTCCATCACCATCTATTCCCCATACCTCCTCCATCGCCCCTCTCTCCCCACAATCACCACACTGTTGTTGATGTCCATGAGTTTTTCTTTCTTGTGTCCGTTTTTGGTTTATCCTTCTACCTCCCTCACCCCTTTTTCTTTTAGATACACGCTTTACCTTCCTAGAGGTAACATATGTAGAGAATGCTAAATAGATTGCCTAGCACTGAGATGCTTCTAAAAGATGTCTTTTCTCTGTAAGAAAGAATGATTGATTCTAAGTAGTTCTTTTCTAAGGTACAATTGTAGATCTTCAAAAGTCAGGCTTTAATTTAAAGATATTAACTTTTGAGTCACTTGACTAGTCAGTTTAGGAAGCAACAATCTCTTAAAACTCTTATAATTACACTTGGACAAGTTTGCATGTAGGACCACAAGTCCATCAGCTTATTATAACCATGGCACATTCCGCACACCATCTTCATTATCTTGTGCTAAAGTAGAGAACGCGCACTCTTCTGTGGGTAATTTTAGATTGCCCACTGACATACTCCGCAGTGTTTATAAAGAAAACAAAACTTGGATGTTGGCCCTTGTAATTATAACTGGCAGAATTGCTACACCCAAAATCACATAATCTCGTCACCATATTATATCTTTGAAGACATCTGCTTGCAAAGCAGTAACAAGGAATTTGAAATCTAAAAACAAACTTTGTACTAGATTGATTGGTTTGGCGAGCCATGTTTCTGAAGCACTGATGGATTCTGAAAGACATATTCCTGAACTTCAAGAAAAGTTTAAAATATGCTGTAATGGAGCTACATCAAATTGTCCTTGGTGTGGACAACTGGATTAGAGTTTGTTATTCGAGTGCCTACATTGCTAAGGAAAGTCCACTGATCCAATGGAAGATGCCATACATTTCATAATCAATTTCCAAATAATGAAACATTTTGATAAATTCAGTTTCACCTGAGAAATTATCACTGTTAAGGTTTTGAGGACAACCGAGAAGACGAGACATTCGACCAAGGGGTGAAAGCTAATCTACGACCTCATCTTGACTATTTACAAGTATATACTTTTCTTCATATTGATTTGGGCATGGATCTGAACTCATTTCTGAGTAGTTACACTTTCTTTTGGGTACCTCATTTTATGGCTTGCAGAGTTTCTAAACTAATAGCATTGTTACTGAGAGATAAAATGTAACAATTAATTAAGCAACTAATTAATCTGCTCTGAAGATGAATAGGAATCTTTCATAGGCGACTTAAGCCCATGTATTTGAATTAAGTGTAAAAGAAAAACAATGCAACATCCTGAATTTGTTGCCAAAATAAAATTGTCTACATTTTGTGCAGTCGTAGAAGGTCCTACCCTCCTTCCACAGCTCTAGCCAAAGAATCTGTTTTTCCTTCCTTAACACTGTGTTTTCTGAAACCCAGCACCAGTTGTTCAACACTAACCTGATTTAAGATGTCTGCTGGAAAAGTGAAAGCAATCTCCTTATGCTGCATTAGTTCAGAGTGACTAACAAACATCAATGTTTAGAATCTCCAATGGGACAAATATTTACTGTTTAGTTAGCAAGTTTATTTTAATACTCTTAATCCAAAACTACTTTGCTGGTGGTAATGCTTTGAACATTGCCTATATTTTAGACAAAGTAATTTTCTCCCCAACTGTTAAACATTACATGTATAAATAGATACATTGTCTAAAAAGTATAAAATTGTGTATATTATTTTTTAGATGTCAAATATATTTTAAAAGCTTTAGAGAAGTTATTTTTTTATTTTTTTGCTCATTCTAACCCTAATTTTTATTTGTTGAAAGTATTTTTTTCCAAATGTTTTTCTGAGAAGTGCAGAGTAACAGCTGCTACCCTGGAGGGCTGAGCTATTGAGTGTTAGTGTCATGTTTGAATATAGGTTGTTTTTCTCATACATCTCATTCTTGGAAATACACAAACAAGAAAGTTAATAATTTTGATATGAATTTAAAACTTCTAAATGTCTTTATATATGTTGCACAAATTTGGAAAATACTATGAAAATCAGCAAAGCAATAGTATGATAGGAAATGTGAAAGTAAAACAAATGATTTTAGCATGAAGAATGACTTATGTTAATGGAGTTAATTCAGCCTTTCATTTTGTGTGTTTATGGTGCAGTTATTCAACATGTTTCTTTCTTTTTTTTTTTTTCAGGTTGGGCATTTCAGGGAAACTTTGGCTGAAGAAAATCAGAACAGACAAGAGACAATGCAAAAGAAAAATAAAACCATCTCATGAATACGTCATTCTAGAACTTTCTGTTTGCCAAGCAATGAGACTAAGATGTGTGGACCTAGGTACACACAGGTAGCTACTTGAGTTCTCAGGACTTCCACAGAACACTCTGGGGACAAAAGACTAGAAGAAGTTTCTAATTAGAAGAGGTAGGTGGCATGTGCTGAATCGTACTTTCTTTAGAGTGTGTAGCTTTGTGCCCACAGATAGATGGCCAAGTTATAAGTTTGGGTGATATTTTATGCAGGTGTTTTGCCGGATTAGTTTTCTAAGGTGTATTCTTGGGCCAGATAAATCTTGATCATCAAGAGAGGATAAATACACATGCATCCACTGCTAATAAATTTATCTTAAAGGCTTCTGATGTATAGATTTCTCCCAGGTTCTGAAAATCTAGAACACCCCGTGACTTCTGTTTGGCTCTCTCAAATGTGAAGGAAGCAATACAACAGTTCTTGTATTCCCTCGGAAATGTAAAGATGAAATTTTTGCAGTGAGTAATGGTACAAAGATAATTATGTTTATATTCATGGCGCTTAATTATAGAGGAGTGTGGGTAGTCAAATAACAAAACAGCCTTAAACAAGGGAAAAGGTCTTCCGCTCCTTTGACACAAACACTTGCAAAAGCTGAGAGGAGCGTCACCGCACCTGCAGTGGGGGGCTCACTTGGGCTTCGTCAAGCAATGGCTGTCGCCCTAGTTCTCAAGTCACTTCTCCGCAGTAACCATTTTGATAAGGTTACATGTGGATTTTTGTCTGAATCGCTGATTTGCTTGACAAGATTGTAATCTTTTGCTTTAAATATAATAGAACAAACATATGAAATTTTTTAAGAGTCAACCTGTGACTCATAACCAAGTATCAAAAAAAAGATTTTGTCTACACTTTGATTTCTTTTTTTTTGTAACTGAAATGATCAAATGACTAGTTTTCATTATAAACACCATATTTTAATTTTATAAAGAAAGCCTGACATTCTTCACAGATGAAATATAATAGTAGCATAAAACCCAGAGACGATTCTTTCCCCCTGAAAACTGAGAGTGTTTGCTGATTGTAATTGTAATTTTAACACACACACACACACACACACACACACAAATCAATTTTGCTTAACATAACATCAAACAATTAAAAATCAAACACCTGAACTGGTCAGACATAGATAAAACCAAAGTATGAGGCGATGAAATTGTATACAGGAGAACAAGAACAACACACCCAGACATCCACAGTGTAATTGACCATTCAAAATAGAGTTAAAAAGTTCTCAAACATGCAAGTTTGAATTTTAAAATTAAGCCTTCCAATTGCCAATTTCAAAAAATATAATGAGGTTAGAATGGCCTTCTTATTATGCATGGTTTTATATCTTTGGATTTCAGAATTACCTTGTATGCATTTTCAACTTTGCTACAATTTCTGGACTGTTTTTATTTCTATTTTAAAAATGCTAAACAGTAAGATGTGCTTCTGCTTTGCATTCTAATTGCACGTGACTGATTTGCACGCAGAAAAAAACCCTCATTTTCAGATTAAGAATCACGCACTAAGAAATAATTATTGTTCTACTCGAAAAAACTATTTCCCTACTTTCTCCCTTCATTTATGTGAACTGTTTGCTATGTTTCTCCCAGGTTGATCCTTTGCATAGACCACCGTGCATTGCTCTTCAGGAACTAAAATAATGCAAATAGAAACGAGGAATAAATATACAACTGTTTTGACTACATTCTTCTGTTTGCAACATAACACTTGCCTTTTATTATTTTATCTTCAACAATCAAGGGGTGGCTAAATGGTTGCAGGTGGTGATGAAAATAAAAGCCATCCATCATTATTTATTAGGCATGAAAAAGATGCACAATAATGTAATTTAATCTCAGAGCAGACAATTATTTCCACATATTGATAATACAATGTGAAAACTGTCATGAATTCTAATATGATATTTTGGCTTTATTGGCGAAGCACAGTCAGCATGACAAATAATGAAATTGCATCCAAAAAGAAAAAAGAAAAAACCCCGGTAACTATGTGCATATGTCAATATCATGGGTGGAAACCATCACCACAATTTTAAATCTCTTCATTATAACTTGACCAGTTCAACAGTTTAAAATGGAGAAAAAGTACATTTTCATGTTTCACTATTTAAAACACAATCTATTAATTTGCACCACAATTTATAGTCTGAATAAGCATGGACTATGTGTTTTATCATATAAAGTTTTGAAGAAAAGCTAGTCTGCTAAACTATTTGCAAATATATAAGTATGGGTCAAATATGGAACATTCTTTTTCTCATGTTAGTCTGGTAAAAGTTTGCAGATGAAAACTGTGATCTCTACTTTGGAGAGCATACACACGACTATTAAATGTGGCAAAGAATGTACATTTTAGCCAAATACAGCAAAAAATTGTTGAAAAGAAATATTTTGGTAGGAAAAATCCAAACTGATGAGATGCTTGGTCAAAAAAAAAGGTTAGTTTTTTGTTATATTAATGATTCCTGTTTCCATTTGTTGTCTAACTCTCCCTTCAAACAGGCTTCAGTAGGTGAAAATACGATGAAAGAGAAACAAAGCAGCATTTGATTTCTGTAGATAAAAACAAAAATAATTTTATGACTTACATTTGAATAGATTTTGGTTTCTATCAGAAGAGCAATAGTGATTAGAGACTTTCCTAGTTAGAAATAAGTGAAATGGTTTTCAAAGTTCATTATATAGTGTTCATACACACACACACACACACACACACACACACACACATACACACACACACACACACACAGTCTATAGCACATGTACACAGCAGGCTCTGTACTTTTTTCCATGTAGATTAGAGATGTAAATATAAGCTTATTGGATGAGATAAATGACCTCCTCTTAGAAAAATACCTTTTTTAATTATTAAGGTAGGAAAATATTTTAGACTTGGCTTTAAGTAGTGGACAGGACCTAGAAGAAAAAGTATCTTTGAGTGATCACAACACTGTGACCATTCTGGGCTGTGAGAGAAAATTTATATATCATGTGGTTACTCAGTTTTATAAAGGGAACCTAAGAACAAGTGTAGGCACTAGCTAGGAAAAACAAATGAAAGAAATCATTTAAAAAGTCAATAAGCCACAGGAAATCTGGAGACTGTTTAAAAACACCTTATTGGAAGCCTAGCAAAAGTATGTGCCAGAGATCAAAGGGACACTTGGAAATGTGGCCCAAGTAAGGAAACCAGAGAGATCCGCAAACTATGTCAGGTCAGGTGTGAACAAGGATGCAGGCAAGCCAAGAGAGAATTCAAGAGTGCCTTGCAAGTGACTCCAAAACTAATAAAAATGTTCTTCAAAATATATCCATGACAGGAAACCAAGGAAGAACTAATGGGCCAATCAAGTGACCAACTCTGAGCAGAAGACATATTCTTCTTGAAGGATGGAAACTCTTCTGACTTCGCTAAACTGATAAATAAATGAATGAATGAAAACAATCACTTTTATTCACTTATCCAATCTTCCATATATCCAACCAATCATCTATTCATTTAAAAATAATTACAGAATACTCACTGTCAGCCAGATTTTGGATTCAGTACTGGGAATATAGAAATACATAAGTAGGCCTTTCTTCCTTCCTTTCTATATGTATATTCATCAACTGATCCTTCCTGCATTTGATTACTTGTCAAAAAATTTACAGAATGTATATTTTAAAACAGTCCATGGATTAAACCATTGGAATGTATTAATAAATAAGACATTCATTAGGTCATTCAACAAATATTTGAGTATTTACAATGCCAAGGGCTGGCCCAATTCTTTTTTTTTTTTTTTAAATAAATTTTTATTAATGGTAATGGGATGACATTAATAAATCAGGGTACATATATTCAAAGAAAACATGTCTAGGTTACCTTGTCATTAAATTATGTTGCATACCCCTCGCCCAAAGTCAGATTGTCCTTCGCCACCCTCTATCTAGTTCTCTGTGCCCCTCCCCCTCCCCCTAACTCTCCCCCTGTCCTCCCTCCCCCCACCCCTGGTAACCACCACACACTTGTCCATGTCTCTTAGTCTCATTTTTATGTTCCACCAATGTATGGAATCATGTATTTCTTGTTTTTTTCTGATTTACTTATTTCACTCCTTATAATGTTATCAAGATCCCACCATTTTGCTGTAAATGATCTGATGTCATCATTTCTTATGGCTGAGTAGTATTCCATAGTGTATATGTGCCACATCTTCTTTATCCAGTCTTCTATTGAAGGGCTTTTTGGTTGTTTCCATGTCTTGGCCACTGTGAACAGTGCTGCAATGAAGATAGGGCTACATGTGTCTTCACGTATCAATGTTTCTGAGGTTTTGGGGTATATACCCAGTAGAGGGATTGCTGGGTCATAAGGTAGTTCTATTTGCAGTTTTTTGAGGAACCACCATACTTTTCTCCATAATGGTTGTACTACTTTACAGTCCCACCAACAGTGAATGAGGGTTCCTTTTTCTCCACAGCCTCTCCAACATTTGCTATTACCCGTCTTGTTGATAATAGCTAATCTAACTGGGGTGAGGTGGTATCTCATTGTAGTTTTGATTTGCATTTCTCTAATAACTAATGAAGCTGAGCATCTTTTCATATATCTGTTGGCCATTTGTATCTCTTCCTGGGAGAAGTGTCTATTCATGTCTTCTTCCCATTTTTTTATTGGATTGTTTGTTTGTTTGTTGTTGAGTTTTATGAGTTCTTTGTAAATTTTGGAAATTAGGCCCTTATCTGAGCTGTTGTTTGAAAATATCATTTCCCATTTAGTTGGCTGTCTGTTTATTTTTATATCAGTTTCTCTTGCTGAGCAAAAACTTTTTATTCTGATGTAGTCCCATTCATTTATCTTTGCCTTCACTTCTCTTGCCATTGGAGTCAAGTTCATAAAATGTTCTTTAAAACCCAGGTCCATCAGTTTAGTACCTATGTCTTCTTCTATGTACTTTATTGTTTCAGGTCTTATATTTAGGTCTTTGATCCATTTTGAATTAATTTTAGTACACGGGGACAGGCTGTAGTCGAGTTTCATTCTTTTGCATGTGGCTTTCCAGTTTTCCCAACACCATTTATTGAAGAGGCTTTCTTTTCTCCATTGTGTGTTGTTGGCCCCTTTATCAAAGATTATTTGACCATATATATGTGGTTTTATTTCTGGACTTTCTATTCTGTTCCATTGGTCTGAGTGTCTATTTTTCTGCCAATACCATGCTGTTTTGATTATTGTGGCCCTATAATATAGTTTAAAGTCAGGTATTGTAATGCCCCCAGCTTCATTCTTTTTCCTTAGGATTGTTTTGGCTATTCGGGGTTTTTTATAGTTCCATATAAATCTGATGATTTTTTGTTCCATTTCTTTAAAAAATCTCATAGGGATTTTGATGGGAATTGCATTAAATTTGTATATTGCTTTGGGTAATATGGCCATTTTGATTATATTTATTCTTCCTATCCAAGAACAAGGAATATTTTTCCATCTCATTGTATCTTTTTCGATTTCCCTTAATGCTTTGTAATTTTCATTATATAGGTCCTTTACATTCTTTGTTATGTTTATTCCTAGGTATTTTATTTTTTTTGTTGCAATCGTGAAGGGGATTATTTTTTTGAGTTCGTTTTCTAATATTTCATTGTTGGCATAGAGAAAGGCTATGGACTTCTGTATGTTAATTTTGTATCCTGCGACCTTACTGTATTGGTTTATTGTTTCTAATAATCTTTTTGTGGAGTCCTTCGGGTTTTCGATGTATAGGATCATATCATCAGCAAAAAGTGATACCTTTACTTCTTCTTTTCCGATATGGATGCCTTTTATTTCTTTGTCTTGTCTGATTGCTCTGGCCAGAACTTCTAGCACCACGTTAAATAAGAGTGGAGAGAGTGGACAACCCTGTCTTGTTCCTGATTTAAGGTAGAAAGTCCTCAGTTTTATGCCATTTAAAATGATGTTGGCTGATGGTTTATCATATATGGCCTTTATCATGTTGAGATATTTTCCTTCTATACCCATTTTGTTGAGAGTCTTAAACATAAAATTGTGTTGTATTTTATCAAAAGCCTTTTCTGCATCTATTGATAAGATCATGTGGTTTTTGTTCTTTGTTTTGTTGATATGCTGTATTACGTTAACCGTTTTGCGTATGTTGAACCATCCTTGAGATTCTGGGATGAATCCCACTTGATCATGATGTATTATTTTTTTAATATGTTGTTGTATTCGGTTTGCCAGTATTTTGTTTAGAATTTTAGCATCTGTATTCATTAAAGATATTGGTCTGTAGTTTTCTTTCTTTGTGCCATCCTTGCCAGGTTTTGGTATGAGGGTTATGTTGGCCTCATAAAATGTGTTTGGAAGTATTGCTTCTACTTCAATTTTTTGGAAGACTTTGAGTAGAATAGGAACCAAGTCTTCTTTGAATGTTTGATAGAATTCACTAGTATAACCGTCTGGGCCTGGACTTTTATTTTTGGGGAGGTTTTTAATAGTTTTTTCTATTTCCTCCCTGCTGATTGGTCTGTTTAGGCTTTCTGCTTCTTCATGACTCAGTCTAGGAAGGTTGTATTGTTCTAGGAATTTATCCATTTCTTCTAGATTGTTGTATTTGGTGGCATATAATTTTTCATAGTATTCTACAATAATTCTTTGTATATCTATGATGTCTGTAGTGATCTCTCCTCTTTCATTTTGGATTTTATTTATTTGAGTCCTGTGCCTTTTTTCCTTGGTGAGTCTTGCCAAGGGTTTGTCAATTTTGTTGATCTTTTCAAAGAACCAGCTCCTTGTTTTATTGATTTTTTCTATAGTTTTTCTGTTCTCTATTTCATTTATTTCTGCTCTGATTTTTATTATCTCCTTTCTTCGGCTGGTTTTGGGTTGTCTTTGTTCTTCTTTTTCTAGTTCCTTAAGGTGTGAAGTTAAGTGGTTTACTTCGGCTCTCTCTTGTTTGTTCATATAGGCCTGAAGTGATATGAACTTTCCTCTTATTACTGCTTTTGCTGCATCCCAGAGATTCTGATATGTCGTATTTTCATTTTCATTTGTCTGTATGTATCTTTTGATCTCTGCGCTTATTTCTTCTTTGACCCATTCATTTTTTAGAAGTATGTTGTTTAGTTTCCACATTTTTGTGGGTTTTTCCCCTTCTTTTTTGCAGTTGAATTCTAGTTTCAAGGCTTTATGATCAGAAAATATGCTTGGTACAATTTCAATTTTTCTAAATTTGCTGATATTGTCTTTGTGGCCCAACATATGGTCAATTCTTGAGAATGTTCCATGTACACTAGAGAAAAATGTATACTCTGTCGCTTTGGGATGAAGTGTCCTGTAGATGTCTATCATATCCAGGTGTTCTAGTATTTCGTTTAAGGCCACTATATCTTTATTGATTCTCTGTTTGGATGACCGATCTAGAGCCGTCAGCGGAGTATTGAGATCTCCAAGTATGATTGTATTTTTGTTAGTTTTTGTTTTAAGGTCAATAAGTAGCTGTCTTATATATTTTGGTGCTCCTTGGTTTGGTGCATATATATTAAGGATTGTTATGTCTTCTTGATTCAGTGTCCCCTTAATCATTATGAAGTGACCATTTTTGTCTCTGAGTACTTTTTCCGTCTTGTAGTCAGCATTATCAGATATGAGTATTGCTACACCTGCTTTTTTTTGGGTGTTGTTTGCTTGGAGTATTGTTTTCCAGCCTTTCACTTTGAATTTGTTTTTATCCTTGTTGCTTAGATGTGTTTCTTGTAGGCAGCATATAGTTGGATTTTCTTTTTTAATCCATTCTGCTACTCTGTGTCTTTTTATTGGTAAGTTTAATCCATTTACATTTAGTGTAATTATTGACACTTGTGGGTTCCCTACTGCCATTTTATAAATTGCTTTCTGTTAGTTTTGTATCTAGTTTGATTCTTCTCTTTTGTTTTTCTATCATTTGTTTCTGTTTGTTTGTGTTCCATACTTCTTTCCTCTGTTGCTATCTTTTTTAAGTCATGTGTTTTTGTGGTGGTTTTTTCTAGGGTGGTTACCATTAAGTAATGAAAAGGGTACCTACCATATTCATTGTAGTACCCTATCTTATAAGTATTTCTGCACTTCATCGTCCTTTGCTACTGTTAATCTCCATTCTCTCCCCCCCTTTTTTTTCCTTTGTTGTCACAGTTTAAGTTTGGTTTTATTGTGTTCTTGGTGGAGCTGTTACTTGTGGTGTTGTTTTCTTTTGTTCTTTGAATCTGGTTGGAAAACCCCCTTTAGTATTTCCTGGAGTGGGGGCTTTCTGCTGCTAAATTCTCTCATCTTTTCTGTATTTGTGAATGTTTTTATATCTCCTTCATACTTGAAGGATAGCTTTGATGGGTATAGTATTCTTGGCTGAAAGTTCCTCTCTTTCAGGGCTTTAAATATTGGGGTCCACTCTCTTCTAGCTTGTAGAGTTTTTGCTGAGAAATCTGATGATAATCTAATAGGCCTTCCTTTATATGTTGTACTCTTCTTTTCCCTGGCTGCCTTGAGAATTTTTTCTTTGTCATTGGTTTGTGTCATCTTTATTATGATGTGCCTTGGAGTGGGTTTGTTGGGGTTAAGAAAACTCGGTGTTCTGTTTGCTTCTTGAATTTGAGGCTTTAGTTCTTTCCACAGGCTTGGGAAGTTCTCGTCTATTATTTGTTTGAGTATATTCTCCATTCCATTTTCTTTCTCTTCTCCCTCTGATATACCTATTATTCTTATGTTATTCTTTCTGATGGAGTCAGATAATTCCTGTAGGGCTTTCTCGTTTTTTATTATTTTTGAGTCTCTTTCTTCTTCTCTCTGTTGTGCCTCAAGTTGTTTGTCTTCTATTTCACTAATCCTATCTTTAATCTGGGTTGTTCTGCTAGCTAAGCTTGTTACCTCGTTTTTCAGCTCGTGAATTGAGTTTTTCATTTCTGTGTGATTTGTTTTTATAGTTTCAATTTTCTTGGTAATATATTCTTTGTGTTCATTGAGTTGTTTTCTGATCTCCCTATATTGCCTTTCTGTGTTTTCTTGTATATCTCTGAGTATTTTTAAGATTTCTATTTTAAATTCTCTGTCATTTAGCTCCAAGGCTTCCAATATGTTAAGTCTTTTCTCCATAAATTTTTCCACATCTATTTGTGTTACCTCTCTTTCTTTTGTATCCATAATATTTGATTTCCTCTTTCTTATTGGCATCTGAGGGTGGTCTTGTTGATAGCACTAATTAGAATTAATAAAGAGTAAAAAGTAAAAAAAAAAAACACAAAACAAAAACAAACAAAAAAAAAAACAAAGGGTAAAACACCCCACAAAAAAAAGCAGTAATAATTTATTATTTCCCCTTTTTTTTTTCTTTCTTCTCCTTCCCTCCTCTCCCCTGCTCAGGGAAATATCGTGCCTATAATGGAGGGCCTGGTTTGCGGTGAAGAGTTCAAGGGGGAAAAAAAAAAAAAAAAAAAAAAAGGGGAGTAGGGACCTACTAAATGCAAAAAAAAAAAAAAAAAAAAAAAAGGAAGAAAATCTTAGACAAGCATAAGTTGATCTGCCTGCGGGTGATGGTCAACTAAGAGATATAATGAGAGGGATAAGAGGGAACCAGAAAAAAGGACAAAAAAAGGAATAATAAAGAAGGAAAAAATAAAAATAATAAATAAAAATATGTTGTATTAAGTGGAGCAAAGACCAAATACAATGGAGACCTTGGGTTGGGAGGACCCAAAATGCCACAAAAATAAACTAACAAGAAAAAGACAAAAACAAAAGCGAAAAAGAAAATAAAGCCAAAAAAAACCTTGAGTCCCAAATTAAGTAATTTGTTCGTGATTGAGGATTAAATGGGAGGAAAGTAAAATGAGAAAAGAAAAAACGAATAGAAAGGAAAAAATAAGAAAAAGAGAAAAACGAAGGAAGAAATAAAAAAGGAAGAGAAAAAAACAAAATAAAGCAAAAAACAAACAAACAAACAAAAAAAAACAAAAGAGGAGAGAGTGAGAGTTAAGTGTCCTGGAGTATAACCCCAAAGGAGGGTGAGGATGAAGAAGAGGAATAAAATGTAACACTTATGGGTAGTGTAGTTCAAGAAAAGGGAAGCATAAGATGGGCAGAGAATAGAAGGACCGAGGTGGAGGAAATAAAGGCAATAAGATAGAAGAAACAAACAACAACAACAACAACAACAAAAAAAAATTAGTGGAACAAGTTGTAAAGTCTGTGGATTTTTCTTGATTTTGAGAGGTTAACTTCTTCCTTTTTCTTTTCTCTCCCTCTTCCTGGTCGGTGACTCTGTACCCCAGGCTCTGCCCCTGTGTCACATTTAGGTAGGGATTTGCAGTTGATGGGATTCTATGGCAATGTCATATAATTGGCTTTAGTCTTGCTGGTAGTCAAGGCTTGTTGGCGTTTGCAGGGTCCAACGATGAGAGAGTTTGCTTTCCTGGAGTCTCTCTCCTAGTCCCCCCTTCCTGAATTAGCAGCCTGGTGATCCAGCTATAAGGCTGCCACTGCTTCTGCCTGGGGAGTAAGAGGCTCAAAGAGCTGGGAAATCCCCACTCTATCCCCACTCAGTGCAAGGCTTTGGGAAGGGCTCTGACAGTCAGGGCCTCCAGTGTAATCAGGCGGGGGTGGGAGTCAATTGTTGTCAAGGTGACTGTTCAGCGCCTAGCATTCCGTTGGACCTCTCAACCCAGGCTTTCCACACTTTGTAGCCTGTTTTGGCTGGTAAGAAGAGGCACTAGTCTCTGCTTGCGACTAGTGTGGTATAGATCTTATTATCTGCCAAGTCCTTCTTGTTAGCGTTTATCCCTGAATATGGAGGCTCTATCAATCAGAAGTTGCCCCCGCCCCTTTAGCGAGAGGCACTAAAAAATATCACGCCTCTTGTCTTGGGTCGGTGAACTGAGAGAGATCTTATCAATTAGAACCGAGGGTGCTCAGATTTCATGGGTTAAGTTAATTTTAGTAATTGGGTCGCAGCTGTGCTCCCGAAGGTATTTCAGGCTGCCTGAGCGTGCCCCTCCCCCAACGCTTGATTGTTAGCTTGAATGGCTGGGTGAGGTGCCCCGCCCGCGGAGATAATCTCCCAAGTAGGGAATACCGCCCTGGGGCCTCTCCCGCTCCCCGTGCGCGGGCCGCTGGGAACGTTAGCGGTGCTCGGTCTGCAATGCTTGGTCTGCAACCAGACCGGGCGTGCGCCAGCGGCTGCTCGCCGCTCCAGAGTGTGGGCGGTGCTCGCTCTGCAACCGACCCGGGCGCTGCTCGCGGCGGCGGCTGGCGGCGGCGCGGCAGCTGGCGGCGGCTGCTGCTCGCGGCTCCCGAGTGCGGGATGACTTACCACAGGCGCACTTCCTCCGGCTTGAATGAACGTCCCTGAGGTAGCTTCCTCCACACCCTCGTCTCTCAGATTCGAGTGATAACAGTCCTTTTGCTTTCAGTTTGTGTGGAACTCCGTAATGCTCCGAAGATAAATTTTCCTGTTTCTAGTTGATAAATTTGTTGTGATTTTGGGGAGATCTGTCGGACGCGCTGCTCATGGTGCCATTTCCGTGACGTCACCCCCCAATTCTTTGAATAGATCAGTGAAATAAAAAGACAACATCCCTGCTCCACATTAGCTTCCTGTCTAGCAGGAGGTAGGAATGTATATAAGAACAACTGACAACACCAAAACCATCATTTAATATGATAAATATTATGAAGAACAAGTTCAAATAGTTGTGAGTGCTTGAAGGGGGTCCAGACTGAGGCAAAAAGCAGCATCCCATTGTTATACCTGAAGGATAAGAGCATACAGAGAAAGAGAAAAGAAGTGAAGATGATGAGTGTCACAAAGGTCACAATATTTAGGGCTTGGTAGGCAAAGTAAAGAACATTAGACTTTATCTTAAGAGCAAGGGAAGCAGCTGAAGGGTTTTAAGAAAGAGAGATGTGCTTAAAAATTTCAACACTCCTTTGTTCAAAATCCAGAAATGGCTTTATATTTCAATCAGAATAAAAGCTGAAGTCCTTACAATGACCAATAAGACCCTCTATATTCTGTCATTTAATAGCTTTGTGGCTTAACTTTTTTATCTCTCTCCCTTTCACACTCTATTCCAGTTTCACTGGGCTTCTTGAACCTATTGGTTATATCCTTCCCCAATTCAATCCAAATGGACCCACTCTTACCTTCTTCAAGTCCTTGCTCTAATCTCACTTTACCTATGGTCATATGCTAAGGACCAGACTGAATATTGTATCTTTCTTGCTATCTCTTCTTCTACCTTGCTTTGCATTTTTTTCAGCCTTGTAGTATTTATTATCTTTTGTTGTATGGTGCACTTGATATACTTATTATGTTCTGTATATTATCTATATTACCCTGTAGAATGCATCTCTCATGGGGCAAAAATTTGTATCCTCTGTTCACATTTATCTTAGCCAACTGAAACAGTGCCTTGGACATACAATTCAATAATCATTTGCTGAATAAATGGTTTGGAAAACCTGGTCCTATTGGCATTTTAAGAAAATTACTCTGACTGAACTTTGAAGAACAAGTTGGGCAGAATTGAGTATAGAATCATCAGGGTCTACTTTTAGTAGTGTGATGGAACTGGCTTGAATTTTAATATTATCTGTGCATTTGAGGTTGTTTATGTCTACTGTGACTCTATGGGAAACACTATCTGATGGAGTGTTACTATATAAATCTTTCCAATTCCATGTTTAGTAATCAACCAACATTGGTAGTTTGAATCGGCCTCAGAGGGAGTAATTTTGCCTTTGTAACTGTCAAACACTATAAATCAGAGCTTGCTTAATTGTATTGTTGATTTTCCAGATTTAAGATGTTAACTTAAAATGTTAATAATATAAATTAATTTAAAAACCGTGTCATATCTGCAGATGTTTCATTGTTATTATTATACAAAACTGAGAATATATTCCTTTAGTATGTGAAAAGAACTATCTGATTCAGAATTAAGTCATTCACACAATTTACAAAATCTGACATACATCTTTGTTGTATCACTCCTGTCTTACCCTTTAATGTAAAGAAAACTCAACCAACAAACACATAAAATATATACTCATTTTTTAGTTGCAGCCATAAGTTGGATATGGATCCAAGAGTTTTTCAAAAACTGAAAGTCTTCTGTAAGAATCAACTGGCATAATGCTGACTACAAGAGAGCAAAAGTACTCAGAGACAAAAATGGTCATTTCATAATGATTAAGGGGATGCTGAATCAAGAAGACATAACAATACTTAATATATATGCACCAAACCAAGGAGCACCAAAATATGTAAGACAGCTACTTATTGACCTAAAAACAAAAACTGACAAAAATACAGTCATACTTGGAGACCTCAATACACCACTGACGGCTCTAGATCGGTCATCCAAACAGAGAATCAATAAAGATATATTGGCCTTAAACAAAACAGTAGAGCACTTGGATATGATAGACATCTAAAGGACACTTCATCCCAAAGCGACAGAATATACATTTTTCTACAGTGTACATGGATCATTCTCAAGAATTGACCATATGTTGGGCCACAAAAACAACATCAGCAAATTCAGAAAAATCGAAGTTGTACCAAGCATATTTTCTGATCATAAAGCCTTGAGACTATAATTCAACTGCAAAAAAAAGAGGAAAAATCCCCCACAAAAATGTGGAAACTAAACAACATACTTTTAAAAAATGAATAGGTCAAAGAAGAAATAAGCGCAGAGATCTAAAGATATATACAGACAAATGAAAATGACAATATGACATATCAGAATCTCTGGGATGCAGCAAAAGCAGTGATAAGAGGGAAGTTCATATCACTTCAGGCCTTTATGAACAAATAAGAGAGAGCCCAAGTGAATCACTTAACTTCACACCTTAAGGAACTGGAAAAAGAAGAACAAAAACAACCCAAAACCAGCCGAAGAAAGGAGATAATAAAAATCAGAGCAGAAATAAATAAAATAGAGAACAGAAAAACTATAGAAAAAATTAATAGAACAAGGAGCTGGTTCTTTGAAAAGATCAACAAAATTGACAAACCCTTGGCAAGACTTACCAAGGAAAAAAGAGAAAGAACTCATATAAACAAAATCCAAAATGAAAGAGGAGAAATCACTACAGATATCATAGATATACAAAGAATTATTGTAGAAAACTATGAATAACCTTAAATTCAACAATCTAGAAGAAATGGATAAATTCCTAGAAGAATACAACCTTCCTAGATTGAGTCAAGAAGAAGCAGAAAGCCTAAACAGACCAATTAGTAGGGAAGAAATAGAAAAAACTATTAAAAACCTCCCCCAAAATTAAAGTCCAGGCCCAGACGGTTATACTAGTGAATTCTATCAAACATACAAAGAAGACTTGATTCCTATTATACTCAAAGTCTTCCAAAAAATTGAAGAAGAAGCAATACTTCCAAACACATTTTATGAGGCCAACATAACCCTCATACCAAAACCAGGCAAGGATGGCACAAAAAAAGAAAACTACAGACCAATATCTCTAATGAATACAGATGCTAGAATACTAAACAAAATACTAGCATATCGAATACAACAACATATTAAAAAATAATACATCATGATCAAGTGGGATTTATCCCAGAATTTCAAGGATGGTTCAACATACATAAAACAGTTAACGTAATACACCATATCAACAAAACAAAGAACAAAAACCACATGATCTTATCAATAGATGCAGTAAAGGCATTTGATAAAATATAACACAATTTTATGTTTAATACTCTCAACAAAATGGGTATAGAAGGAAAATATCTCAACATGATAAAGGCCATATATGATAAACCTTCAGCTAACATCATATTAAATGGAAAAATACTGAAGGCTTTCCCCCTTAAATCAGGAACAAATCAAGGTTATCCACTCTCTCCACTCTTATTTAATGTGGTGCTAGAGGTTCTAGCCAGAGCAATGAGACAAGACAAAGAAATAAAAGGCATCCATATCGGAAAAGAAGAAGTAAAGGTATCACTTTTTGCAGATGACATGATCCTATACATTGAAAACACCAAAGAATCTACAAAAAGACTACTAGAAACAATAAGTCAATGCAGTAAGGTTGCAGGATAAAAAATTAACATACAAAAGTCCATAGCCTTTCTATATGCCAACATTGAAACATTTGAGAATGAACTAAAAAAAATAATCCCCTTCACGATTGCAACAAAAACAAAAAAATACCTAGGAGTAAACATAACAAAGAATGTAAAGGACCTGTATAATGAAAACTACAAAGTATTGTTAAGGGAAATCGGAAAAGATACAATGAGATGGAAGAATATTCCTTGTTCTTGGATAGTAAGAATAAATATAATCAAGATGACCATATTACCCAAAGCAATATACAAATTTAATGCAATTTCCATCAAAATTCCAATGACAGTTTTGAAAAAATGGAACAAGAAATCATCAGATTTATATGGAACTATAAAAAACCCCGAATAACCAAAGCAATCCTAAAGAAAAAGAATGAAGCTGGGGGCATTACAATACCTAACTTCAAACTATATTATAGGGCCACAATAATCAAAACAGCATGGTATTGGCAGAAAAATAGACACTCAGACCAATGGAACAGAATAGAAAGTCCAGAAATAAAACCACATATATATGGTCAAATAATTTTTGATAAAGGGGCCAACAACACACAATGGAGAAAAGAAAGCCTTTTCAACAAATGGTGCTGGGAAATCTGGAAAGTTACATGCAAAAGGATGAAACTTGACTATAGTTTGTCTCCTTGTACTAAAATTAATTCAAAATGGATCAAAGACCTAAATGTAAGACCTGAAACAATAAAGTACATAGAAGAAGACATAGGTTCTAAACTCATGGACCTTGGTTTTAAAGAGCATTTTATGAATTTGACTCCAAAGGCAAGGGAAGTGAAGGCAAAAATAAATGAGTGGGACCACATCAGACTAAGAAGTTTTTGCTCAGCAAGAGAAACTGACAACAAAATAAACAGACAGCCAACTAAATGGGAAATGATATTTTCAAACAACAGCTTAGATAAGGGCCTAATATCCAAAATATACAAAGAACTCATAAAACTAAACAACAAACAAACAATCCAATAAAAAAAAGGAAAGAGGACATGAACAGACACTACTTCCAAGAAGAAATACAAATGGCCAACAGATATATGAAGAGATGCTCATCTTCATTAGTTATTAGAGAAATGCAAATCAAAACTACAATGAGATACCACCTCACACCTGTTAGATTAGCTATTATTAACAAGACTGGTAATAGCAAATGTTGGAGAGGCTGTGGAGAAAAAGGAACCCTCATTCACTGTTGGTGGGAATGTAAAGTAGTACAACCATTATGGAAGAAAGTATGGTGGTTCCTCAAAAAACTGAAAATAGAACTATCTTATGACCCAGCAATCCCTCTACTGGGTATATACCCCCAAAACTCAGAAACATTGATATGTAAAGACACATGCAGCCCCATGTTCATTGCAGCATTGTTCACAGTGGCCAAGACATGGAAACAACCAAAAAGCTCTTGAATAGAAGACTGGATAAAGAAGATGTGGCACATATACACTATGGAATACTACTCAGCCATAAGAAATGATGACATCGGATCATTTACAACAAAATGGTGGGATCTTAATAACATTATACGGAGTGAAATAAGTAAATCAGAAAAAAAACCAACAACTGCATTATTCCATATGTAGGTGGGACATAAAAACAAGACTAAGACATTGACAAGAATGTGGTGGTTATGGGGTTAGGGAGGGAAAGGGGAAGGGGGAGGGGGAGGGGAACAAAGAAAACTAGATAGAAGGTGACAGAGGACAATCTGACTTTGGGTGATGGGTATGCAACATAATTGATTGACAAGATAACCTGGACATGTTTTCTTTGAACATATGTACCCTGATTTATTGATGTCACCCTAGTAAAATTAATAATAAAAAAAAGAAAAAAAAAGAATCAATTGGCTATATAAAATTTACAAGAGAGAGTATTGTATATTTTATTATTACTTGTAAATTATGTGTTATACATTCTTTATACCAATAAAATCAATTTTATATGAATATGTAAACTATATATAAATATATAAAATATATAATTACATATATTTATATTATATATAATTTATATAAATTCAAACATAACAGTTTTTTTGGAGAACTGGTTGTCAAGTAGCATACCACTGGTTATATATGAGTCAAGAGAGAAAATTCGTCAAAACTGCTGTCACTTCCTGTCTTACTCAACTACTCATTTCCTTACAAACAGAACATTAGACAAGGGCTAGGTTTTCTGGGTAGCATAGGAAGGCAGTGTCATGGGCTCGGTTGGGTGGTACTGAGTGTGAAGAAACAGACTACATGGTCAGATGACCAGTTAGATCTGTAACTTTTTTTTTTTTGTATTTTTCTGAAGCTGGAAACGGGGAGGCAGTCAGACAGAGTCCCACATGCGCCCGACTGGGATCAACCCAGCTCGCCCACCAGGGGGCGATGCTCTGCCCATCCAGGGCGTCGCTCTGCTGCGACCAGAGCCACTCTATCTCCTGGGGCAGAGGCCAAGGAGCCATCCCCAGCGCCCGGGCCATCTTTTGCTCCAATGGAGCCTTGGCTGCGGGAGGGGAGGAGAGAGACAGAGAGGAAGGAGAGGGGGAGGGGTGGAGAAGCAGATGGGCGCCTCTCCTGTGTGCCCTGGCCGGGAATCGAACCCGGGACTTCCACACGCCAGGCCGACGCTCTACCGCTGAGCCAACTGGCCAGGGCCAGATCTGTAACTTTTGACATCAAAAAATAACTATTCTGGAGAAATCATTTGGGTGATGCTTGCAATAATCAATTAATTGAAGAGGGGAATGGATGAAACTATTCTGAGTGTTTCTGCCAAATTAACTTCTGAAGCAGAGATTGGAGCTATTTAGATAAATGGTAAATGCTGAATATTCTAGTTCTGACTGACAAATTATTAGTACTTATTAATGTATATAGAGCTAAACAATATCTTCTAAGAATATTGAAAATTTCCACCAAGGATATACAGTTCCATGACCAAAGACATGTCCTTTTTTATTACAGAACTATGTCTTAATTTAATGGGTAGTGTTAAAAACACTTATTAGTTACCAATGATTCTGATTACTGTTAGTAGGATTAGTTAATTATTAATTGTTATGTTATATGGGAGTCAGATCCTCAAAAATGGGGGGCTTTATTTGAGGAATGTGTATTACCTTATAAAAAATATCATGGACTTCCATTTCTAGGAAGATGTGATTTTCTCCCTTTTTCTTTCTTAAGTACAGCTAAAAGCCCTGGACAGTATATACAATGTGTGTGTTATACCTGTGAGCAGTAGAGAAAAGAACCAGACCAGGTAGAAACCTTCAGGCCCAAGAGCAAAGTAGAGGTGAATTTCCTTGATTTGCTTTTTGTCTCATATCATATATCTCAGACGTGGAGCTGAAGAAGACAGAAATCCAGAAACACCAATAGGCACAGTCAGAAAAAAAGAAAAAAGAAGAAGAAATCCTACTCTGTCAAGTGAAAGAATAAGGAAAGGAGCAGCCTAAAAAAGTAAAAACTTAAAAAACAAAAAAACTCCCACTTTACTTCAACCAAACATGACAGAAAAACTGTATGTAGTTCCACCCCAGCCACACCAGCAATGAGCAAGTGGGGAGCCCATATTTTCACCATGTTGGACTGTAATGAGGCTCACCAACACCTCCACAAAAATTTTGTCAAGATGCTGTCAGAGAAGCCCACATAAGCACCTAAGACTTTCATCCCCACCAAAGACCAATGAGACACCCCTCGCCTAATGCATTCTTCAGCATGCTGGTGGAGATCACCAGTAAAACTTGGACTTCCATACCAACCCAACAATAATGTAGACTTCACCACCACTTCTGGTGTCAACAGAGGCTAATTTGGGAGCCTGAAATTCTACTTCAAGTTAATAATAAGAAAACACTGCTTCCTCTCTTTTCTTGCTGGAACTGTATCAAAAAAGCAAGTTAAAATAAAATTAAGAATGTTATATATAATATAAAAATGTCCGGATTTCAATTGAAAATCACTTATTATACCAAGAACCAGGAAGATCTAAATCAAAATGAAAGAATTCAACAAATAGATGTGAACACCAAGCTGGCAAAAATGTAGAATTGACTGAATTATCTGACAAAGATTTAAAATCAATCATAATAAAAATGCTTCAATGGCAATTAAAATATACTTGAAACAAAAAGTATAAAACATTTTAGAAAATAAGTAGAAAGCATCAGCAAAAAAAGAAGGTAATAAGAACCAGGTAGGAGTGTCACAAAAATGCAATAAACCAACATTAAAAGTCAAATGAATGGGTGCAAAAACAGAATGGAAGGAATAAAGAAAAGAATCAATAAATGGTAAGACAGAAAACAAAGATCATCCAGTCTGAAGAATAGGGAAAAAATATACTAAAACAATTGGAGAGTCTCAGAGATCTGTGTGACTATAACAAGAAATATAAAATTCATGTCATCGAAGTCTGAGAAGAAGAAGAGAATAGGTTAAAAAAATATCCAAGAAATAATGGATAAACTCTCCCAAGTTTGCTAAGATAGGTAAAACTACAGGTTCAAGAAGCTGAATGAATCCCAATAAGATAAACATGAAGAAATTGGTGCTCAGCACTTCATAATTAAACTGAAAACTAAAGACAAAAAAAAATTCTTAAAAATAATTTGACTGACTGATTGATTTTGGAGAGAAAGGAATGAAGAGAGAAAGAGAAAGAGAGAGACTTTGTTTTGTTGTTCCACTTATTTTGGTTGTTTCTTTATTTAAGTAAGAAGAGGAGAGATAGACAAACTCCTATATGTGCCCCAAACGGGATATACCCGGCAACCCCCATCTGGGGCCAATGCTTTGCCCATCTGGGGCCCATGTTTGCAGCTGAGCTATTTTTAGTGCCTGAAGTTGAGGCTCCATCGAGCGATCCTCAGTGCTTGGGGCCAACATGCTTCAATCAAGTCATGGTTGCGAGAGAAAGAGAGAGAGAGAGAGAGAGAGAGAGAGAGAGAAGGGGTAAGGGGTAAGGGGAAGGAAGGAGAAGCAGATTGTTGCTTTTCCTGTGTGCCCTGGTCAGGAATTGAACCCATTAATTCCACATGCTGGGTCAATGCTTTACTACTGAGCTAACCAGCCAGGGCCTGGTTGGTTCTTGTATGTGCTCTGACTGGGGATTGAACCCACAACTTTGGCATATGAAGACAATACTCTAACTGAGCTACCCAATCAAGGCAAAGAAAAACAACTTAAAAGCAGCAGAGAAACAACACCTTACCTACAGTAAAAATTCCCAACAATTTGAATTGTTTATATATAATGTTATATGTATAAAACATATATAATACATATAATTGTTATATATCATGTTGTATAACATATAATATATATAAAAGTTATATATAATTTTACATATATCCAGGACTTTTAGGTGTATTTGAATGAGAAAAATAAAGAAAACCACATCTCCCTAGAAGTGTTAAGTCCATAATTCTTTTTTAAAAGATAATATGAAACCCTCAAATAAAGGTCATCCTTTTGAAGATCTGACCCCCACATTTCTCATCAAAAATCATGAAGGTCAGAAAGAAGTAGCACTATATTTTACAGGTGCTGAAAGAAAACATAGAAATGCTATATCTAATAAAAACATTCTTTTGGAATAAAAAGGAAATCAAGACAATTTTAAATGAAAGAAAACTAAAGAATGTGTTGCCAGCAGATGCCCTCTAAAAGAATGAATAAAGAAAGTTCTGCAAACAGAAAGATAGTGATAAAAGTAGGAACCTAGACTATTAGTCAAATACAAGAAGCAAAAATGTTAATAAATACTTTAAAAAAGAAGGACTTAGTTTCCAAACTTTCCTAAGTTATGCTTTATGGTTGAAGCAAAAATAATAATACTATCTGATTTGGTATGCATATAGAGGAAATACTTAATGCAATTATAAGAAAAGGAAGGTAAGAAAAATGTCATAAAAGGATGTAAGATCTCTATATGTCACTCAAACTGGTGACATGACAATGTATGATAATTTATGTATTTATAACATAACATTTAGAGCAACCACTTATAAAGCTAAGCAAAGAAATATGTTAAAAAACACTAGAGATAAATAAAAATGAAATCTGATCATGTTCAATTAACCTAAAAGAAGGCAGGAAAAAGAAAACAAAGAAATAAAAAACACAGAGAACAAACACAAAACAAAAATAAAATGACAAATTTAAGTCCTAACACATCAATATTATTTACTGTATATAGTTTAAGCATATGAATGAAAAAACAGAAATATATGTAAACTATTACAAATATTCACATATAATAGATATATAATGCAAACATTAATTAAAAGAAAGCAAAAATGGCTGTATTAAAATCAGATTGAAATAGACTTTAGATCGAAGAATATGCTAGAGATAAAAAGGAGACATTATATAATGATAAAATGAACAATTCACCAAAGTATATAAACTAAACAACAGAACTACAAAATATGTGAACCAAAAACTGAAAGAATCAAAAGGAGAAATAAAAAAGTACAGCTAGTGCTCAACTTACAACCACGATTGGTTCCGACAGACAGGCCGTAACACAATTTGGTGGTAAGTTGAGTAGGCTATATGTACAGTACTGTGAAATGATGTTATAAAAATCTTAAAGTCATATTTTATCATAATTTTCTTTTTTTTTAATTTTTTTTCACACGGACAGAGAGAGAGTAAGATAGAGGGATAGATAGGGACAGACAGATAGGAATGGAGAGAGATGAGAAGCTTCAATCATCAGTTTTTTGTTGTGACATCATAGTTGTTCATTGATTGCTTTCTTATATGTGCCATGACCGCGGGCCTTCAGCAGACTGAGTAACTCTCTGCTCGAGCCAGTGACCTTGGGTCCATGCTAGTGAGCTTTTTGCTAAAACCAGATGAGCCCGCACTCAAGCTGACAACCCCAGGGTTTCGAACCTGGGTCCTTCTGCATCCCAGTCCGACGCTCTATCCACTGCGCCACCGCCTGGTCAGGCCTATATATCATAATTTTCTTTGTTTATTTTATGTCATTTGTATTATCTCTACACAATTTTGTTTCTTTTTATTATTATTATTATTTTCTGAAGTTGGAAACGGGGAGGCAGACTCCCTCATGTGCCCGACCAGGATCCACCTGGCATGCCCACCAGAGGGCGATGCTCTGACTATCTGGGGTGTTGCTTGTCACTGGCATGCCCACCAGGGGGCAATGCTCTGCCCATCTGGGCCATCGCTCTGTTGCAACCAGAGCCATTCTAGCACCTGAGGCAGAGGCCACAGAGCCATTCTCAGCGCCCGGGACAACTTTGCTCCAATGGAGCCTTGGCTGTGGGAGGGGAAGAGAGAGACAGAGAGGAAGGAGACGGGGAGGGGTGGAGAAGCAGATGGGTGCTCTTCCTGTGTGCCCTGGCCAGGAATCGAACCCGGGATTCCTGCACACCAGGCCAGTGCTCTACCACTGAGCCAACTGGCCAGGGCACAATTTTGTTTCTTATTTTTACATTTGTTAGGTTTAAGTAAAACACTGCATTACCAGTACAACTGGTTTAATATTTGCAAAACATATAAAATTACAAAATACAGGTGCATACAAAAATACAAAATACAGGTGTATAAAATACCATAGGAAACATTTTCCCATTTGTAAAACATAACAAAATATATATAAACATGTATGAAACATTTTATTGGCCAGCACTGTAGTATGCCCAGCTGGGTAATGCTTGTGCTGCCAGACACGGAGCAGTCGTGGCTAGCGATTGTGGTCGTAAAGTCAAATGGTTGTAAGTTGCATAGGTCGTATGTCGATCAATACCTGTATATCTATATTCTTATCTTCACAATAGACAGAATAACTAGAGAGAAAATCAGCAAGAATATGGAAAAACACAACACCATCTACCAAATTCTAGTTGTTATTTGTAGAACTCACCATCAAACAACATTAGAAAACACATTCATTTTGTGTCCAAGGAAGATATTTTGAAATGGATCATATCTTAGGCCATAAAACAAACCTTAACAAACTTAAAAAACTGAAATTATACAGTGTATTGTTGGCCACAAAGGAACCAAATTGGAAATCAATAACAGAAAGATAGCAAAATAATTTCTGTACACTTGGAAACTAAACACTATATAGCTAAATAATTTAGTGGTCAAAGAGGAAGTATCAAAAGAAGTAAAAAAATACGTTGAATTAAATGAAAAGGAAACTACAACATATCCAAACTTGTTGGAAGCAGCTAAAGCAGTGTTGAGAGGAAAATTTTTAGCACTAAATGTTTATTTTAGAAGGGAAAAGAGAAGTTCTCAAATCACTAATCTAAGCTTCTACCCCAAGAACCTAAAAAAAGAAAACAAAATAGTCCCCAAGGCAAGGAGAAGGAAGAAAATAGAGCAAAAAATCAATGAATTTAAAACAGAGAAATAATAAAGAAAATTAATAAAATATAGATCTGGTTCATGGAAATAATCATTGACAAAGTCATAGCAAGATGGGGGAAGGGAGAGAAGACAAAAATGATCAATATCAAGAATGAAACAGTTTACCACCACAGACCTTGCAAGCATCAAATATATAATAAGAGAATACTACACACAACTTTGCACACATAAATTTGACAACTTGAAAAAAATTGAGCAATTACTTGAAAAACACAAAGTCCACAATTCGTGAAAATGATACAAACATTTGAAGATCTCTGTAACCACTGAAGAAGTTGAATTCATAGTTGTAAAACTAGCCCCCAAATTTTTTGTCTGTTATTCTCACTGGAGAATTTTACTAAATGTTTAGAGAAGAATTAATATAACTTGTAAGCAATCTCTTCTAGAAACTAGAGAATGAAAATACCTCAATTCATTTTATGAAGCTAATTAATGTTGCTTTGATAATGAAACCATAAACATCTAAAACAAAACAAAACAAAAACTAAAGAACAATAATCTCACATATATACATGTGAAAATCTTTATCAAAATATTAATAAATAGAGTTCAGTAATACATAAAAAAAATTTAAGTCTGTGACCAAATACGATTGACTCCAGGGATGAAAGACTGATTCATTATTTGATAAATCAATGTAATCCACTATATTAAAAGGTAAAGAAAAAAATTCACATTATTATATTAATTGATACGGAAAGAAAACATTTGACAAATTTCAGCACATTTGTGATAAAACTGTCAGGAAAAAAAAGGAATAGAAAAAAATCCTCTTCAACTTGATAAAGAGCACCTACAGAAAACCTTAAGCTAAAATCATACTTAATAGTGAAAGATGGCAGTGAATAGATTAAGACAATGATGTCCTCTCTTGCTACTTCTATTCAGCATTGTCCCTGAGCTTCTAGTAAAGTTAATAATTCAACTGACTTTTGACAAAGGTACAAGAATAATCCAGTGGAAGATAGACTTTTTAATAGATGGTGCTGGGACCAATAGATGTCCATAAGTGAAAAAAAAAAAAAAGAACCTTAAACCTTGACCCAAGATTCACAACTTACTCAAAATTTAAAATAAAATGGAGAAAGAAAATTATGAGAAAAAAACTTCTGGATGTAGGACAACAAAGGTTATTATTACACATAACATCAAAAGCATGATTTATTGATATAAAAAGAAAAATGGATAAATGGACTTCACCAAAATAAAAAGTGTTTGCTATTGGAAAGACTGTGTTAGTATGATGAAAAGTCAGGTTTCAGACTAAGAAAAAATATTTGTAAACCACATATCTGACAAGGGACCGACATTTATCATATATATAAAGAACTCTCAAAATTCAGCAGTAAGAAAGCAAACAATTCAATCAGAAAATAGTCAAATGATAGGAAGAGAGGTTTCCCCCAAGAGGATATGCAGATGACAAATGAGTACATGAAAAGTGGTCAGCATCATTAGCCATTAGGAAAATGCAAATTAAAACACAATGAAATATTGCTACATGCTTACCAGAATGGCTGAAATGAAAGCTGAGTAAAATCTAAAATAAAAACATAAAATGCTGGTGAGGATGGGAAAAATTTGGATCACTCATACATTCCTGGTGGGAATGTAAAATAGTACAATTACTTGGGAAAAGTTTGGCAACAGATGAAATGAACTTTAACAATATATTTTGTTTAATTCAGTATGCAACTAATATTATTTTTAATATGAAATCAATTTTAAGGTTTAGTAATGACATATGCATTTTTTTGTACTAATTTTTCAAATTCTGGTATGTTTTTCATACTTCTCGCACAGTTCAATTTGGATGAGTCACATTTCAAGTGTTCATAAGCACTTGGAGCTAGTGGCTGGTGTGTTGGACAGTGGGAGTTTTCATTTAAGATTTGAAAGGCTGTGTATAGTCAGTCAAGTTAGCACTGGCACATAGGAGATGGGAGGTTTTGCCAGCAGGTTCTCTGAGTCCTACAAGCAGCTGAAATCATTAGTGATAGTTTCCTAAGATCTTTGCATTTGCTTATTTTTTTAATGCTAGCACTTTCTTTACTTTTCATGTTCCTCAAATGGCTAAAGAGTCTTTTAATGTCCTCTTCCTGTCAGTTTGAAATATCTAGAAAGCATAGATCTATATGCTTTTCCACATTTCTTGGTACCTTTGAAGTACAGGGCCAGATAAGTAGCCTTTGTCAATATGCTATAAGAATTTGAGATGCATGTCACTTACAGTCTGGAGCTTTTATGAGTTATGAGCAACTTTCCAGCTCCTCCCTCTCCGAGGCAACCTTGGATTCATACATATAGATGATGATGCTTTGGGTCACTGTGTGAGAGATAGATGCCCAGGAAAGCTGCTCCTCCATCCCTAACAGTGGACTTTACTTAAGCAAGAGATAACTTTTTGTTGTATTAGCCACTGAGATTTCAAAATTTGTTTGTTGCCATACCACAGTCTTTAGCAGTGTTTTTCAACTGCTGGTCTGTATACCAGTGTCAGTAGGCCAGAAATTGCATTCAGGTCTGCAAAAGAGTTAACCACCCTGATGTTTTATATAGATTATAGACCCAGTGGTCTTAGTTGAATTTGCTCAGCTCAGGGTTATTTCTGCCTAAGCGGTCCCTGAAATAATTCTGTTTTCACTGGTCCCCATGTATAAAAAGGTTGAAAACCATTGATCTAGATAATTATGACCAACAAAGAAATTAGTCATATAAATCAGTACTACAGTATCAAAACCCTAAAATGTGTAGCACGGACGGTATTTCTATGAATGAAAAAAATGAATGGTCACTTCATTGCTCGGGCATTGAGGATGTAGTGAAAGAAGCAATTAAACAGACCTCATGGAAACATAGGAGGCTGTGCTGAAAATCTGAAAAAAGAAGCCCAACAGATTATGAATATAGTAATTGGGATATTTAGAGAGGGACTTAAGACTTGATTTCATATACTCAACGCTGCATAGGAAGTATAAATGTGATCCTTTAGACTGAGTGCGAGACTGTGCTTAAAGAATGATAAGTGATAAGAAGTAAAACTGTTACATAAATACAGTATTAACAAACAGAAGACAAGAAGAAGATAGATAAACAAACAAACAAATGTTGCCATAGAGGAAACTTGTTATGGAATCAAGATTTTAAAAAGTTTTGTATTCTCAATAAATAAACAGAAATATGATGTTTTAGAAAGTGAAGAGCAGAGTAGTGTGCAGATTTGGGAGAGAGGGGGACTTGTCCTGCCATTCAGAAAGGAGGCAGCAGCTGGGTGTCGTCAGCTCATGTTAAGTATCAGTAAAATTCAAACTTAATTATTCAATAAAAATAAAGGTATTAAGAGAACAAATAGGTCAAATATTTTCTTCTTTGAGACTTAATAGACTGGGGATCTCTGACTGAGAAGACCTGGGGCGTTTTACCCAATTGTGGGTGACACAAAATTGAAAGAGCAATCAGCAGTTTGGATGAAAGATGCAAAATTCTATATGAACTGTAGAGAAAACCATAATGATAAGATAAATTTAGAGGTTAAAAATTAATACCTATAAATTTTTAAAATCTAATCCCTTCCCCCAATAAAGTAAGCACTAAATAAAAGCTATTTAAATGAACATACGAAACATGAGAAAATTTGGGCTTTTTTTCTGGCCATACTAAATAAGCCCTAAATAATGGGTTGTGAATTTACATGTATTTAAAGCACTCTTGGGTAAAATTAATAGGATTACTGTCCACATTGAAGGATATAATAATCTCTTGTTAACCATACCGCACTTGAAGGTGTGTGTGTCCAAGTTTGCAATTTTGACAACTTGAAAATAAATTTTGATTCCAGGGAAGAGAGAACTTTTTAATTATTGCTACTGCTCAAAAACATGGTTTTCAAGTATTTATGGCTCCAAGTGGTGGACCCATTTTCTCCCCCAAATCTTAAGACTATATAAAACAGATAAAAACAGAGCTACCCTACTTAAATCAAGCTAACTTGAATCTGTGATTTTATTCTTTTCCTACCCACCCATGTGTTATTAAGGTATTGCTCATAGATAAATTATATGTTATTTAAAGTATGCAATGTGATGTGACTTATTTAAAGTGTAGACAGGGGCCCTGGCCGGTTGGCTAAGCGGTAGAGCGTCGGCCTGGTGTGTGGGGGAACCGGGTTCGATTCCCGGCCAGGGCACATAGGAGAAGCGCCCATTTGCTTCTCCACCCCCCCCTTCCTCTCTGTCTCTCTCTTCCCCTCCCGCAGCCGAGGCTCCATTGGAGCAAAGATGGGCCGGGCGCTGGGGATGGCTCCTTGGCCTCTGCCCCAGGCGCTAGAGTGGCTCTGGTTGCGGCAGAGCGACGCCCCGGAGGGGCAGAGCATCACCCCCTGGTGGGCAGAGCGTTGCCCCCTGGTGGGCGTGCCGGGTGGGTCCTGGTCGGGCGCATGTGGGAGTCTGTCTGACTGTCTATCCCCGTTTCCAGCTTCAGAAAAATACAAAAAAAAAAAAAAAAAGTGTAGACAGGGTAGGGCAAAGTATGGAAAATAATTCAATAATTAATAAGTAATAATATAAGAATAAACTCTGTGTTTTGTGTACTTACAATTGTAAAGCTACTTTTGCCCACCCTGTGTTGTGAAAGTGTTTCTTGCATCAAGCTAATTAACATCTCTGTCACCTCATATACTTACTATTTTTTTTTGTAAGAACATTGAAGTTCTACTGTCTTTACAAATTTCAACCATACAGTACAATCACCACAATATATATCCTCAGATCTCATTCATCATATAACTGAAAGTTTGTAACCCTTTGCCAACCTTTTAAATAAAATTGCTGCACTGTATAGAGTGAAAGCTAAGGCAAAACCCTCCATCTGTTCTCTGGATTTCACATCTCTTGTCCTTTCAGGGATGCTGGTGTAGCAATTATGCTCTTTCTTTCTTGCACTATTATTTTAATTGAGTTTAACAAGAGAGAAAGGAAGGGGGGAGGAGCATTTATTGGTTGGTACACTTAGTTGTGCACTCATTGGTCACTTCCTATATGTGTCCTGACCAGGGATCAAACCTGCAACCGTGATGTTTCAGGACAAACCTCCAACTGACTGAGCTAACTGGTCAGGTCTTATACGATCACTTTCTCCCTTTCCTTTGGTTCTAGTTTGTTCACATCAACAAATGAACATGTTCCAACGTCAGCTTTCTTAATCCACATTCCCATCCATCTGCAATCCTGTTGCTCTATACTCCCCTCAAATGAATATTTCTTGGGAGTTACTTATAGTCATCCTTTCTTTTGTCCCAATTTTTTCTTTTCTTTTCTTTTTTATTTATAGCCACCCACATTGGGCCATTGTCAAGGTGACTAAGACCTTCATGTGGAGAAATCCAGTCTTCAGTTCTTTTCCTCTTTTTATCTGATTTCTCAATCAGCATGTGAAAGAATGGTTCCTTCCTTCCTTCTTGAAGCATTCATAACCTTGTTTTGTTTTTTTAAGCAACTTTCACTAGATTTTTTGTATATTGTAACTGATTTCTTTTCAGTCTCTTATTTGTTTGCCCTTCATCAGTTCATTTAATTTCTGATTGTTGAAATACCCCATGGCTCACTCTTAGACTTCAATTTTGTTCTATCTATACTCCCTCCTGATGATTTCAAAAAGTTCCAAGGCATTAATGATCATTGATATGCTTGACAACTTTCGGATTTATATCTCTTGCTCTGTCTGACTTCTTTAAACCCTGAGCTCTGGTATTCAGCTGTCTACTTCACATATCCTTTTGGACAGTTAATAGGAATCTTGAACTTAGAATGGGTCATCAGGATGCTCTCTTTCCCTTTGTGAATTCTCTTCCCATGGTTGTTCCCATTTCAGGAAGTGCTGTGTATGCCTGATTGGTGAGTGACTGTCTAAGAAGGATACGTGAACCCTCCCTTTATCTAAGTTCTCTCATCCAACCACTAATAAGTACTCTCAGCTCTTCTTCCAAATACATCAATCCCAGTGAAATCTAGTTCTCTCCAATGCCTCTGTAAATATCCTTATCTGTAGATAGGATTATTTAAGAATTTCTTCAACAACTGCTCAACTGACACTCCAGGATATTTACAATCTCCTTTCCACACAGTTGTTCAGTGATAATAATAAAAAAAAAATCCTTAAAATTCTTCGCATTGCACTTAGAGGAAAAAACAAAACAAAACAACTAAATTTCTTACCACAATGTTAAAGACTGTTAATGAGTCAAACTGAAATTTCTTTTTTTAATTTATTTTTATTTTTAAATTAATTTTAATGGGGTGACATTGATAAATCAGGGTACATATGTTCAGAGAAAACATCTTTAGGTTATTTTGACATTTGATAATGCTGCATTCCCATCACCCAAAGTCCAATTGTCTTCCTTCACCTTCTAACTGGATTTTCTTTGAGCCCCTCCCCTGCCCCACATTCTTGTCCATGTCTCTGAGTCTCATTTTTATGTCCCACCTATGTATGGAATCATATAGTTCTTAGTTTTTTCTGATTTACTTATTTCGCTCAGTATAATGTTATCAAGGTCCATCCATGTTGTTGTAAATGATCCGATGTCATCATTTCTTATGTAGTATTCCATAGTATATATTCACCAAAGCTTTTTAATCCACTTGTCCACTGATGGACACTTGGGCTGTTTCCAGATCTTCGCTACTGTAAACAATGCTTCCATAAACATGGGGGTGCATTTCTTCTTTTCAAACAGTGCTATGGTGTTCTTGG
The DNA here is from genome assembly GCF_036850995.1 of Saccopteryx leptura. NCBI lineage: Eukaryota > Metazoa > Chordata > Mammalia > Chiroptera > Emballonuridae > Saccopteryx > Saccopteryx leptura. The sequence goes on from NC_089512.1 coordinate 66,255,839, forward strand.
GGTATATTCCTAAAAGTGGGATAGCTGGGTCAAAAGGCAGTTCAATTTTTAATTTCTTGAGGAATCTCCATACTGTTTTCCACAGTGGCTGCACCAGTCTGCATTCCCACCAGCAGTGCAGGAGGGTTCCCTTTTCTCCACATCCTCGCCAGCACTTATTCTATGTTGTTTTGTTGATGAGCGCCATTCTGACAGATGTGAGGTGATATCTCATTGTGGTTTTAATTTGCATTTCTCTAATGATTAGTGATGTTGAGCATTTTTTCTTATGCCTATTGGCCATCTGTATGTCCTCTTTGGAGAAGTGTCTATTCATTTCTTTTGCCCATTTTTAGATTGGATTGTTTGTCTTCCTGGTATTGAATTTTACAAGTTTTTATTAATTTTGGTTATTAACCCTTTATCAGATGTATTATCAAATATATTCTCCCATTGTGTTGTTAGTCTTTTTATTCTGTTCCTATTGTCTTTAGCTCTGCAGAAGCATTTTAGTTTAATATAGTCCCACTTGTTTATCCTGTCTTTTATTTCACTTGCCCGTGGAGATAAATCAGCAAATATATTGCTGCGAAAGATGTCAGAGAGCTTGCTACCTATGTTTTCTTCTAAGATGCTTATGGTTTTACGGCTTACATTTAAGTCTTTTATCCATTTTGAGTTTATTTTTGTGAATGGTGTAAGTTGGTGGTCTAGTTTCATTTTTTCAATATTTCCAACACCATTTGATGAAGAGGCTGTCTTACTCCAATGTATGCTCTTACCTCCTTTGTCAAATATCAGTTGTCCATAAAGGTGTGGGTTTATTTCTGGCTTCTCAGTTCTGTTCCATTGATATATATGCCTGTTCTTATGCCAGTTCCAGGCTGTTTTGAGTACAATGGCCTTGTAGTATAACTTGATATCCGGAAGTGTGATACCTCCCACTTTATTCTTCCTTTTCAAGATTGCTGAGGCTATTCGTGTTCTCTTTTGGTTCCATATAAATTTTTGGAATATGTGTTCTATATCTTTGAAGTAAGTCATTGGTATTTTAATCGGTATTGCATTGAATTTATAAATTGCTTTGGGTGATATAGACATTTTAATGATGTTTATTCTTCCTAACCAGAGCATGGTATATGCTTCCACTTGTTTGTATCTTCCATGATTTCTTTTATCAATATTTTAAATTTTCTGAGTACAGGTCTTTAATCTCCCTGGTTAAATTTATTCCTAGGTACTTTACTTTTTTGGTTGCAATGGTGAAAGGGATTGCTTCCTTAATTTCTCTTTCTGACAGTTCATTGTTAGTGTATAAAAATGCCTCTGATTTCTGAGTATTAATTTTATATCCTGCCACCTTGCTGAATTCATTTATCAGGTCCAGTAGTTTTTTGACTGAGACTTTAGGGTTTTCTATATACAATATCATATCATCTGCAAATAATGACAGTTTTACTTCTTCTTTTCCAATTTGGATGCCTTTTATTTCTTTTTCTTGTCTGATTGCTGTGGCTAGGACTTCCAGAACTATGTTGAATAAAAGTGGTGAAAGGGGGCACCCTGCCTTGTTCCCGATCTTAGGGAGATTGCTTTTAATTTTTGCTCATTGAATATGATGTTGGCTGTGGGTTTGTCATAGATGGCTTTTATCATGTTGAGTTATGTTCCCTGTATTCCCACTTTGCTGAAAGTTTTGATCATGAATGAGTGCTGGATTTTATCAAATGCTTTTTCTGCATCTATTGAAATTATCATGTGGTTTTTCTCTTTCCTTTTGTTTATATGATGAATCACATTGATTGATTTGCAAATATTGTACCAGCCTTGCCTCCCACGAATGAATCCCACTTGATCATGGTGTATAATTTTTTTCATATATTGTTGGATCCAGTTTGCTAATATTTTGTTGAGGATTTTAGCATCTAAATTCATCAGGAATATTGGCCTATAATTTTCTTTCTTTGTGTTGTCTTTGCCTGGTTTTGGAATCAGAATTATACTTGCCTCATAAAAGGAGCTTGGAAGTCTTCCTTCCTCTTGAATTTTTTGAAATAGCTTGAGAAGGATAGGAGTTAGTTCTTCTTTGACTATTTGGTAGAAATCATTTGTGAAGCCATCAGGCCCAGGGCTTTTGTTTTTTGGGAGATTTTTGATAACTGTTTCAATCTCATTTGTTGTAATTGGTCTGTTTAGGTTTTCTGATTCCTCCAGATTAATTTTTGGAAGATTATATGTTTTGAGGAATTTGTCCATTTCATCTAGGTTGTCTAGTTTTTTGGTGTATTTTCTTACAATATTTTGTATTTCTGTTGTGTCAGTTGTTATTTCTCCACACTCATTTCTAATTTTATTTATTTGAGTCCTCTCTCTTTTTTTCTTGGTGAATCTGGTTAAAGGTTCATCGATCTTGTTTACTTTTTCAAAGAATCAGCTTCTGGTTTTATTGATCCTCTGTATTGTTTCTTTAGCCTCTATGTCATTTATTTCTGCTCTGATCTTTATTATTTCCTTCCTTCTACTAGCTCTGGGCTTTACTTGATGTTCTTTTTCTAGTTCTTTTAGATGCTTTTTCTAGCTTCTTAAAATATGCCTGTAATGCTATGACCTTTCCTCTCAGGACTGCTTTTGCTGTGTCCCATAAATTTTGAGTTGATGTATGTATGCTTGTTATAGATTGGTTCTAGGAATTTTTTATTTCTTCTTTGATCTCATTGTTAACCCATTTGTTATTTAATAACATGCTATTTAGTTTACAAGTGTTTGAGTAATTTTCAGTTTTTCTGTTGTGGTTGATTTCTTTTCTAGTTTCATGCCATTATGATCAGAGAAAGTGCTCGATATGATTTCGATCTTCTTAAGTTTGTTGAGACCGCTTTTGTGCCCTAACATGTGGTCTATCCTAGAGAATGTATCATGAGCACTTGAAAAGAATGTATATTCTGCTGCTTTAGGTAAAAGGTTCTGAAGGTAGCTATTAAATCGAGTTGATCTAGTGTGTCCTTTAAGTCTGCTGCTTCTTTGTTAATTTTCTTTCTTGAGGATCTATCTAGTGATGTTAGTGGGGTATTGAAATCCCTACTATTATAGTATTGCTGTTGATCTCACCCTTTAAATCCCTCAAAATCTGCTTTATATATTTAGGTGCTCCTATATTAGGTGCATAGATATTTATAACGATTATATCTTCCTGTTGGATTGCTCCCTTTACCATATGGTTTTCCAATCCTAGCTTTCCTCATGTGGCCCAGCCTCACTGGCTATCTTTCTACCCTCAAAGATGCCCAACTCCATCCTGGCTGAGGGCTTTTGTTGTGCCCCTCTTTTTGGCTTTATGGGACCAGCTTTTCACTTTGCATGTTTCAGCTCAACCTCACTTCCTTGTGGGGTCTTTTCAGGTCACCTTATAAATTAAAAAAAATGATTTTCAAAATATAATTCTTTTTACCCTATTTAGTCCCTAGGTCATATATCACACAAATATTTTAATAATATACAACATGACATTACAGAAACTTATACAATTATTGTGTTGTATTTTCTTTGTAGCACTTTTTGCTGCAACTTCAACTTTCTTGTTCATTTATTTTTTTTAAATAAAAATGTCTAGGTTACTTTCTTCTTTCCAAATTTGTTAATGGTTCCACAGTGTAATAGGGACAGTCTAAATTTTTTGGAGTGTAAACCAAGACCTCCATGATCTGCCATATCTGATTTTTACTCACTCCTGCCTGTATCTATTTATTGCCCATAAACCTCATCTTATTGTATCACACATACTATCTCACATTCTTCTCCTAAGTATCAGAACACTTGTTTTCCCTGTTTTTGCCAAATAATACCTGCCCTTCTTTTGAGAGCTCAAATGTTATCCTTGAGCAGAAAAGTGGTTTATTCACTCACATTGTTTCCGGCATAAAATAAATTTCTAGTGACAGATACTTTTAATATTCTTTTCTAGCCTGAATACTCTGGATTTCTTCTCTGGGTGGTTCTGATTTGCTTATCTTAATCCTGAAGTATGAGCTTCAGAAAACTGTAATGAAATTTGTCATTAATGAGTCATACCTGTATCCCTAGCTTCAGTTTCTGGCATTTAGTAGCAGTTCGACAATTGTTTGCCATTGCTGTAAAACGAACACAATACTGAAGTAAATATGTATCCACTAATTACATTAGAGCACGATTTTCATCTTATCTTTCTTCTGAATTTATATGTACGATTCTTAAGGTCTGGTTACATATCACACACATATTTTGTTTTAATAAATTGTTATTTTAATAATATACAGCATGACATTGTAAAAATTATAACTATTAGGATGAATAGTTATCAGCACTCAACAATCAACAAATGACTATTAAGCAGCTACTATGTGCTACACACTCTACTAAGCTTTCAGGTTGACAAAACAGATTAGATTAGTCAGGTTAGGCTAGGCTCTGCTGGGGTAACAAATTTTCCCATTTCAGAGGCTTAAAATATAATAGTTTACCCTTTGCTCATGTCACAGCCCATTAGATATTGAATTGGCAGTCTTTCCAGAAATAGTTCAGTGATCCCTGCTTATTCCTCCTGTTGGCTCTGCTACCCTCCAAGCACTTTGAGCCTGTCCCTGAAACTCTTGTATTTAATCAGTTGACAAGTGAATAGAGAAAATGCTGAACATCTCACACAGGATCTAGAAGCAGTATACATAATTCCTGACCATGTTCTACTGGCCTAAACTAGTCAAGAAGCTCTAACATGAACTTCAAAGGAGGTTTGGAGGTGAACTTCCAGAAGAGGAGGATCAGTGGGGAGAATTTCTGCAATATAGGTCATGCCTGTATCCTTCTGCATTTTCCATGCTGTGGTACAATCTCTGGTACTATGCTTCCATTTGATTCCTCTACTCAACTTGAAATAGTGGGGATTACTAAGTAGGAGATTTTGTTCCTACTTACAAATATTTTTCAGAATAATTAATGACATGATAAAAGAAATTTCAAGAAAGACATTTACACTGCTCAAGGAACACTTTTAAAGCAGGGTGGGCAAACTATAACCTGAAGGCCAAAGACAGCCTTCTGTGTTGTTGGACAGCATGCAAGCTAAGAATGATTTTCACATTAGTCAATGATTGAAAACATCAAAAGAAAATAATATTTCATGGCATGTGAAAATTGCATAAAATTCAAGTTTGTGTCTAAACATAAAATTTTATTCAAAACTACCAGGTTCATTTATCTATATATGACCATGGCTGCTTTTTGTTACAATGGCAGAGCTGGATAGTTGTAACGAAGACCACATGTCCTGCTAAGCTGAAAATATTGACTATCTGGTCCTTTACAGAAAAAGTTTGGTGCTCTTAGTTTAAGAGCATTTGAATAGCATATATTTTAGTGTTGATGATTCAGTAATGTAGTTTCAAACCAAACTAGTGTTTGTGATCATTTTACATGGGCTAGGTCATAGAAAACAGCTGGATTTGAAGATGGAAAAGCAAAAATTTATGTAATATAAAGTCAAGTGGGGGAATGATCATGTTTTCAAACTAAACAGATCCAGCTAAGGCAAATAGGATCATTTGCCTGTAGGTTGTTAGAAGAAGTGCAGGTAAGATCTCTTTTCCTATGATAAACTGATGCATCTTTTCACAAGTTACTTATGTATGAATGTACAACCAGGAGTTCCTTGCTGCCAAAAGCAAAGTTTCTTGTACATTTCATACTCCATCTTTTGGCTCTCAAAATATCTGTACATAGACACCTGTCACTGGACTTTATAAGCCAGCACTCTACCATTTATCTCATTGTCAGATGCAACGGGAATGAGCTCTAATGAAATACCTACCACCATCTTAACAAAAAAAATAGGTTTTGTAAGAACATCTGATACTTTAGTTTAACCCTACTTAGAGTATAAGCCTTTAAGGGTAAGCATCTAGAATAATCAATATTTCTTCTAAAAAATTTTGAAATTTACAATTTATTAGTTCACACTGACAATATTTAATGGATTGTCTGTGTATTCAAAAGAGAATGTGGACCAACGAAGCCAAATTGATGCATTTTCTTTTGGAGAAAGATCCAAATGTGTTACACAAACGGATGCAATATTGTAACCCAGGAAAATTCCCTATCCTATCTGTACTGAATTGTTTCCCATTAATTCTGCTTTGAAATTTCAACAAATGCTTCTCATGAGTTTGCATTATTTTATTCATAACTATAAATACATTCATATTCTATGTATAACTATGAATAATATATATACACCCATATATATATATTTATATGTTTTGTAGTTCAAATTGCTTTTTTGGTGTAAACCAAACCCTTCACTCTATTTTCAATTGAAGTAGCAAAAATGACTGAGCCATTTGCTCATTTCTGTGTCTTTACCTGCCTCTAGTTACTAATGTGAAGTCCTAATTTTCAAATGAAATCTTGATTAAATTTTTGCTTTACAAGTGAATCTTGTCTAATGGCTGAGGCAAGTAACTAGAATCTGGGATCGGGAAACTTGAGTTAAATTTCTATTTATGCTACTAACATTAGGTTCATCTTTAAGTTTACTTTTAAGTCTCACATCTCCTGATATTGATTTATCATGGTCCAGATTGATGACTCATAGGCTTTCTCATTTTGTTTTCATATTTTTGATTGGGCACTTTTGATAAACAAAGATAGAATTAATTTTTAAAACTAAAGTATAGTTGATACACAATATAATAATTTGTTACTTATATGACTTAGAACTGATTTTTAATTATATAAAATGCCCTAGTATTAGATATTTTAGAGTAAAAACATGTTTGCTAAAGTTTGCATATGCAACCATCACTAGGGATGTTCAAGAATTTTGTTTTCATGTATATGAAGTATACTTAAATGAGATGATATTAAAAAAAATTTTTTTTGAAAACAGTCACATTTATTATTTGTTTACTATAATGACCAAGTCTATCAAAACAAAAACTCATACTACTGAAGTTTGGGAAACTTATTGTGTTTTAGGACTTTCATTTTGACTTTTTCTGACGACTCATTTTCAAGTGTATTTTGATTCTCGATCATCTACTTCTTCCCAATAACATACATACCAGCCCAACTATTCTTAAATGTGAACACAAATGGGCCATTCTTACTTTTATTGATAGGTAATTACATTTGGGCCAAATATTTTTTGATAAGAGAGTTAAGAGATTTGACATCTCACATTTGAGAAATGAATGGAAGACTACATTTTCATGAGAGCTTATGGTTTTAAAAAAAGAAATAGGAAAAAAACCCTAAAATTTATTTTGGGAGTAACTATCAAATAGCTTGAACTTTTATAAAATTCAAAGGTAATATGTGCAAAATATTGGCAAATTGTTCAAAGTAGCTGAAATTATGCATTACAAATATTTGTGTGTGTGTGTGTGTATGTGTGTGTGTGTGTGTGTGTGTGGTCTGTATGTGAAATAACTGACATTTTGTAAGGATCAAAATTACAGAAATTTGGCCAAACCAGTATCAAGCGATTTCTCACAGTGATTGAACTTTTCTGTTGGAGATGTTCCTGGCTGAATTTCTTCTTTTTGGAAATTGCCTGGAGTGCCTTCATCTGCTGCAGAAAAGCACTGAATGTCTCATTCAATGACTGAGGAAGACATTCATGGCTCCCTTTAGTTTCCAGTCAAGTTTTATCTTTTACCTCAGGACAAGTTCCTTAATTTTTTCCTCTACTCTTTTCTTTTAGAAAATGTGATAAGATAGTCTTTTTAAAGGTGGAATTTATTGGGTATCACTGGTTAACATAATTATATAGGTTTCAGGTGCCCAACTCTACCACATGTTTCTGTACTCCATATTGTCTCTTCACCTGCCAAGTTGTCCTCATCCGTCCCCATTTTCCTGCCTGTACCTTCCTCCTCCTCCCTCAATAGCTATCACCGCACTATTGTTTGTGTCCATAAGTTTTTTTGTCCTTTTCCCCTCAAATTCTCCAGCCCCCTCAGTCAGCCCTTCACTCAACTGTCAGCCTGCTCTCTATAAATAATTCTAGTTATTTTTGTTCATTAGATTCCAAATATGAGTGAAATCATATGGTACTTGTCTTTCTCTTTCTAGCTTATTACACTTAGCATAATCCACACTGTCCATCCAAGCTGCTAAGAAAAGTAAGATTTTCTTCTTTTTTATGACTGAGTAGTATTCCATTGTGTCAATGTACCACAACTTTTTAAATTCACTCATTTAATGATGGGCACCTGGACTGTTTCCAGATCTTGGCTATTGTAAATAACATTGCAATGAACATAGGGGTGCGTATCTTCTTTCAAATTAGTGTTTTGATATTCTTAGGTTATATTCCCAGAAGTGGGATTGCTGGGTCAAAAGAGTTTCATTTTAAAATTTTTTTTGAGGAAACTCCATACTATTTTCCACAGTGGCTGTTCCAATTAGCATTCCTGCCAACAGTCCACAAGGGTTCTTGATTTTTGCACTTTTGAGTAACTTTCTGGAGAGGCCTCCAGGACTGACCTTGCTCACCTGTTGGCTTGGCTAATGCTGCAATGCTGGCTCTAGAACAGTGTTATCCAATAGTCTTTTAATGTTGGAAATGTTGTGCCCCTACATTGTCCAATATGGTAGCCACCAGCCACATGAGGCTCCTGAACACTTAAAATGCTAGTGCACTAGAGATTTGAGAATTTAAATATATTTAATTTTCATTAAATTTAATTTAAATAGTTACATGTTTCTACATTAGACAGCACAGCTCTAGATCATCTCTTCACACAGAGATGGAAAGCCTTTTAAAAACTAGATTATAAATTCCATGATTACAGACTCATGCCATGTTTGTTTTATGCACTGTTGCATCAACAACAGAAGCACTATGTTTGGTACATAGAAGGGATCAAATATTTTATTAAATATATTACTGAATATATGAATAAATCTGTAATTCTTGATGATAAAGATAAGAGTCAAATGGGGAAGAAAAAGAATCTCTATGCACTCTTTTATCTTAGCATACATTAAATTGTTTACCTTAAAGTGATAGTAAAAAATGATCTCTTTAAGGTAGTATTATTGCTTAACCAAACTGTGGGGCACAAAAAAGTGATAACTTTCCACACAAAAAAGTGATAACTTTCCACTCATTGTGAACCATATTCCAGCTCTAGCTCCTTATCAGCATCTGGCACATAGTTCTGAGAAATCAGGATTACTACTTTTGTTGTTTGCAGCTTTGTTGGCACCTGAAAGTATGAAAGTCATAGCAGGGAAATACCAGAGAAACACAAAGTATGTTTGGTTTTCAATCATTAGTTCATTTAGCTCAGTATTGTTGCTTTATACTCTAGCTTCACGAATTATTCCCTACCATGACCAAATATAAAACAGAGTGAATACTCTGGCTGTAGACTGCTACTTCATTTTAGGATAATGCCCAGTGAGAGATCAATCTCATTCTAGATGAAAATAAAGAGGTTAGTCGTATGCAATAAAGCCAAAAAATAAAATAGCTTATGGACCACACCAACCTATGTGGCAAGGAGTTGTGTAAAATAAAAGAGTGTTTAACATTAAAGCCAACTTGCAGATAGAATCAGAGATGCACTTGGAAAAAGAACAAATTCATCTATTTCAACTTTCTTAATTCATAATTAAACAATATAATACCCTACGGTGATGAAAATAAATAATATTCTTTTTACTGCTCTGATTGGGTGTTTTCTGATACCTTCTCTTCCAAATCATTGATTTGATCTTCTTCTAGATCTAATTTGCTGTTGATTCTTTCTAGTATATTCTTTTTCTAATTTTTAAAAGATTTTTATTTATTCATTATAGATAGGAAAGAGAGAGAGAGAGAGAGAGAGAGAGAGAAGGGGGGAGGAGCAGGAAGCATCAACTCCCATATGTGCCTTGACCAGGCAAGCCCAGGGTTTTGAACCGGCAACCTCAGCATTTTCAGGTTGATGCTTTATCCACTGCACCACCACAGGTCAGGCCTCTAGTATATACTTTATGTCAGATATTGTATTCTTCATTTATGACTTTTTAAATGGTTTTTATGTCCTTTATGCTGTTGAAGTTTTCACTAAGTTCCCTGAGCATCCTTATAAAACATTCTTATAATCAGTTTTGAACTCTATATCTGGTAGATTTCTTACATCCATTTTATTTAGCTCTTTTTTTTAAGGTATCTCCTGTTATTTCATTTGGGGAATCCCTCCCAGCCAATTTTGTCTGTCTTTCTGTGTTTTTAGGTAGATCTGTTATGTCTTCCAGTCTTGGTAATGGCCTTATATAGTAGGTGTCCTTTGTCACTCAGTGGTGCAATCTCTACGATCATATGATCTGGAAGGTCCCTTGTGTGTGTTATGTGAGCTTTTGTGTTTTAGTTGAGCCTTAATTGTTGTTGGCCCAGTAATGAGTGGGGTTAACCTTCAGACTGGGATGGCTTTGAGAATTGGCCCCAACCATGGTATATGAGCTGCTGTATAGGTCTTGAACAGAAGAAGTGAAATGTACCCAGCAGCGTCTGGTGCCTGCTTAGATTTTTCTTTGGATGTGCCATATGTGGAGTTAATTGGGTCCTGAACTGATGTTGTCTGAAGTTTGCCACTGGCTGTGTTGGTTCTGCCACGTCTTGTGAGGAACTCCAGTGCGGGTCAATGTCAGATGCCTGTGACTGATCCTTGGCAACTTGTTTGAGCTACAAAGTGATCCACTGTTTGTGGCTGCCTCTGCTAGGTCTAGGTGTGCATTGGAAAGGCCAAGTTGGACACCAAGGCTGGCTTCTGCCACTACTAAGCCTGGGAGCAGTTCGACAAAGGCCCAAGCCACCCCAAGATCTGCCTCCACATGCTAGCTGTCAGTTAGTCTCAGTCACTAAAAAAGCCTCTGGCAGTACATGATTTATGTGAGATAGGTTCTCAGTGAGTCACCAGATAGAAGTGAGTGATGCTCAACAGATTGATACAGTTTCAAACTTGGAGTCAATGCTGAGTCTAAAACTACCCAGCAAAAGTTCCAGGGTACACAAAGGCCAATTGCCACCTGTCAGGTGCCCATAAGCCATTGCAGTGGGACAATGTCTCAGGGAGCTGTCAGCGTTAGGCTAGCAGACTTTATCAGGCCTAATAAAATCAAGATCTGGCCACTTAAAGAGAGGGCTCTGCATAGGAACAGTGGTACTGGTTGGGCTTGCAGGGGAAAAATGATCCCTGTTCTAGAGCCACACAATGTAGTCTGTCCCTGATTTTTCCCGGACCTCCTGTAGAGCCTAAGCTTGGCAAGACAGGGCCACCAGGAGTCTACAGGATGGGGATAGTGGATCTTCAAGGAAGGGGAGGTGCTGGTCATGCACATGGGAAAATGGAGGGGGGAAATAACCTCTTTCCCAGAACCACACAACTTGGTATGTGATACCGCTCTGTCTACCTTGACCTCTATACCAAGGACTCAGGCAGCTGACTCTTTCTCAGTTCATGAACTTGGCAGGGCAGGTAACAAGAATTTGGGAAGGTGAAGTTATTGCGTTCCTCTAGCTGTTTGGATGGGGGTGCTTGAACCAAGAAAGATGGCATCTGTGGTGTGGAAGAGGGACTCAGCACAACAACTCTGGTGGCTTTCCTTTCTAGTCTTTCTTGGGAGCCACGAACCCCAGTTTCTTCTCTAGTCTGCTCTGCCCTCCCTTTGTTGAAGCTGAGAGTGAGTGGCTGTGAATGGGCTTTTTGTGTTGGCCCTTTAAGAAGTTGCTCATATCCCTAGCAGAATCCTGTCTCTTCCTGGTAGACAGAATCCCCACTGCTTTTTATAGCCTGATGTTATGTGAGTGCTTCCTCTTGTCTCTGGTGCTCTGGGAAGGAGAACCCAGAATGTGGTTGAGACCCCTCACTCCTCAGGGCAGATATTTGCAGCTGAGACATTTCTCTGGATTTTCAGCTGCTGCTCGTGAGAGCAGTGCCAGCCCTTTTCATGCCTCTGCCCTTTCTATCAGTCTCAGTGTGGCTTCTTCTATAAATCCTTGGTTACAAGACTTTCTGTTCTACTAGTCTTCAGTTGATTATTCAGGTTGATTGTTCTATATTTTAGTTATAATTCCAGTTTGATCCTGGGATGAGGTGAGTGTAGCTTTCACCTACTCTGCTGCCATCTTGGATTTCTGAAATTGAATGCCATTATATGTATAAATATAGATATATCTCAAAAATGTCAAACAAAAATAACAATTTGTATATTATACAAAGTAGATTACTAATTATATAAAACATGAAATGTAAGAACCATATGTTAAATTTATGTATACTTATATATGTGGTAATAGTATATTACATGTCCATTATTAATTTTCCATTCAAACAATTAATAGTTTCCAAATTCCATTTGCTGGATCTCTCTAACTCTAAATTTAAAAAAAAGGAAAGAAAGAAGAAAGGAAAGAAGACAAGAAAAAAATGTGAAAACGTCCAATAGGTTTTTTTTCTTTTTATTGTTCTTTGGTCTGCCAGCAATTTTAGCTAATCATATGCCTTTACGCAAAATGGTTTTTACAGGAACATCCTCCAAATCTATAGTCAGTTACTGAACGTATGAAACCATGGAGGGTGGGGAAGAGAATTAGCATGGAAGGGAAACAGAAGCAAACACACACACAGGGCACATAAATATTATCGGCTTTTCTGGAACCACAACCATTTGGTCATTCAGCTACTCTACAGAAGAGCTCAATGTATGTTTGCAGAAGTTACCTTAAAAAAAATCCCTCAACAATCTTATTTTTTTCCTACTAATCACTTGAAAAGTTCCGTTGATATTATATGATTATTTTGTTAGAGGAATTCTCTTCAATATTAATTTTTATTTTCCTCAGATGTTTTTGCTGCATAAGCCCAAGCAAAACAACATTCTAGATGCTTATGAAAAATTCTTTTTTTTCTCCTCAGCAAATATTATGCTGAAATCTGTTATTCACTTTATCTCTCAAATCAACAAATAGTAAATATTTCAATATACTATAGTTGTCTAGGATATTTTGGTATCTTCTTTTCTAAGTTCCTTTTAAAGAAAATGTATGCCCTTCACCTAAATAAAGGTACTGCAGATAAACTAAGAACAGTCTGGGGGAAAATGTGACTTTGTTCTCCTTTATTGTCTCACACAAGGATCGTGGTACTTAAAATAATGCTGTGGGGAATGTCTTTGTGTTCTATCAATAATACATTGTGGTTCAGTTTATTTCATTTTATGTTGTTTTTATTCTGCTTTGCAAATAACACTCTCTTGACTTTCTCATTTTAATCAAACTGTTGAATGCTAATAAGACAAATCCAAACTAATAATGCCTATTTTCTCTATATTAATCCTCTTAAAGTTATCAGAGACTTACATCCCTAGGTATAAATAATACTATCAGAAATAAAGTAGAAAGATAAAGTACAGTATGGATAAAGAGAATGTTAATATACAAGAGTGTTAAGACAAAAATATAATGGCAAATACTGTACTTGTACTTTATTAAGATGTGTTGGGTGGAAATTCCAGTCCTTATGAGAAGCTACATTGTTAAAACCTTGTGATCTCAGCCTGAACATTATGTTAGCATTCATAAAAAGTAATTTTTAAGTTTTATTTTTACATTATTAGATTTTGGGTTTTTTTAGTGAGAAGAGGGGAGGCAGAGACAGACTCCAGCATGCATCCCCACTGGGATCCACTCAGCAAGCCAACTAGATTCCATCTGGGGCTTTGCTCCTTTGCAACCAGAGCCTTTTTTAGCACCTGAGGCAGAGGCCATGGAGCTGTCCTCAGCACCAGTTGCCAACTTGCTCTAATTGAACCTTGGCTGCAGGAGAGGAGGAGAAGAGAGAGAGAGAGAAAGATAGAGAGAGAGAGAGAGAGAGAGAGAAGCGAGAGGGGGAGGGGTGGAGAAGCAAATGAGTGGTTCTCCTGTGTGCCCTGACCAGGAATCAAACCCGGGACATCCATAAGCCAGGATGACCTCTACCACTGAGCCAACTGGCCAGGGCCTACATTGTTTGATTTATTTTGATATCTCATCCTGCAAACCACAAATTTTATTTGTTTCCTAAGTGTTTTCCTGAACTGCTCTAGACTTTTTGCTTTTTACAAAGAATTTCCTCTAAAATCTAGTTTAGTTTAATTATAGCAGTCTGGGTGTGATTTCTGTTTATATCTCTCTGGTTGAATCTGCTATGACTGGGGTTGGGTCAGAGCTATTTCTAGGAATGCCTGCTAGTTTTCTCAAACTTAAATTTATTTGTGATTTTCTTTTTCCAGCTCAAATGTCTTTGTTACTTTAACATGAGAACAAGTGATCCATGTGCACATTTATAAATAGCCACATGGTTGTGATACCTAATCAGCTAATGTTTTTTAAGTTAGAGGAGGGGAGATAGACAGACTCTTACTTGCACCCAAATGGGATCCACTTGGCAACCAATGTCTGGGGCTGATGCTGAAATCACCTGAGCTATCCTCAGTGCCTAGGGCTGACACTCGAACCATTTGAGCCACTGGCTATGACAGGGGGAGAGCAAGGAAAGGAAGAGAGAGAGGGAAGAGCAGCAGATGGTTACTTCTCATGTGTGCCCTGACTGGGATTGAACCTGGGATTTCCATACTCCAGGCTAACACTCTAGTCACTGAGCAACCAGCCAGAGTCCTAATCAGCTCATTTTAAAGGAGGTTGGTGAGTGTTTGAGTATGGTATGTATTCTTCTTGAACTGTTTTTTTTTTTCTTATTTTTTTTTTGTGTGACAGAGACAGAGAGGGACAGACAGACAGGAAGGGAGAGAGATGAAAAGCATCAAGTGGCCCCCTGCTCAAGCCAGGGAGGGACCTTGGGCTCAAGTTGGTGAGCTTTGCTCAAGCTGGCGACCTCAAGGTTTTGAACCTGGGTCCTCCACATTCCAGTCCGGTGCTCTATCCACTGCGCCACCGCCTGGTCAGGGTCTCCTTGAGCTGTTAAAGACACTACAGTTTTTGTTAACTTCGGTTTTTGTCAGTTTCAGTTTTTGTCAGTGTCAATTTTTTCCACGAAAAATCTGTCTCGGTTTTTGTCAGTTGCCCGGATTTCATTGGTGTGTCCACGTGACCTGACTGATAATTTTGCGAAAAAAAAGGGCAACTCATGCACACTCCTGCTCAGTGTGGCATTGTTTCTTGTGTGAGCATCACCCTGCGCATCTAGCCAAACAATTCCATTGTTTTCCAGTATTTTTGTACTTCTTTAACTTATTGCCAGTGCTAATACTATAATTATATGTAAGTGATTACTGTGTATACAGTGTAATGTGTTTATTTTGCATTTTTCAGTTTCAAAATGTATGTAACACACATAAAATAATATCACACGTGCTCAATCTCATTGTCCCGGTTAAGTGTTTCCCTTGCTAATAAGTTAACCCCTCCCTTTGAGCGCCATCATGGGACCAAAGAAAGTTTCCAGAGCCAGCAGCCCTTTGAAGAAGGCCAGGAACACGATTGAGTTGAAGAAGGAAATCAATGAAAAATATGAGAGTGGCTTCAAGATTGCTGAAATCGGCGGCATGTACCAGAAGTCGCCATCCACGATAAGTTCCATTGTGGAGAAAAAGGAAGCAATAAAGGAGGCTAATGTTGCAAAAGGCATGAATGTGCTAATGAAACAGAGATCGCAAACAATTAAAGAGTTGAACAGTTATTATTTTGAATCAATCAAAAACTGTTAGTTGGCGATTCTGTTTTGGAGGCCATTATATGTGAAATGGCCAGACTGTTGTATGCTGATCACATTAAGAAAATGCCTGGGATGAGTGCTAGTGTACTAAGTGATTTTAAGGCCAGCAGAGGCTGGTTTGAAAAATTCAAGACGCGCACTGGCACACATAGGCACTGTGAAGATGCAAGTTTGGACAAGTTCGGGGCCGAAAAGTTTGTGTCCGAATTCAAAGATTACGTAGAGGCTGAAGGATTCATTCCCCAACAAACATTCAACTGTGATGAAATTGGCCTCTTTTGGAAGAAAATGCCAAAGAGGACATTCATTACACAGGAGGAAAAGGCACTGCCAGGACATAAGCCTATGAAAGGTAGGGTAACTCTATTGTTGTGTGGTAATGCTAGTGGTAATTGTAAAGTGAAGCCCTTACTGGTGTACCATTCAGAAACTCCCATTATTTTTCACTCTTAAAAAGCCTCAGGGAGCTCTGTGCTCTGATGTGGGCTGACCTCAGTCTGTCTGTTCCATTGCACCTATGGATGGGGGATAGAAGCATCTCTATTAGGAGGAAAAAATGAACTTTGGCCAAAGGGAACATTTTATGAATTTTACCCCTAAAGCAAGGGAAGTAAAAGCAAAAATAAGTGAATGGGACTATATTAAACTAAAAAGCTTCTGCACAGCAAAAGAAACTGACAACAAAACAAAAAAGCAGCCAACTAATTGGGAGATGATATTTACAAATAACAGCTCCAATAAGGGGTTAACATCCAAAATATATACATATAAAGAACTCACAAAGCTCAACAAGAAACAAGCAAACAATCCAATTAAAAAATGGGGAGAGGACCTGAACAGACACTTTTGCCAAGAAGATGTACAAATGGCCAACAGATATATGAAAAAATGCTCATCTTCCCTGTTATTTGAGGAATGCAAATCAACACTACAATGAGATACCACCTCATACCTGATAGATTGGCTGTTATCAACAAGACAGGTAATAACAAATGTTGGAGAGGCTGTGAAGAAAAGAACACTCATTCACTGCTGGTGGGAATGTAAATTGGTATAGCCATTATGGAAGAAAGTCTCAAAAAACTAAGACTAGAACTCAAAAAAACTAAAAAATAGAACTACCATATGGCCCAGCAATCCCTCTACTGCAGGGGTCTCAAACTCGCGGCCCGCGGGCTGCATGCGGCCCGCCGAACAATTTTGTGCGGCCCGCAGACTAATCCACGAAGTTCAAAATATTTTGGATAAAATTAAGTAAGCCTAGGGGCCTACTTGTATTTTTCATTTCTCTAGCATCCTAGCTAGATATTAGCTTAGTTAACAGCAGTTGTGATGCGAACTACAGTTTCTGGTCGTTTTGTGACACTGAGTAAACTGCATATATGATTGTGCTTGTTGTACTGATTTTTTTTTGTTTTCAACTGCAGTGAGAAAAGTGTTGTGTAACAGTTGCCTTTTGTAGACCTAGTGCGGCCCGCCGAACGGCTGTGATCTTGCTCTGCGGACCACATGCTGAGTTGAGTTTGAGACCCCTGCTCTACTGGGTATCTACCCCCAAAACTCAAAAACATTGGTACAGAGCATTATTCATGGTGACCAAGACATGGAAACAAAGTGTCCCTCGATAGAGGACTGGATAAAGAAGATGTGGTACATATATACCATGGAATACTACTCAGCCATGAGAAATGATGACATCGGATCATTTACAACAACATGGATGGACCTTGATAACATTATACTGAGTGAAATAAGTAAATCAGAAAAAGCTAAGAACTGTTGTATATGATTTCACACAAGTGGGATATAAATCTGAGAGTCAAGGGCATAGATAAAAGTGGTTACCAGGGCATGGGGGAGGAGGAGAGTAAATAGAGACAAATATTTGGTGGCAGAAAATGATTTGACTGTTGCTGATGGGCACACAACACAATCAACAGTTCAATTGCTACAGAGATATTTACCTGAAACTTATGTACTTTTATTGATCAATGTTACCCCATTAAATTTAATTTCTAAATAAAATTTTTTTAAATTGTGGTATATTTTTTAATTACCAGTTCTCTCTAGATACATAAAATATTATTGTACCTTAGTAAATTTAACTTTAGCTTAAAGTAAAAATGTTCATGGAGAAATAAACACTACATTGAGAAATTCACTATTTTGTAAAAATGTTATGATGTATTTTATACCAGGTTATAAATTTACAAAATTTATTTAAAAATTGAGGCTATAGTAAACATTTTATTCTAGTATATTCTTCATTTACATCATGTGCTTTCCCACCTGTTATTAAATAGGCTTCAAAGTGAGAATTTTTAAATGTCTGTATATTTTCCCTCACATAGAAAATTTATTTTATGATTCCAAGATTTTTTGTAATTTTTCTATTATAAATAATGCTGTGATCAGCATCTTCACAGGAAGACAAAGGGGGCTTTACCTGAAAATATGAGAAACAGGAAGGGGGAAAATGCTTGCAGAAGGGAAATCCCTGCCTTGATATCAATCTAAAAGCCTAGGGAATATTTATTTCTGGTTTCAGACTTGCCTATCAAATTTCAGTAAGTTCACACTTAATCTTTTAACCTTCATATTCTTGCAAAGTATTAAAATATGCTGAAAATAAGTTTACATGGCAGGATCACCCTCTCTGCTGGAGAATTACATGATGAATTATTGACTCCTATTTGCTTTCTCCATGAAAAGTTTTAGAGGTGAAGCCAGAAAACAAAGTGGAAAGCTCTTCCAAGAATAAAAAGTGAAAATATGGGGATGGGAAATTTTGCTTTTCAATACTAATCAGATTTGAGTTGTTAGTTTAATGAACACATAGAATTAATTCTCCCTTTCACAGAGGGTCAAGAATTTTAGAGGTGAAAGGTTATATATATTGTTACCTTATTTGGTCAGAAGCGGAACACAGAGGTGCACTATTTAAATCATTTTTGTAAGAGTTCATTAGGAATAAAATCTAAATCTTATTCCCAGGTTTACCAAACCTACCTGACCTAATGCCCTGTTATTCTCTGATGCTCTTTTTATTTATTAAGGGCTATGTTCCAAGCACATTGTCCTCTAGGAAACCAGGAGGCTCACCTGGACCCTTCTTGCTGGACGTTAGTCACAGGGAACCTCACTATCCACATACTCTGCCACCTTCCAAGCCCACACACTTTTCTGAACACCAACTCTCCCCCCACCTGACTCTGCTTGCTTTCTCCCTACTAAGAAGCAACAAGAAGAGAAATTAACAGACCCCTGTAAACCCATGCACTCACCTACCAGCCTCTACACCAGGGGTCCCCAAACTTTTTACACAGGGGGCCAGTTCACTGTCCCTCAGACTGTTGGAGGGCCGGACTATAAAAAAACTATGAACAAATCCCTACGTACACTGCACATATCTCATTTTAAAGTAAAAAAACAAAACGGGAACAAATACAATATTTAAAATAAAGAACAAGTAAATTTAAATCAACAAACTGACCAGTATTTCAATGGGAACTATGCTCCTCTCACTGACCACCAATGAAAGAGGTGCCGCTTCCTAAGTGCGGTGGGAGCCAGATAAATGGCCTCAGGGGGCCGCATGCGGCCCGCGGGCCGTAGTTTGGGGACCCCTGCTCTACACACATATACTTTGTTTGCCTGCTTGTCTGCTATCAGTTAAATGTTTCAATTGTAAGCTGCCGCCTTACCAGTACCCTAGCTCCAACCCCTCTTGCCTGCTCAAGGACACTGCTCCAGCAACACTCCCTCTCTCTTATACACCATCACTTTCCCTTCTCTTCTGGATCAGTACCATTCACATGCAAGGACATGTTGTTATTTCTCCCATGTTAAACAAAACAAAAACGTCCTTCTCTTGACCACACTTGTCTGGCCTACTACTATGCTTCCCCTTCTATCAAAGCTCTTCAAGACTTGTGTACAGAGGGGGTCCTCAGGTTACAACACAGTTCCATTCCTATGACAGTGATGTAACCCAAATTATGGTGTAAGTTGAAACATACCCTAGCCTAAGTCACTTACTTATCCTAACACAGTTGTAAAATCATAATCTAGAACATAAAATCACAGCTAAGCCACAGAAAAAGGAAAAGGACATAAATGTACTGTACTATACACTGTACTGCATATTCTTCTGCTATGTGCAACCAAACTATACTGCTCCCCAAAATTAGGAGATCAGGGAATGTGCAGATACTCCAGTACTTTCAGCCTTTTGTACAGTGCATTTTCACCAATGAAATAAAAGTTGGCTTTGCATCTCATTTGCATAATCTAACAATTTTCCTTGACTTGTCATTTGCTTTTCTGATGTTCTTCTTTAATAAAGAAAATCAAATGCTTCTTTTTTTTAATCACTTCATATTCATTTTGAAATGAATATGAATCCCCTAATTTTTGTGAGCAATATAATTCGTCCTTGTAGTCTGTAGGTACGATGCTCACAGGGTAAGTCAAAACTATCACGTCTCAATTTTTTTTTTCTTTTTCTTTTTTTTTTTTTGTATTTTTTCTGAAGCTGGAAACGGGGAGACAGTCAAACAGACTCCCGCATGCGCCCTACCGGGATCCACCCGGCAAGCCCACCAGGGGGCGTTGCTCTGTTGAGACCAGAGCCATTCTAGCGCCTGAGGCAGAGGCCATAAAGCCATCCCCAGCGCCGGGGCCATCTTTGCTCTAATGGAGCCTCGGCTGTGGGAGGGGAAGAGAGAGACAGAGAGGAAGGAGAGGGGGAGGGGTGGAGAAGCCCCTCTCCTGTGTGCCGTGGCCGGGAATCGAACCCAGGACTTCTGCACGCCAGGCCAATGCTCTACCACTGAGCCAACCAGCCAGGGCCATGTCTCAATTTTTAAAAGTGTTTATGGGAGTGTCGTAAACTTGATACGTTGTATGCCAAGATTGTCATAACCCGAGGACCCCCTGTATATTTATATTAGCATCTTCTGATCTCTTATCTTTCTCTTTTAAACTGCCTTTGATCCAGTTCCCTCTTTTGCCACCTCACCAGTTGCTCCAATGTACCCTATGAAACCCCAGGATCATTCCATGTCCTCCTTTTTATTCTATCATAGCATTCGACGATGCTGGTCACTACCTTCCCTGCCACATTTCTCTATTTGGCCTCTGGGACACCACACTTCCTTGACTTTCCTTTTATTCCACTCATTACTCATTCTAGACTTCTTTTTATGTTGTCTCTCCTTCTCCCCACCCTCTTCACCCTGGGGTGACCCATAATTTAACCCTTGTCCTGATGATATTTCCATATCACCTACTCCTGTGGCATGAGATGCCAGACTCCTCTCCTGACTTCCAACAACAAAGCTGTTCTACCCTCACTACTTTTTTTTAAAAAAATTTAAATTTAAATTTATTGTGTTTACATAGATTCTAGTGTCCCCTCAAATGCAACCCCCCGTGATTCCCTCAACATCTCCCTTGCCCCCCTCTCCGCAACACCCTCCTCGTTTCCTCCAGGATTTGCTTTTCTTCTCTCTATAATGTTGTGTTATGTGTATATAATTTCACCAATTTCTATTCCTTCACTGATCCTCTCTTCTCATCCTCTTTCCCTCTGTCCGCTTTCCCTCTGGACCCTTTGATCCCACCTCTGTCTCTATTCTGTTCCTCAGTTTATATTGTTCATTGGATTCCTCAAATGATTGAGGTCATATAATATTTTTCTTTCTCTTCCTGGCTTATTTCAGTAACATAGTAGTTTCCAGGTCCATCCATTTTGTTGCAAAAGGTAAGATTTCCTTCTTTTTCATGACCGCATAGTATTCCGTTGAGTACATGTACCACCGCTTTTTAATCCACTAGTCCACTGATGGATGCTTGCGCTCTTTTCAGATCTTGGCTATTGTAAACAATGCTGCCATAAACATGGGAGTGCATTTTTTCTTTTGAATCTGTGATGTGGTGTTCTTGGATATATTCCTAAAAGTGGAATGGCTGGGTCAAAAGGCAGTTCGATTTTTAATTT
This sequence comes from Saccopteryx leptura, assembly GCF_036850995.1. Taxonomy (NCBI): domain Eukaryota; kingdom Metazoa; phylum Chordata; class Mammalia; order Chiroptera; family Emballonuridae; genus Saccopteryx; species Saccopteryx leptura. The sequence continues at coordinate 66,277,553 of NC_089512.1, forward strand.
TTTGAGTAATCTTCATACTGTTTTTCATGGTGGCTTCACCAGTCTGCATTCCAACCAGGAATGCAGGAGGGTTCCCTTTTCCCCACATCCTCACCAACATTTATTAAGTGTTGTTTTGTTAATGAGTGCCATTCTGACAGGTGTGAGGTGGTATCTCATTGTGGTTTTAATTTGCATTTCTCTATTGATTAGCGATGTTGAACATTTTTTCATATGCCTATTGGCCATTTATATGTCCTCTTTGGAGAAATGTCTATTCATTTCTTTTGCCTATTTTTTGATTGGATTATTTATCTTCCTGGTGTTGAGTTTTACAAGTTCTTTATAAATTTTGGTTAGTAATCCCTATCAGACGAATTGTCAAATATGTTCTTACATTGTGTGCTTTGTCTTTTTATTTTGTTCATATTGTTTTTAGCTGCAAAAGCTGTTTAGTTTGATATAGTCCCATTTGTTTATCCTGTCCTTATTTCACTTGTTTGTGGAGATAAATCAGCAAATATAATATATTACAGCAAGAGATGTCGGAAAGCTTACTGCCTATGTTTTCTTCTATGATGCTTATGGCTTCACGACTTACATTTAAGTCTTTTATCCATTTTGAGTTTATTTTTGTGAATGGTGTAAGTTGGTGGTCTAGTTTCATTTTTTTGCAAGTAGCTGCCCAATTTTCCCAGCACCGTTTGTTAAAGAGACTGTCTTTACTCCATTGTATGCTATTACCTCCTTTGTCAAATATCAATTGTCCATAAAGGTGCGGGTTTAATTCTGGGTTCTCTGTTCTGTTCCATTGATCTTTATGCCTGTTCTTATACCAGTACCAAGCTCTTTTGAGTACAATAGACTTGTAGTATAACTTGATATCCGGAAGTGTGATACCACCCACTTTATTCTTCTTTTTCAAATTTGCTGAGGCTATTCATGTTCTTTTTTGGTTCCATATGAATTTTTGGAATATTTGTCCTATACCTTTGAAGTAAGTCATTGGTTTTTTAATAGGAATTGCATTGAATTTATAAAATGCTTTGGGTAATATAAACATTTTAATGATGTTTATTCTTTCTATCCATGAACATGGTATATGCTTTTACTTGTTTGTATTTTCCTTGATTTCTTTTATCAATGTTTTATAATTTTCCAAGTACAAGTCTTTAGCCTTCTTGGTTAAATTTACTCTTGGGTACTTTATTCATTTTGCTGCAATAGTGAAGGGGATTGTTTTCTTAATTTCTCTTTTAGACAGTTCATTGTTGGTATATAAAAATGCCTCTGATTTCTGGATATTAATTTTATATCCTGCCACCTTGCTGAATTCATTTATCAGGTCCAGTAGTTTTTTGACTGAGACTTTAGTGTTTTTCATGTACAGTATCATATCATCAGCAAATAATGATAGTTTTACTTCTTCTTTTTCAATTTGGATGCTTTTTATTTCTTCTTCTTGTCTGAGTGTTGTGTCTAGGACTTAAAGAACTATGTTGAATTACACTAGTGAAAGGGGGTACTCCTGCCTTGTTCCTGATCCAAAAGGGATTACTTTTAACTTTTGACTATTGAGTATGATGTTGGCTGTGGGTTTGTCATAGATGGCCTTTATCATGTCGAGGTATGTTCCCTGTATTCCTACTTTGCTGAGAGTTCTGATCATAAATGGGTGCTGGATTTTATCAAATGCTTCTTCTGCATCTATTGATATAATCATGTGATTTTTCTCCTTCCTTTTGTTTATATGATGAATCACATTGATTGATTTGCAAATATTGTACCAGCCTTGCCTCCCCAGAATAAATCCCATTTGATCATGATGTATGATTTTTTTCATATATTGCTGGATCCAGTTTGCTAATATTTTGTTGAGAATTTTAGCATCTAAATTCATCAGGAATATTGGCCTATAGTTTTCTTTCTTTTTATTGTCTTTTACTGGTTTTAGAATCAGAATTATGTTTGCCTTGTAAAAGGAGTTTGGAAATCTTCCCTCTCTTGAATTTTTTGAAATAGCTTGAGAAAGATAGGAGTTAGTTCTTCTTTGAATATTTAGTAGAATTTGCCTGTGAAGCCATTGGCCCTGGGCTCTTCTTTGTTGGGAGTTTTTGATAACTGTTTTGATCCCATTTGTTGTAATTGGTCTGTTTAAGTTTTCTAATTCTTCCAGATTGATTTTTGAAAGATTATATGTTTCGAGGAATTTATCTGTTATACCTAGGTTGTCTAATTTTTTGGCGTACAATTATCATAGTATTGTCTTACAATCCTTTGTATTTCTGCTGTGTCAGTTTTTATTACTTCTCCACTCCCATTTCTAATTTTATTTATATGAGTCCTCTCTCTTTTTTTCTTGGTGAGTCTGGTTAAAGGTTCATCAATCTTATTTATATTTTTAAAGAACCAGCTCTTGGTTTCATTGTTCCTCTGTATTGTTTTTTTTAGCCTCTATGACATGTATTTCCACTCTGATTTTTATTATTTCCTTCCTACTATTTCTTCTGGGCTTTGCTTGCTGTTCTTTTTTTAGTTCTTTTAGTTGCAGCCACCCTCAACTCTCTGAATGAATGGCAAATCTTTCTTCCACTCAGACAGCCAGTAATTCTTGATCTTCTTTCTTGTGCAACTCATGCGATAGAAAGTCCTGTTGGCTCAACCTGCACAATGTATTCAAAACAAAACCATGTTTTACCAACCCTACAGTTCTGGTTTATGGCTTGTTAGCTCCTGCTGTGGTTAATACAGCAGCCTCCTGACCCCTGACCCTAGTATCTCTTCTCAATTTAGCAGCCAGAGAGGTCCTTTAAAAATAAATCAATCCTGTGCTCAAAATTTGCAATGTCTCCACATTTCACTCCAAGTAACATTAAAATTCCCACTTTGGCTACAAGGTCCAACATAATCTAATTCTCCATTAACTTTCTGGCCTTCTGCAGTTCACTGTGTTCTAGACCCATAATGTGATAGGCCAGCTCACAGCAGACAGAGGGCTGCTGGAATAGATGCTCTTTTTATGGTTCTCAGTGTCCTACAGGATTTTCTGACTAATCATTTTTTCAAAACTTTATCTCTTGGGTTTACCTACACTACATTTGCTAGTACCGTAACTGCCCCTACCTTCTCACCACTGCCAACTATTTGCTCTCTCAGTCTCCCCCTTGCCCAGTGTGCTATCTTTATAATAGTTACAATCTCTAATTTATTTATAGGGTTCATTGTTTAGTGTCCAACTCCACTTCCAGAATGAAGGTGCTGTAAAGTAGAGATTTTCATTTGGTTCACTGTTGAATTTTGTCTGAGACAGGGCCTAGCACACAGTAAGACTCAATAAGTGCACCTGGAAGGGACCTATGAGTAAATGAATACTCACTCCTCTTTAACTGTCTTTTTTTATTTTTGGTCTGAAATATTCTTTGTTAATTGATGCACAATAGCTCATTTGAACAATTAGTAACTAAAGGGCTCTTTCTTTCTTTTTTTATTACAGAGACAGAGAGAGAGTCAGAGAGAGGGATAGATAGGGACAGACAGACAAGAGTGGAGTAAAGGGCTCTTTCTTAACAACACAGCCCAAGAGAACCATGAGTTACTTGTTCTCAAAGTTCTTATCACTTATCTAATATTTTACTTGTCAATTTATATTTTCTATACTCTCTCTCCCTACCCCCACTTATTCTTATTTACTTTGAATCCCTAGGACCTAGAACATCCTCTGGAATGCATCAAGCACACGTTTATTATATAAAGAAAGATCACACAGGGTCCCATCTGGAAGACACTACACAATTTATATGTTAATGGCAGAATCCAACACAGAACTCTTTCCTACTGCAGGTCAAAGTCCCCCTGACCATAGCTGTGCTGCCAGTTCAGCACAAGAATGCTAAAGAAGACAATAAAATATGACATTATTGTTTTTAGTAGACTGTAGCTATCATAATTTATCTAACCTAGTCTCAATCGAGCTTTCAGACATGTGATTCAAACCCTCAGAGTGCTGCAAATCTTGAACTGAGCTACTCTTCCATTTCATAGAGTTCCGATTACACTGCCAGGTAAATCTTTTTATTTGACTGACATTTTCCTTACTGTCTATAAGTACACTTGCATTAGCTTCATTTTATCTGAGCACACATCTAGAAGACTTTAACCCATTGCTGGTGAATTCCTGTTTCAATGCTTATGTCCTTAGTGAGTCAATACCTACTTTTCTATGCAGAGTGAAGGCCGTGATGAGGTCACTGTGACAGCACTCTGCGCTTGTCCACCCTTCCTGAAGTTGCATTATGGGCACAAATGTTCATATAGGAGCAGTATATGCCACCTAATGAACACAGAAAACTTAATGGATATCAATCAATATTCAAGGATAATGAACTCAGAGAAAAGGGCTCTAAAGGAAAAATAGAGTTCTTAAAAGCAGAACATACCTTCAATTTTATGAGAATGCATACCTGTGTTATAAGTGAGAACATTACCAGTTCCCCTAACTCAAGTAGTGGTACAAAGGTATGAACATCCTGAACTACTGAAACTAGTGCTTATGGTGGTCTGTTATATGGTCATTTGGGGGACCTGGCAAAGTCTCTGGCCTTTGTTAAAACACCCAAAGGCAACATTCAGGCTGATGTGAAGAGGAAAGTCCTCACCCCTCCCATCAGGGAGTAGAGCTGTCAGAGGTGCTCACCTTGTGGTCCCTAATGGCTTAGCTTACATTTCACCCTCAGGCATGTTCCCCACATGTTCTACTTTCTCTTCATAAAGTTGTTCTAGCTTAGGCACTCTCCTCTTTGATACCCAATGCCTGCACTTAAATGTCATGTTCTCATCACTTCTTTGTCTTCCCTTAACTTATGTGTCCCTCCTCTAATTGCTAGGATTTATCAGGGAACACAGTATATGTGTAGATGAAATTAGAACATCTCTCTGGGAGGCAGCTGTATTTATTAAAATTACATGTGTTAAATAACTTATCTGAAGTCACAAGGTAGGCGGCTGTAGCAATGCCTCTGCGCAGGTGAAGAAGGATAACAATGAGGATCCTCACAGATGGGTAGGAGGCTAAAGACAGTGAGCAGTGGGGAGGGTCTCCTAAGGAGTGGCAGGAGAGTGGCCTGTGTACTGGCTTTTAGGCTAACCTGCTTTAAGAGAATAGAAAAGGCATAGGGAAGTTAGTGCGTGAGTAGTTAGGTTTTAAAGAACTATGTGTATATTTCAATTAAAGCCATTTAAAGAAGTCCATCACACATTCCATAATAATAAGCACTTGGAAAAATCAGAGCTTGCCCCTTTGGTGAGTGCCCCTTGTGATTGCTTATCACCCCAGACACCGATACTTGGTACCCGCAGGGCGATGATTCTAGCAAGTGTGATAGATAGTTATAGTTTGTCAACCCAGAACCCTGTCCTGCTGCATTTGGTAACAAACTCATATTTAGGGAGTCACCACCCCCTACCCTGAGCCCAAAGAGCGTTCACCGCCTTGCTTATGTGGACGACAGTGACATACAGCACAGGTGGGGTTTGAGTACCATAATCTTCCTAGGAAGACTCAAGTGACTCAAGCACATTCAGTGAACCCAGTCCTGGGAGTTTGTCAGGGTGACGGGAAAGGAGAAACTCTCTTTTCATTAAAGTTAGTGCTGGAAGCCTATGGTCATTTTGGGTGGTGGGAGCTGCACAGAGACACAGCTTACTTGAGGAACAGTCAACATAGATAAAGGCAGATGAGCGAGAGAAGGAGTAGAAGAACAGAGACAAGGATGGAGACAGAAAAAGAGATAGATAGTGCAATCTGAAGAAATAATTTGCAAATTTGGATTGAGTTGTGTCTCTGTGATTTTAAGTTAATTGGGTCAATGAACCCCATTGCTTAAGCAAGTTTAAACTGGGTTTCTGTCACTTGCAATCAGAAGAGGCTGGCAAGAAATGGGTATTAACTAACATACAGTGCTCACCATATGCCAGTTACACTAACCCTTTACGCATGGACTTGATCTTCTGAGAACCCTATGAGGTGGATGCTATGACTCCCCATTTTATAGGTGGGAAACTATGTGATCCCAAGATCATATGACTAGTCAGTGATGGATTCAGGATTCACACTCAAGCAGCCTTGGCCCAGAAATGGGGCCCTTGACCATTACAACTTATGTGTGTAATAAAGCGTAGCATTAATTTAAAGAACCTTTATGGTTTCCAGAGTGATTAGTCTAGGCCCAGCTTAATGAGGGCTAAAGGATGTTGGGAAAGGTTTTGACTTTAGCGGTGTTTAACCTCTTGTAGAGTGAGAACTACATTTCAGACGTGTGTAGCACGTGACTCTACAGGCAAGGTATAGAGATCTAGATATCAGAACCCAGAAAAAAGTGTGTGCACATGGTCACGTGAGCAGTGTTGCAAGGCTTGTTGGAAGTCTTGCATGTAGGGCAGCATAATAAATTATAATTCCCATTCAAAAACTCTGAATGATTTCTTTTTTCCTTCTCTCTCTTGGTTACATTAGCTAGGGCTGCAAACCATAAAGAAAATCAGTTTTCTGAATTCACTCTTGGAGTCCTCTGCAAGTTTCGAAGGCACCCTCTGTGTGCTTTGCAGTTCTCCTCACTCTGCTGCCTCTGCCATGGCGTCGAGCACGGGCGTCCCCGTACTGTCTGTTGTCTCCCAGCCCCACCTTCCTCCAGATGTCCGTTCTGATCGGGTGGACAAGTCAGGCTTTACCCAATTAGTCTACTTTAAGTAGCTTACCCTGTACTTTATTAAAAGCAAAATCCACATTGGGTTGACAAGATTAGAGGAAAATATAAAAATAAATTAATGTATTAAAATTAATTAAATGAAAAGCTGTATCTAATACCAGGAAATGATGGACTTCACAGGAACGGTGAAGCCTTTAGTTCAACAAATGAGTTTTAAGAATCTTAAAAACTCTCAAGTCGGGCCAACATTAAATATTCTACACCAAATGCAAAATCAAGAAGATGTTAATCTGGGTTTTTGAACAAAGTGAATAAAAGTTCATTCTGCTTCTTTGCTGTACAGAAAAATTCTTTTGATTGCAACACCATCCCACAGTCTGGGTGTTATAAATAACACCATCTTGTACTGAGAGAATGACTTTGGTCTGAACATCTCTAAGGATTTTTAAAATATTCACTCAAGTGCACCAATGAACAAATAAATAAAACTACAGGTTTGCTGTTCAGTTTAAAATTTATTGAGCACCTATTAGGGGCTAGGTTATATGCTGAGTGATGGACATACCAAAAAGGTGTGCAGACTAAAAAATAAAAGCTAGATAATCAAGATTAGAGTCTGACACAAAATGCCATATACTTTGAATTTTTATATCCTGTCATCAATTATTTTTAAAGCTTAGTTCTTGAGAAATTCAAATGCCTTTACTCACTCATTAACAATAGAAGGAATTAGAATAGAATTTTAATGGGTATAGAATCAGTTGGGGGAAGATAAAGTCCAAAATGGAATATAATGGAAATAGCTTGATGTTTTATTCTTCTTCATTTGTATTTTGGATTTCTGATACTACATTCCTTTAAGAAACCTAAATGCACTGTCTCACTTTTGTGTTGATGGAAACAGGGCTGGGCGAGAGCTGAAAAACAAAGCTGAAGTCATCAGATAATGGAGTACGTTTTCCTGGCTTCGTCTTCTTACACAAAAGCAAGTCCTCATCAATTTCGCCACCCCGAGGGGGCAAATGAAAAACTGAGTGGAGCTCAGAAGCACAGCCTGGGTCCATTCTGTTGGGCGGAGCTCCTTTCCCGGCTGCATCACTTGTGTGCCCTGTGATAGGGGCCCGACTCAGCCTCTGTGTGCCTGGAGTGCTTCATGTACTAAAAGAGGCAATCAAAGCATCAGCCTGGTGGGGTGTCTGTGCAGGTGAAGAGAGTTCACATATATGAAGCTGGTAGCACAGTGCGTGGCACAGAGTCAGCGCCTGGTGGACTTTAGGTCCCTAGCTGGGCTGGTGCCACCATATTTTCTGGACTTGATGATGTCTTAGGGCATGTCCTTTTCTCCTTCCCAAGACACAGTGTCACTCTCTGCTCCATCATTTCCCAGCCTCTACCACTCTCTGGCCCTGCTCTCCACTTTGTTTTTCTTCATAGTACGTATACCATGAACATATATTTATTTATATGTGTACTGTTTTCCCATCTGCCCTCCTGAGGGAGTTACTATGACTCTCACAAATGAAGATAGAGAATCATTCCCACCTCCTGCCTGTAGAACTTAAGCTCTGTAAGAGAAAGGATGGGCTTGTTCTGCTCCCTGACTCAAGCTCTGATTCTAGAACAATGTCTGACACACAGCAGGCATTCCATAAGCATTATTGGGATGAATGAATAAGCTAGTCCCTTCCTCCTTGAATCTGAGGCCATCACGGAAAGGCTGTGCATACTTTGGCCTGGGTTTGAGGGGACACGAACAGTGACACTGTCCCTGCGTTCCCGATGGGTGTTGTTTCTCCGTGTACCTGCTGCCTTGGAATTCCTTCAGAACATTCTCTTATAATCCTATGCTCTGGGAAGTTATCAACTAGCCACCTAGGTCCAAAATATCTGTGTATATATTTTATAATTTCAACAAATATATAAAAACTGGAAGATTTCAGATGCAAATGCACCATTCCAGCTTGACTAGGAGGTGGCACAGTGGATAGAGTATTAGCCTGGAATGCTGAGGATGCAGGTTCAAAACTCCAAGGTCGTTGGCTCGAGCGTAGTTTCATCTGGCTTGTGCACAGGCTCACCAGCTTGAGCGCACAGACGATGACCCCATGGTTGCTGACTTGAATCCAAAGGTTGCTGACTTGAAGCCCAAGGTTGCTGGCTTGAGCAAGGGGTCACTTGCTCTGCTGTACCCCGCCTCCCGTCAAAGCACATATGAGAAAGCAATCAATGCACAACTAAGATGCTGCAACGAAGAATTGATTTTTCTCATCTCTTTCCCTTCCAACCTGTCTGTCCCTCTCCCTTTCTCTCTATCACTAAAAAAAAAAGAGAAAAGAAAAAAAGAAAGAAAATGACCATTTCAAATTCCCTGTATAAATTTAAAGTTGTGGCAACACTGTCCACACTGCGAGGCATCAAAACACCAATAGGCTGGTTGTGAGTGGCTTAGCCGTATTTGGATGCAGATGTGTCTCCAGTCTGCTAGTCTCCAACCCTCCTCATTGTCTTTTGGCCATTGTAGGCAAGTATCAGTTTCAACTTATTATTGCAATTGTGCAATACTTTCTGAGATAGAGAAACATTTTGATAAAAGGACTTGCTGTTTTAAGAACATGGGAGAAAAAAAAATTTAAAATAAGAAAATAGATAGTTCTGGTATGTTTGCTTTGGAATGCTCAGCAAGTCCAATTCTTTCTGTTACCTGGCCCTTCAGAGATTTGAGTTTGCCACCCTGCCCTAGGGTGAGGACCTGTGGGTGGGATCATTCAGCTGCCTTGGGGTTCTGCAAGAGTGATGAATATCAAGGCTTTTGTTCTTGCTGATATGAACAAGTCATGTTTGGGTATCAACTAATTTTCTGTCTTTTAACTTTATGCAAGCAATATTTTGAGGAATATTTCTGCAGGATATTGATTCACAAAAAATTGTGAGAGCTTGCAGTTCCTCCAGGATCAGAAATGATGATCTGAGTCAAATGCATCAGAGCACTTTATTTCTGATTACACTCATATGTTTGGATATGTTTCAATAAGTCTCTATCAGTAATAGGTACGATAGGAAAAATGGGTTCACGGTTAAATGAGACTGAAAAGCACAAGATGAAATAAGGGTCTGCATGTTTCTTTACTGTGAATTACATTGTGATTCTCTGAAAGACTGAGAGCACAGTGGGAAGGGGATAGACTGAGATGTATTATTTTCCAAACTTGTTTTATTTGTTGATCTAGACTCTCCATTTTTAAAAAATCCTAAAGATCAGTTTGAAAGTACTTTAGTTTTTGATTTCTTATTCTGTAGAGAGTATAGTCTCTGTATTTTGCAGATCAACTTTAATAGGACCCATGAACATCATAGTACAAAGATAACACTCAACATCCTTGTTTCCCAAGAACAGTACTTATCTAAAAAGGTTTTACCTTATAATTACCAATATCTCACATTCATTAGAATCTCATTACTGTTAAGCGTTATGGCAAGCTCATACTCTTTGACTATTTTCTCTGTTAATCTTGACAGTCTCCTAAGGTAGGTAAATATTACCCCTATTTTACAGATGTAGAAACCAAGGCTTTGGGATGTTAAATAATTTCCCCAAATTCCACCTTGAAAGAATTAAGTAAAACCATCAGAAAATATTTCACGTTTGTATGTTTTTTCTGGATATCTATTCTCTTTAATAACATAAAGACATAGCTAGCATTTATGTAAATGCTTGTTAAGAGTCTGGCACATATGATTTTTATACATATTACTAGTTTAATTCTCCTGTTATGAAGTAAGTGCTGTCATAATTCTCACTTCTACAGATTGAAATTGAGGCTGAGTTGAGACCTCTAACTCTTGAACCATCACAAAGTCCATAAACTGTGCCAGCTTGGTGCACGTTTGGAGTCGGGGGCTGTTACAGTAATATAATGTTAGAGTAACTAAACATGTGCATAGAAATATAGAAAAATATGGAGGATATATAGAAATAATTGGGATATAATATTAAAAGCAATTAAGGAAAGTGAATAAGGCTATGCCGGCTGGATAGAAATTAATCTAGTGTGCACGGATATGATAGGCAGACTCTGCCTTTGGAGCAAGGCCCAGTTAGTGTGTGTGAGAAGTTATACATAGATAAGAAGTGGCTTGATGTCATAACTCTGTAGGTTAACATAAAAAAGAAGCTTCCCTAGGAACACCTTAAAAGTGGGTTGAAGTGACATTTAGGTAGATTAACATAAAAAGGGCTCCCTGCGAGGAACTCCCAAAAAGGTGGTTTGAGGTGATAAACCTGTAGATTGACACCTGTTAAAAGGCATAGGCCAGAAAAGGTACTAAAGCTAAGGGGTCCCCGTGCTGCAGTAGTCGCCCAGACTCCAATGTTGACACGGACTGTCTCCATGCCACTCTGACCAAGGACAGACTAGAGGAGCACGCCGATGGGGCCCCCTTAAGCTGTACCCAGGCACTCCAGAAGGTTTTGTGAGTTATAAATTGTCATGTGATTCTTTTTTTGTTTTGTTTTTTTTTTGTATTTTTCTGAAGCTAGAAACGGGGATAGACAGTCAGACAGACTCCCGCATGCGCCCGACTGGGATCCACCTGGCACGCCCACCAGCGGGCGATGCTCTGCCCCTCCCGGGCGTCGCTCTGTCGTGACCAGAGCTACTCTAGCGTCTGGGGCAGAGGCCAAGGAGCCATCCCCAGCGCCCAGGCCATCCTTGCTCCAATGGAGCCTCGGCTGCGGGAGGGGAAGAGAGAGACAGAGAGGAAGGAGAAGCAGATGGGCGCTTCTCCTGTGTGCCCTGGCCGGGAATCGAACCCGGGACTTCTGCACGCCAGGCCGACGCTCCACCACTGAGCCAACTGGCCAGGGCCCTGATTCTTGCAACTAACTTGTGTGCCAATCGTGTCTTTCCTCTGGTGAAAGTTGGTCTCAGCATTGATAAGTAGCATCCTCATAGCTGGCTCAAGAGTAGTCTCAAAGAGGCTGCCAGCCCTACTGTTAAGCAGGAGTGTCCCACTGTGCGGGGAAGTTGAATCGGGGCACCTGATCTATGTAGAGCTTGGGCTCTACTGGGACAGAGGCCCTTCTCTATTCAGGTCACTGCTGTTTGGTATGCTCCAGAATTGCCTTGAGCATCTATTCCTTAACAAGTTCCATGACAAATACTGATAGTCAGTGAGGGTTTTAAAGCACAAAAGAGAATTGAAGGATGCTTCTCTAAAACATCAGAATTGTATCACTAAGATTAACTGAAAAAATTGCAGTCACTTTTTCTTTACAAATTCAGTAAAGGATTTCTAATCTTTCCAGGGATCAATGATCTCTGTTTTATTCTTTGTGTATAAATTTTTTCCTAGTATGATTTTCCCTATTGGAAAACAACAACAAAAAATGTGTCACAATGATTGCACCTGAGAACGTGTACAATCTGCTGCCCTCATGTCTTCTCTGATATGTGGCTGCCACCACCAGGAAAGGTGGCTGTCCCTACTCCTGTTGATGCCTATAACTGGAAGGGGGTGTCCCCACTCAAAGGTGTGCCCGCTGCTGTAATAGAGAGGACAAAAGACTGCCCAAGAATGTAGCAAAGGCCTAGAGGAAGGCATATGTGGAGAGAAAATTGGAAGTGAACCCTGGAGCTCTACAAAGAGCTCCCAAAGTAGGCCCTTGTAAAAGCGAATAATGAGCTGCATAGACTAGTTCCTTCATGCTGAGCTCAACACACATTTTTAAACATAAGATTGTCGAGGAAGCAGATACTCGGAAACCCTTTCATCTTAATTAAAGTTATCTGGGCTACGAAATACTTTTCTTTTATATTAAGCTCTTATTCCTGTGGAGAAATTTCTATTTGTTTTTATCTAATTTGAGCTTCAAGGTTAATCTCGGTTTAAGACTTCCTCACTGGGAGAGACATCCACCCGGTCTCCTGATCCCATGTATACGCATTGCCCACCGGGACCCTGCGGGGCGGCAGAGCCGCATGCTGGCGGTGCATCCTTCGCATCGCTCCTTCCACAGAAAGAATGAGCCGTGTATCTGGGAGGATACGTTGAATGATGAGGATTTTGAAAAGGTCACGAAGCTTTCTATTTTAGGGAACCACATGCCACAATCCTTAAATGTGGAGTTTCTGATAAAACTTGTCTGGGATGTAGAGCCTGAGCTTTTCATGGGGGTTAGGGAAGGCCGGAAGAAGAAGATACTAACGACAAAGATGGAGAATGTATTTTCTTACAGAAAGGGGTGTTCACAGACTTTGAGACAACGAATGGATCAGCTTGCTTGACACACCATGATCCCTAATGTTCTTCAATAAATATGATGAGTCTGATAGAATTTAACTGATGATCAATGTGGCTTGTGCTTTTGGATTTCAAAGATAAAGAGATCAAAATGAACTGCAGAAGACCTAAGATAGGATTTAATTGGAATTTCTTAGAATTTTTTAAGTATCTGGTCTCCATATACAATAGTAACACATCTTAAATGTCAATATGTCATCAGTGCCTGAGAAATAATACATGCTGGAAAGTTGGTGAAATAAATAAAGACAGATTCTGGTGCACATAGAATATGCTCAGCCAAACCTTGAGACTATGTACAGGACAAACACCACTCATCTACCTGATACTCCTTCTTACGTGCTGTTGGGTAAACCTCAAAGCCTCAACAATGACATCCCATTACCAGTACAAGAACAACACTGGGGTAAGACAACCTGTTTATCACTGTGCACCCAAATTTAACTTTTCTAAAAAATTTAAAACCACTTGACCTTTATGTCATATGCACAATTCACAGTTCACTTTCTTACTGATGTAGAGCTCAATCTCTTTCTCTTTTTGCATTTTTTTCCCTTTTAGTTTTCTACAAAGCCTCTACCAGCCAGATAGGAATCCCATTCTCTGTTTTTTATCTTGCCCCCAGGAGTTTCTCTGATGTAAATTCATGAAACTCCCAGGAGAGCGCTGACCTAGGACGACAGTTTTCACTAATATCCTCATGTGTACCCTCATGGATCAGAATGGCATTGAAAATGTTTCAGTGTCGGTGCGTGAAGTTGTCCCTCTGGCAAATGGGTCTTCATCTATGAGAATGAGCTGTACACACAATGACGGCCTTTGAGTCAGGAAAGCTGGGTTCATGTTCTGGACGGGACCTAAGTAAATCACCACACACATTAGGTCCTGGTCTCCCCAATGATGAGGAGAATGTTCTTGGTTGGGTCTCCTTGGAGAAAATATGAGCAATCAGCAACTCAAGCACAGGCCTGTGGCCTGGAATGCAGACCCCTTTGTGATCAGGGACTGTCTCTTCCCTGACCACACACCCAAAACAGGATTGAGGTAATATGAAAAGAGACTGGAGGGGTTCCAGAGAAATTTGACTCATGGCTCACCTTGATGAAGGTTAGCCTGTAAGTAATAACTTTGTTTTTTGTTCTTTTCCATTTTTTTTCATATTGAGTGGTAATACAAGCCTTAGAATATCAATTTCACATTTGGACTCTATTTTTTAAGTTTATAATTATTTTTAATTAAATTATTTTGTAAGGGCAATTTACTTAATGATTCAAAAATAACAAAAAGATAAAAAAGATAGCTTACACAGTTTCTTGTGTGCCCTTGAATATAAATATAATGTATTTTCTTTAAAAAATTTATTTTTCTCTCTCTTTCTCTCTCTCTCTCTCTCTCTCACACACACACACACACACACACACACAACCCTTGCTTATTTATGTATTTATTTATTTATTTATTCATTTCTGACAGAATCAGAGATGGAGAAAGATACAGACAGACAGGAAGGGAGAGAGATGAGAAGAATCAATTCTTTGTTGCAGTATCTTAGTTGTTCATTGATTGCTTTCTCATATGTGCCTTGACTGGGGTGGAGGACTACAGCAGACCGATTGACATCTTGCTCAAGCAAGCGACCTTGGGCTTAAGCTGGTGAACTTTGCTCAAACCAGATGAGCCTGTGCTCATGCCAGTGACCTCGGGGTTTTGAACCTGGGTCATACACGTCCCAGTCCAATGCTCTATCCACTGCACCACGGCCTAGTCAGACCTTGCCCTTTTCTTTAAATATGGTTTGGGATCTTTCTAAATCAGTACATGGTATGTTCCTTATTTTGTTTTGAAAATTTAAATATTGGTATAACATCTCATTATATAACTGTATCATTCTTTAACTGGTACTATTGATTTAGACTTAAAAATTTTTTTTGCTGTCACAAAAAGTGCTACAATAAATATTCTTATTCATATATCATTTTTCATGTGTGCAACTTACCAGTAGAAGAGACTTACAAAAGAAAATTATTGCATGAAGGATGCATGCATTTATAATTTTGATAGATATTGCCAGATTGCTTCCATAGGGCTTATACTGATGTACAATTTCACCAGATGTGTACAAGATTGCCTATTTCTCCTGGCCTTCTGACAGTAATTTTGTAAAAATCCTTTTAAAATACACATAGAAAAGTACAAAACCCACAATTAAATAACAAGATGAATTTTCACAAACTCAATGTATATAACAGTCTGTACCCAGATTAAGAAACAGAACATTTTCCTCAATAGCAAAAAAAAAAAAAATAATAATAATAATAATAAAAAAATCTAATTTAAAAATGGGCAGAGGACCTGAATAGATACTTCTCTAGAGAGGACATGCAGATGGTCAATAGATATATGACATGATTCTCAATGTCAATAATTGTCAGTGAAATGCAAATTAAAACCAGAATGAGATAATCACCCCACACCTGCCAGAATGATTATAATTAATAAATCCACAAATGACAAGTGCTGGTGAGGATGTGGAGAAAAGGGAACCCTCACGCACTGTTGGTGGGAATGCAGACTGGGGCAGCCACTGTGGAAAGCAGTATGGAGTTACTTCAAAAAATTAAAAATGGAACTACCTTAGGACCTAGCAATTCCACTTCTAGAGATTTATCTGAAGAAACTCAAAACACTGAGTAAAAAAAAGATATGCATCCTTAGTTCACTGCAGTGTTACTTGCAATAGCCAACATATGGAAGCAGCCCAAGAGCTCCTCAACTATGAGTGCACAACAAAGCTGTGACACATGTATACAACAGAATACTACTCAGTCTAAAAAAGAAGGAAATTTTACCATTTAAAAAAACATGGCTGGACATAGAGGGTGTTATGTTAACTGAAATAAGTCATTCAGAGAAAGACAAATACCATATGATTTAACTTTTATATAGAATCTAAAGAACAAAATAAATGAACAAACAAAATTGAAATAGTCTCATAGACACAGAGGATGGACTTGTGGTTGCCAGAGGGGAGAGGGGTTGAGGAGCTGGATGAAAAAGGTAAAGTGATTAATAAGTAAACATTGTCAGTTACAAAATAGTCACAGAGATGTAAAGATGGGAAACACAGTGAATAATATTGTAATACCTACGTATGGTGCCACATGGGAACTGGAAATATCAGGGGGAACAGTCTGTAAAGAAAATGATTGCCTATCTACTATGCTGTACTCTAGAAACCAATATAAAATAATATTGAAAGTAAATTGTAATTAAAAAAAAAAAGGATCAAAACACTCTCACGACTCTAAAAGCATTCCTTCCTGCTCCAGAGACTATGCCCCACTCCAATAGAACTTCTATTCTGACCTCTAACTGCATAGATTAGTTTTACAATAGTTGATAAACTTTTTAATGTTTACTTCAAAATGTTGATCGTAAAAATATTCTCTGCTTTGCTAGACCTACCACATGTGTTCGCTTTAAGAACATAAAATTTAGTCAGAAAGCTTTCCCACCCATCACCTGCCTTTTTGCCAGCTAGATCCAATAAAGAGCCTTACATTCATTTACAAGGACATTTGAGATGATATCCAATGATACCTATTTTATTGGGGTCAATCAATTGTTGTAAAACATTTTTTGTTTTTTTCAAGTTGGAAAATTGAAGTGTTATAATATGATTTTCACCAAATGTAACAAAATATCTGGAATGATTTCAGACTTAAAATGTAGATTATGTAGAGTAATGGAATTTATCTTAGCAGTAGAACCTTGGGAGAAACCCAAAGAAATAGCTAACCATACTCCAGCATAATTTAAGCTGAAATAGAACAAAAGCAACTGCTCTTTGAGACAGACAGATGACACATAGGAAGGTTCTGGGGGCCAATCCAATCTATGGGGTTTTGGGTGTGGACCCAACTCAAAGTCAGAGGATACATGCTCTACATTGCAGGTGTTGAGTTGCTATCAAGAGCTTTACACATGGGGCAACTCTATTTAGCATTGTCCAAAGTGACTAGCAAAAGGAATTTATTTAGGATGCTTAGTGATTTTTTAATGATTGACTAAAATATGTAGTGATTCCCTGAAGCAACAGAGTAGAACCAGCTGGTATTAAACAAGATGCTATTCTACACTGCTTCCCCTGGAAGCCTTCAGTTATTACTGTATATTCTTGGCTTCCTTGACTTTCCTATGACTATCCTGCTCTGCTCCTTGAATCCTTACCTTCTTAAAATTTCCAGTTCTCCTGCTCCTTTTTATCTATTTAACTAAACTATCATAGTCAAGAATCAAGTGAGTTGGTGGTATGATAACTTATGAAGAAACTATAAGCATTTCATAAATAACTCATAGAAAACTGCCTACCTGAGAATCTGCCCATCTGATTTCCCGGAAGATCTGGTTAATTAGTTAATGTGAATGAGCTAGGATGTATGGTCCCTGGACTACAGTAATTTTATTTTTTATAGCTACTTGACTCTCTGAAACATTTAAGATGACTTACAAAAACATACAACACAGCAAGATAAGTTAAGTTAGTATAAGTAAGAAAGATCAGGAAAAGAAACAGCATGGGCAGAAATATTAAATGAAATTAGGAAGATGATTAAACTAGGAATATTTGTCATGAAGCCCTTTGCACTTCGTGGAAGACAAATTTGACTTCAGAATTCCTGGAAGTTAACATCAATGGGGAAACATGAAGTTTTAAAACTGCAAACAAGTGCTTAAGAGAGACACTATTCTTGATACTAAGAAATATAGTTTTATGAGAAACTATACTAGTATTCTCATAAAAATGATGCTTAATAATGTGAATAAAAACCCTTTTGTAGACATAGCAGGTAAGACAGCTTAGTAGTTAGGCTGCTTTGTACCAAAGAATAATGTGGTTTCAGGTCAGTGGGAAATATGAGATATTCCAGAAAAAAAAAGGACAAACCACATATGTACCATTTAAAAATGATTCAAGATTATTAATGGCTTTAATGGTGGTTTGTCTGAATTTTGGCTATGGTTGGAGACAAAAGTTTTAATAGTCTGTTGAGCTGAGGAAGAAGGATTGATATCTTTTTAAAGAAGGGGCATTAAGAAGTTCTCATCATTTCCCCTAACACAACTCAGCTGCTGCTCATTGAGAGTCAACGCCTGGATTTACCTGGACCATGACTAAGATTTTTCTTAAAATATAATTTTAGATTTACTCTAATATACTGAAAAATGGGCCATAGGAAGCCCAAACACTATAGTTCGAGAATGATTCGAATTCATCTTACATTGATATGCAAGAAATTTCAGCCAAGCCCCTGGAGGTGTCTCTTGTCAGATTTCCTGGTGTATTCTCTTAGATAAACTAGTTGCACAGCTATGTATTACTTTGAGGACATAAATAAAATTTATACAATAGTTAATCTGTACAATCATATTTATTTTAATAACTAAGTTCCAAATTTGACACATAAAAAATCACTTTCTACTAATTGCAAATCTTTTCTGACTAGAAGGAAATGCAATTCAGGCAGTAAAACTCTTAACTATAGAAACCTACTCCTTAGCAGAATGAGATAAAATATAGATCTGCTTTTCTCTCTGCACTTGATCTTTTGTGTTTGATCATAAATGCACATTGTGAAGAGATGCCTCATACCTCCAAGCTAAACACTGTTTGCTACTCATTAGTGATTTATAAATGATATTTTCTCCCTGGTGACATACCTTTTGATATGATTCTCTAATAATAACATCCACCAATATTAAAATAAGAACATCCCCATGTATTGTGATCATCTTCAACCACATTTCCTCATGAAAATTAAATTTTAGCACACCAACTGATATTGTATGCATATATTTGTCTACCATCATTATAAATCTCCTAAGGGTCTCTATAAAATGATAGTTTTGCCTCTTTGCAGTAATTCTACCTAATGCTCCAAAGCAAGAAACTAATTATATGCTGACTTTTCACTAACTTTGATCTTTCAAACACCATACTATGGAGGTTCTATAGGTAATCATATAATTACAATTCACTAAATGTGTTGAGATTAGCCATAAACCTTTTTATTTAAATTGTATTAACTGTTTCTTCAGTAACGCTGTCTGCAGTTACAGTCTTTTCTACATAAGTTTGCTGATATAAGGTTTCAAAGTAAAATCTGATTATGGTCACTAATGTTTATAACAAATGCCTTATTATAACACCAGAAGCACCAATGAAGATGAGTATGTGAGAATTTTCTTAAAACATGCTTAAGAAAATGCCAAGGATAAACTACAGTGGTATAAGGAAATGACTAGAATTTCTCAGGGGAATGATTTAGTTAGCAAGAAAAAAAATGACCTCACTTGTGTTTTCCCATTGAGTTGGTGTGGTGTTTTCTGAGAGAAAAATTAAAGACAATTGTTTCTTTCAGTATATCATAGGACTATACATAGAAAGAGAAAAAAAATCTTTATTTCACTTTTGGAAAATCCAACCCCTCACTCCAGACTGATGGGAGTACAAGTCAAGGACTGCACTTTTTTTTAAAAAAAATTATCACTTAATTATATTTCATTTGTTTAAAATAGACATTATAGTTGGCAATGTATAAGTTCTTGTTGCAATTTTTAACATTACATGTGATAATATTTTTGTAGGTTGTTTTATATATTTGATACTCAAACTTTCTTTTCTTGTTAGTATGTTCAAAACATCAGACCAATGGCTCACAATCAGGGTTCTTTTGCACCTCAAAGAAATCTGGAGACATTTTGGGTTGTCATAATTTCAGAGTTTCTACAGGCATCTAAAGTACAGAGCCCATGGATGCTGGTAAACATCCACAATGCCCAGGACAGTCCTCACAACAAAGAACAACTAGCTCCGACTGTCGGTAGTGCTAGAGTTGAGAAACCCTGACGTAGACCACATAAAAGGAAGCTAGTAGAGATTAGGAACTACTTTGAAAAGCCTTAAAGTGAAGAAATTCATGCCTTTTGAGGGTGCAAACTGGTCATGAATTTCCTTTTTAAAGTTGACCCCAAAAGGTATGGAAAGGAAACATTCTATTGTTTGGAAAACAGACCTCTACCTTTATGTGTCTATGGACCCTATTTATCTAATAACACTCAGAACCACACAAAACCCTGACCACACATTCACATTAAAGCTGAGTAAACACAAGAGTGTTTTAACTTGTCATCAATCATGACATGTGATCACAGGGAATATTGTGTGCAGGAGGCAGTTGTTTTATCTGGAGCCTCAGTCTTTAAAAAATTCAAAACAGCAATGTTGTGTATCTGACACCACTCTTGACCTAACGCAGTGCTTCATGCTAAGAGAAAGTAAAACACACACTGCCTTCTGATTATTTGTAATTACAGAGGAAGTCTATTTCTCTGGTGAACTTTGCTATGGTCTTAGGACCAGAAAGAAGCGGGAAAAGCTTTAAAAACAAAACAAAAGACTTCCAAAGAAAATGTGGTGGGTATGATCAAGCATTATTTCCAAGACATGAGGAGAAGCAATAATGAGTCTCATTTTATGAATCTTAAGAATATTAGGGGATTTTGAGCTCTAAGAATTGCATCCCTTTGGAGTCATTTGTTCCAAAGAATGAAATTATACACACAGGAGCAATAACCTGGAAACTGAGCCCCTAGTGCATTCATAAACTTGACAAGCAGAGGTTGGACATCAGAAAAGTGGGTCTCCAGCACTGTTTCAAATGCGGAATTTACCTATTCTCCAAACCCTTTTTCTTTCTTTCTTTGATCAGACTCACCCTCAATCTCAACCTTGTCCATTGTGTTTGAAGATTGTCTTCTACTCACTTTGCTGGCCTGGGAAAGAAATATGCATATCCTGAGGCATTAATTGACATTCCAGGACAATGCTGACAGACCAGGCCTGGTTGACACGACCCAGTTCCCTCACACACTATTGAACAATTCAGTTCAGCCTCTTGTCTTTTCCAGACAAGATTTTGCAGGACAGAATGCAAAGCACTCTTGGGCTGATGTTTTCTTTGAAACTTTTGGAGAAATGACATACAAATCCAATAGTCATTTCTTTCTTATGCAGTTGATACAATAGCTTATAACTGATATAGAAGTTAATGAGCATAACCAAATTTTGAGTTTCATGAGATAAAATTACATGGAATGAAGCTATCACTGGAGTTCAAGGACTTAGTTAGTATTGAGTTATTGGGCTACAAAGCCTCTACCCACCCACATGTGCACAGGTAGGAAATCCTAGTGGGTTTTAATGGGTGTGTGCCAGGGCTATGCATTTTGTTTGCTTGTTTGTTTTTATTTTGTTCTTTTAAATTGCTTAAGGGGAATGTGGTCAAGACCTTACAGAGTTATTGCTCTAATCTCCATTTCCTCATCTTCAGTTTAGGAAAATTAGTCTAGCAGATTTCAAAGCTACATTCCAATGATTTGGGAAGTACAGTTACAAATTTCAATCTACCTTACTTCCTCTTGGGTCAAGCATACCTTATCATGAGATTGGAAAGGAGAAACAAAATACTATAAAAATGAATATTCTATATTATATAAAAAGAAGGCGATACTTAGGAATAAGGAGAGTCAACACATTTATTTTGATTCAACAAATTACTTTGACCCTTGTTTCCTGGGGACTTGATACTTGCATTCTCTGCTTAGAATGTGCTACCATCCACTCTCAAATCCTACTTATTTTGGGGACTCAGATTAGTATCCCTTCTTGTGTGAGATTTCTTTCTCTACTGTGAGGTCCTTCCTTGCTCCGTAGCAACCACAGTCCATAGCACATATCCATGTGTACAACTGTCATGCTAGTTTATATTTTTAACAGCTTTATGTTGGCATTTTCATATCGTATCAGAAAATGTACCATTGAAATGTACAATTCACTGATTGTTAGTAAGTTTTCAAAGTTGTGAATTTGTCACCACAATTCAATTTTAGAACATTTCAATTACAACAAAAAGAACCTCAGGCCCATTTACAGGCAGCCCTCATTCCACCTACCCCGGCCCCAGACACCACTAACTTGTACCCTGTTTCAGTGGTTTACATGCTGGTCCGTGTTGCCTTCTTTGTGCTTCCCCTACAGAAGGATCCAAGCCCCTTGAAGGCATGGCTCACGATGACATTATTTATTTATGTAATTTTCTGATGTGAAAAGCGGGATGGGGTGGGGGTGGGGCAGACAGACCCTTGCATGTGCCCACCGGAGATCCACCTGGCATGCCCACCAGGGGGCGGTGCTCTGCAGCAATTGGAGCCATTCTCAAGCCTGAAGCAGAGAATGGCTCAATGGAGCCATCCTCAGTGTCCAGGCCAACTTTGCTCCAATGGAGCCTTGGATGCAGGAGGGGAAGAGAGAGATAGACAGGAAGGAGAGGGGGAGGGGTGGAGAAGCAGATGGGCGCTTCTCCTGTGTGCCCTGGCCGGAAATCAAACCTGGGACTTCCACACGCCAGGCCGATGCTCCACCGCTAAGCCAACCGGCCAGGGCCTGTTTTACTTTTTCTTCCCAAGTCTTAGCACACCCATAAGAACATAAGGTAATAAATGATAGTTTGTAATATTTATCAAAACTTTTATTTATTTAAAGCATGCAATTAAGAAAGAATATTATAAATTCCCTCCAATTTAATTCCTGCAACATCCATTGAATGGGCACTACCTTTTAGAGATCAAAATATAGGCTTAGAAGGTTATGTTAGGATTTGAAATCTTGGTTGTTTGACTCCAGAGCTGGATGAACAAAAGGGTGGATGAATGAATAGTGAAGGTAGGAGTTCTTAATTTGGAAAAGTTGCTTCAGAAAGGATTCTAATAAGAGACCTCGTAACTTCTTTTCAGAGTTTTATGTGCATACAGTATACATCCATGCTTCAATGTCCGTAAGATTTCATTAGAATTTCAAAGACAGCCCTGGTCCAAAAGTGATAGCACACTGCTTCCTTCCCCTATGGTGCAGGGACTGAGAGAGGTTGCAATAGCACTGAATAGTTCCTTCCATGTGCTTCTGTCCAGCAGTGGGATTCAGCCAGTTTGTACTGGTGCAGCAGAACCAACACTTAATTTTTTTGTTGAGTTTTGCAAACTAATTGTTAAAATGGTACTTGTAATTAGGGTTCTTTCTAAGGTGGGTGCCTGGGCAGCCGCCGAATTTACATTCCTTATTCCTTTTTTCTTTCTTTCTTTCTTTCTTTCTTTCTTTCTTTCTTTCTTTCTTTCTTTCTTTCTTTCTCTTTCTCTTTCTCTCTCTCCCTTTCTTTCTCTCTTCCTCTCTCTCTCTTTCCCTCCCTCTCTCCCTCCCTCCCTTTCTCCCTTTCATCTTTTTTTATTTAGTGAGAAGAGGGAAGGCAGAAGCGCACTCCTGCATGCACTCTGACCAGGATCTACCTGGCAAGGCCACTAGGGGTGATGTTCTTCCTCTCTGGGGCCCTTGCTCGTTGCAACTGAAACCATTTTTTGAAACCTGAGGCAGAGGCCATGGAGCCATCCTCAGAGCTCACGGGCAAGTTGACTCACTCCAATCGAGCCACGGCTACAGGAGGGGAAGAGAAGAGAGAGAGAGAGAGAAGAGAGAGGAGGAGTTGAGAAGCAGATGGGCATTTCTCCCGTGTGCCCTGAGCCAACTAGCCAGGACCCCTCACTCTTTTTTAATGTTCCTCTGCACAGCTGCATATTCTAAGCACTTACAGTAATGTTCATTTAGTCCATAGGTGAAAAGAATTTGACAGAATTATGTTTGTAATATTTATTTATTCATTTCATAAAACTCATTATACCTTTGATGAGATACATTTTAATTCCCTCAGTTTGCTACCTCAGTAAACAAATTTATAACATCAAGAGGAAAAGTGCCAAACAACCAGCACGTGACAAGTTGTCATTTGTTTCAGCTTTGTGTTATGCACCAAATTTCCCCAAGATATTATGAGTGTGTGCTGGTGTTCCCCACATGGTGAAACCAATAGGAAGCTATGACACAATGAACCAATAGAAATATAGATTTCAAGGGTTATCTTATTACCCAGTTTAGGCACTCCTACAGTGAAACGATGGTTGAAGATTAATCACACAGCTGATAATGTTAAGATAAAAGCAAAGAAAATTCCAAGTGAGGATGCCAATGAAGAAGCAATATGAAAATATCTTAAATAACAGTTTTTTTAAGTATTAATTTTTCATTAATATTTTTAAACTTTCTTATAATCTAATTTTGTGCACCTCTTTTATTGTTCTTATTTAAGTATTAAATGCATGAAATAATAAACTACCTTTCAGTCAGAGGCAGATTAAGGTTGGCTGAGGACCCAGGTGCAGAAGAAAATATTGGGCCCCTTAAAAAAAGAGAAACAGGGAAAATAAAAATACATGTTAACTTTATTTTTAAATAAATAAAAAATATCATGTACTATTAATGTTAAAATTGCACATATGACTCCAAACTTGGTGTCATTAGAAAAAGTGTAGCCTGACCAGAAGGTGGTACAGTGGATAGAGCATTGGACTGGGATGCGGAGGACCCAGGTTCGAGACCCTGGGGTCGCCAGCTTGAGCGCAGGCTCATCTGGTTTGAGCAAAGCTCGTCAGCTTGGATCCAAGGTCGCTGGTGTGAGCAAGGGGTTACTTGGTCTACTGAAGGCCCATGGTCAAGGCACATATGAGAAAGCAATCAATGAACAACTAAGGTGTCACAACAAAAAACTGATGAGTGATGCTTCTCATCTCTCTTCGTTCCTGTCTGTCTGTCCCTATCTATCCCTCTCTCTGACTCTCTCTGTTGCTGTAAAAAAAAAAAAAAGTAAAGTTGGGGTTTTGCAGGGCCCTTCAGAAGTCGGGGCCTAGAGCATGTGCCCAGTGTGCCTGCCGTTAAATCTGCCTCTGCTTTCAGTATATCTTTGTTATGCTTAAAATGGTCATGAGGGCAGAGAACCAGCTGTTAAATTACTTGAATCCCACCACTGCTTCTGTTTCTGTAGGATAAGAACATAAGACACAATCTCACCCTCTCTGTTATTTGGATCACTATTAGAGCAAGGTTTTCTAAAAGCCCACTTGTTTTAAATCTCATTCTGTGCTCAAAATAAAAAAGTTAACTCTAGCTCCTAGATATCATAGGAAATATCTTTCCACTCCATGGCCTTCTTTTGTTTCAAGCTGGTATCCCAATAAAGTTGTTGAAGGAAAACAATTCAACGAGGACTAAGGCTATAAATGGAGAATCCTTTAGACTCTACCTTCTCCCTGGCGTAAACTCTTCCTTTCCCCCAGAGCAGGGTGAGTTAATTGTATCTGAATGAATAATTCTAATAAAGCAGTGACCTTTAATGCCAACTGGTGTTTTTAATTTTGATCCACTGTCAGTCACTCCAACGTAAGCCACCCCAGGATGGGAGCAGTGGAAAGGCCAGTTTGTAGAGAGCAGAAAACAGACACGCGTGCATGGGGTAGGGGCGGGGCGGGGGCACAGGGCGCAGGTACTGTACCATGTTCACTGCGACTGTGAGGAGCTGCGAGCCACGGACTCCTTACAGAGAAGTCAGGACAATGGCGCAAATGCAAGTTAACCAGAATCACAGGTATGCTGGAATTGAATTAGAAAATTTTCTTTTTATCAATAAAATAACAATTCATTGTTTACTGTATAAAATTTAGAAAAGAGAAAAACAAAAAAGCAAATGGAAACCAAACAAAATAAAACCCATCTGAAATCTCATCATTTAAAGACAACATAGTGACTTTAAATCACTATGTTGATATAGTGATTATTATATATGATATATTAATATGATATATTAATGTTCTAGAATATATCCTTCCAGTCTTTTTTTCCTGTATATATACACATATACAAAATAAATGTATATATGCTTATATCTATTTGTTTAAAAATTGAATTATGCTGTGCATAGTATGTTGTGTCACTTTCCAGAGGTGTAGGTGGGTTTGCTATGGGAAAGGGGTCTGTATCCATTTATCCATGCAGATATTAGCAGCATCATAACAAGCATTTTATGTCAGCTCAATAAAAATTGTGCATCTACTATATTTAGAAAATGGAAGTACCAGATATTTCAAACACAGAAGTGTGTGTATTTATTTATTCATTCAGCATATAATTGAGTTTCTGTGAAGACACTGCTCTAAGCTCTGGGTATGGAGCAGTGAACAGAAAAAAATGTACGTGTGTGTGTGTGTGTGTGTGTGTGTGTGTGTGTGTGTGTGTTTGCGCTTGCACTCTGCCACAGAGAGTGGGGGAGGGGCGGGCCAGAGGGTCTCAGCAAACCAATGTTTCTTACCCGAAAATTCCCCAGAGACATTGGACTCTATTTTACATCTTAGTTTGCCTTTAATATAATAATATTATTTTAAAATACTGTTCAAATGACTTATCTGCATGGGAAAGCCTGCATGAGAACTAGTCATTTCTCGGTTCTAGAAGTCGCACAGAGAGCTGACCGCCGCTGCGCGCCCTGCTGTTGGCTCCTTCCCAGACTGCCTGTCTTCAGCCCAGGCGTGGGGTCCCAGCCTCTGTCAGCTGGTACAGGCACGACCCAGCAGGCCAGTGAGTAGCATACAGATATTATGTAAGTAGTTCTCATTACAAACAAACTGGCTTTTCCATAAACAAACTGGCTTTTTGTTTTCATCTGGGACAAGTTCACGACAGAAAGTGTTTCCATATCTGAGGAGCCATTTAGGTCCTATCAACTAAGTACATTGTGGGTATTAAGGTGTTTCTCATTAGACATTACCTCCCTTCATGTGTACATCTTCAGTGCTTACTGCCACACGTAGGCATTCAAGTATTAAACAAAGAACCAAAACTTACAAAGAATAAATTATTTTAGGATCTACAGCCATCTCCCCCCCCCCTTTTTCTTGAACTTATTAGAATGGCATTGATTAATAAAATTATACAGGTTTCAGCTGCACGATTCCACAACACTGTATTGAACACTGTATTACGTGTGTTCACTATCCCCAGTATAATTCCCTTGTCTTAAACACATGCACATTGTAACTCAAAGAGTCAAAATCACTTGGTCAAATCATACAATTATGTCAATTTAAATGTATTCCAAAAACGTTTTACTGGGGAAAAAGAAAATTAATGAACATTATGCTAGATATGGAAGTTGAATGTTTTCAGTAGCTGGTAGAAATGACTGTTTTGAATTGCCTAAGCACACTTGTATGAACTCAGATGGCTTAACAGGAGGCATATATTTGATATTTGAAAAATCGGGAGTGGCAAATTCATGATTGCTTAGGTGATAATATATAAGTACAGCATACCTCTATGTTTGAGATTTATTAAAACAAAATGAAACAAAAAACCTCATGGCATAACATTAAATTCAAGAAGGTGTTTAATATTATCTCTGTTGGCAACAAAGATTAAAATTTGGTTTTAATGTCTAATTTAATTCAAAATGCATTTCTTAGTGAGAATCTAAAATGATTCATTATATATAATTTTGACTAAAATAATATTTTGTTAGAGTCTAATAGGATATTAATACCCCCATGAGCCAGGCTGGCTCAATTCAGTGTTCATCTTAATTAGCTAACATTAACCATCATTAGGGTTTTATATGGTACAATGCACATTACTTCATAAGTTCCACCTAGATCACATGGAGCTAGATCATAATACATGTTATCAATCATCAGTTTCCCTGGGCTTTCTTAACACCTAGCTTTTATTTTAAAAGTTAAGGTCAATGTTAAGTGTTACACTTCAGCTGGAAAAGTTTAAAAAAATCTGTTAATTAACAATGTTAATTAAGTGTTAATCATGTAAATGAAAGCATTTTTCATTCGCTTGCCTAGTAAATTATTGTCAGGTAGTCTCCCATCTATTATTTGTGATAACATGGGAAAAAATCGCATCAACGACTAAAGAATGGGAAAGAAAATGAAATAAAATAAGACAAAAAATGTCCACATGAACATAGTACATATTTATTTATTTGTTTGTTTGTTTATTTTATTTTGGGGGGGGCATGCAGACCTTTATTTCCAGAGATCTAGCTGAGTGATATAGAGGAAAGGTATAGAAAAAATGAAGATGTATTTTTTGAGTAGTGTGATATTTGGAAGGCCTTTTATTTAAAAAAAAAACACACCTAATTTTGGTCTGACAAATGATGCAGACCATGTATCCTTAGCTTCAGTATTCTGAGTTAATGAAAATAAGATAATTTAAAACAGCCTTTTAATATTTAAGAGTATTATAAAGCATCGAGGGACCCTTAAACCAATCAGACCATTTGGAAAGGTTAGGTATCCTTAACGTTCAGGCCTGTTTTATTCTGGGCCTATTGATAGTAATCATTGTTGCCAATAGGGAATCTGATAAAAAAAAATTAGGTGTTTATGGTTTTGCAAATTGTGTTCTGAATTATAAGATACCAATGGCAAACTTCGTGTAATGATACAAAAGTACTTCAGTAAATGGGTATATTTACTGAATATACCTGCTGTGTGTCAAATCCTGTGGAAAGATATGGGTGGGGACTGTATATGTGCAATCCTTTCTTATTTCAGTGTTAGTTAGATGAAAGAGCAGTAGATTCCGAAACACACACATGGACACACATACATACAGAACTCTAGGGATCACTTAAGCTACTAAGTGAATTTCACAGACAAGAAAGGAGGCATAAAGATGTTAAAGGGTGTGACCAAAACAGCTACATCAGGCTGAACCAAAATAGGGCTTTCTGTGTTTTTATCATTGAATCCCTGAGTGTCACCTGAAAGCAGGTTTACATTTGTTTGCTTATTTGTGCAGCAGGATGAGCCCACTTGTCCAGTTTGCTCTTTCATCTGATCCACGGGATAGATGATTACAGTAGGCATTATAAATACAAAAGAAGAAGCAGACCTCCATATGCCAACATTAGAGAAGTGTTGACCAAACTGTTCTGCAGCATGACTGCAACACTGCCACGTGCAGCCCTGATCCTGGATTTTCTGCTTGCCTTCAAGTCCCCCATTGACCTGCCATTCTTCTCTTTTCTGATTTAAGTTAGAGAGTGTGTTTATGTCATTTGAAATTCAAGAATCCTAAGTAAAGTAATGAGCTTCATGTGTCCATCATTTTGGCAGAGAAGAGGACTGGCTGAAGTCTAAGTGCAGTTCCAAGAATGAAGTTCCTACTCTATTCTTACCCGTTTATTCAGGAAGTAAAGGAATTGAGAGGAGGAGGTATTCGATTTAGGGAAGACTTTTCTACTCAACAAAGGTATTATATTACAAAAGACTTTTGTATTTTTTTTATCATTAACAAAAGCAAAACAAAAAAACTGTTTGTATTCCACATGGTTTCAGACCCAAGTGAACCATAAATTTATCTTGTTTCACATCTCACATCATTGTGCAATTTAATGCTTTAGCCTTAAATTTCTATGATCAGAAAGTGGGGATGATGACTCTCCCAGAAATGATAAGATGAATGATTTCCAAGAGAAAAGACTTTAAAGAGACTATATATTTTTCTTTGGTTAAAATAGGTTGCAAAGTCATTCAAGAAAAATTGAAATCCCCAAGACACAGTATAGGCCGTTTCCATTTGGAGGTTTTGATTCTGTAGCTAGGAGCTGGAAACAGAGCAGGAGAAATTAGAGAAAGTAGAAACAAGCTCTTTTTGAAAACTTTGCCTTCTTTTTCTTACCTCTTCCTACCTAGCATACACACATACACACACACAGACAAACATCAAATATAGGAAACTACTTTTACTTGGAGATCTGAATCTAATAACTTTTTTGCTCACAAAAGTTTTTGAACTATCTGGGTATATCTATATCCATTATAGAAAACAAGTTATTTAAGAGAATTGTCCTATATTAGGGAGACTTTCAATACCTCTCATTTAATAGTTAGAACCCAATACCATTTAAGACTTCCCTTAAGACGAGTCATCGTGATTGGTAATTAGGAATGCCTACTCAGTTTATGAATCCTTTCCCAACATTTTCTAGGTAGATAAATCAATTCTAGTATGTTGTAACCTAAAATTTGCATATCTGGCCCTGGCCGGTTGGCTCAGTGGTAGAACATCGGCCTGGCGTGCAGAAGTCCTGGGTTTGATTCCCGGCCAGGGCACACAGGAGAAGTGCCCATCTGCTTCTCCACACCTCCCCCTCTCCTTCCTCTCTGTCTCACTCTTCCCATTGGAGCAAAGTTGGCCCGGGCGCTGAGGATGGCTCTATGGCCTCTGCCTCAGGTGCTAGAATGGCTCTGGTTGCAACAGAGCAATGCCCCAGATGGGCAGAGCATCGCCCCCTGGTTGGCATGCCAGGTGGATCCTGGTCGGGCGCATGCGGGAGTCTGTCTGACTGTCTCCCCGTTTCCAACTTCAGAAAAATACAAAAAAAAAAAAAAATAATAATAAATTTGCATATCTGTTGTTGAAACAGTCAATTCTGAAAATTAATATGTTAAGATGATTTTTATTTTCAGAGTTCTGCATGTAGATTGGCAGTAGGATTCTCGGGTCAGTTAACTAAAGTGCCAGATTGCTGGTGTTCAGATGAAAGGCCTGTCCACAGAACATGCACAGAAGCAGTTGGCAAGGGCTTCAGCAAAGAAGCTCCTGTTGACAAAGATGAGGGCTCTGGGGACAAGGGGTTAGCTCTATGATTATTAATGAAAGGCACAAATCCTGGACAGAACAGAAATTGGAGTCCTCTGTTGTGCTAGGGATCAGCAAAGCCAACAAGTAGCATTTTTTTGTTTGTTTATTTTGAAACTAACACTATTTAATAGACTCTGGTTTACTCAGAAGTATAGGGAACAGATGAGTCAAACATTTTAAATCAATTTTTTCCCTTAATTAGTAAATCAAGTCATGCTCAGATGAAACAAGAAGAAAGGACATATAGAAAGTCTTCATTCTATTCATTTAACATGCTTGCTTACATGACTTCAGATACACAAAATCACAGAAAAAGTTTTGATGCTATGATTTACTACTTGTGACTGAGCTTCTGGCATGGATTTTAGTGAGGCAATTTTATATTTAAGGGGGATAATCAGATTTGTCTTTGGAATTTTGATTTAAGAATGAGAAATTCTCAGGGATATTGCCTTTTTCAAATTGTTTCTCTTCCTCACGCTGCAGCCCCATGGTAAATGACCTATCTAAAAAGTATTTACTTTACTTTGGAAGCATTTTACTTACTACATAAAATAATTCATAAACAAATAAATGCTAAAGTAAAAAGACAAAAATGCCTATCAATGAAGTGGGTCACCAAGAAATTTTAACAGAAAGCATTTTGAAAAAAAAAATTAATTTGCATATTTAGAGAACAGTAAATATCTTAATTGCATGTTACACAGATGTGGGATAAACTTATTAGAATTTTCTTCTTGGTAATTAATAAAATTCTTTGGTTTTCAAGCATTTTATTTATTTATTAGATTGGAAATGTATGTTATTTAGGATTAAACTGTTCCCATTTAGAATCAGAATGTCTCTCTTCACCCTCATCGTTCCTCATTCAGTCATGTACAGGCCCTTGTTTTTGAAGGAAAGTCTGGAGCTATCTATTTTACAATAATAGGAATAAATAGAGAAGCAAAGGCCCATTTCTCAGTCATCTTTTATGATAATATTAAATCACTCTGCATTTCTCCCTCACCACCCATTTATTTAATAAAGAACCTGAATGACATGCTTGTTTTTAGCTTCAAGGTCCAACATTTTATTTTATTTATTTATTTATATATTTTTACTATTTATTAATTTTTAATTTATTGTGTTTACATGGACTCAAGTGTCCCACTGAATAAGTTCCCTCACTCCTCACCCCTGTGTCCCTTTAAGGTCCAACATTGTAAACATCAGATTTCTCAACCCTAGCTCTGGTGTCACAGAGAAATGATGCACAAAGCAAAGTTTCTAGTTTCTTTATGCAACTTCTTCCATTTCTTGATTTATTTTTTATTACTATTTTGTTTGATATTTGATGCAACTGGCAGTATATATTTATAAGGCAATTTTGGTCTTCAGTGATAAAATATTAGCTAAAGAATGATAGTTTTCAGTTAAATGTCACATTTTTGTTAAGGAAATAAACCTAATTGTGTGGCAAGTTAGTGCCACAGACTGCAATCCCAGTGGACACACTAAGCTAGGGGTCCCCAAACTACGGCCCGTGGGCCACATGCGGCCCCCTGAGGCTATTTATCTGGCCTCTGCCGCACTTCCAGAAGGGGCACCTCTTTCATTGGTGGTCAGTGAGAGGAGCATAGTTCCCATTGAAATACTGGTCAGTTTGTTGATTTAAATTTACTTGTTCTTTATTTTAAATATTGTATTTGTTCCTGTTTTGTTTTTTTACTTTTAAATAAGATATGTGCAGTGTGCATAGGGATTTGTTCATAGTTGTTTTTTTTATAGTCCGGCCCTCCAACAGTCTGAGGGACAGTGAACTGGCCCTCTGTGTAAAAAGTTTGGGGACCCCTGCACTAAGCTATGGTCTACATGAAAATATTCTTTTTCTTTCTTAAAGACTGAGGCAGATCTTAACTTAAAAATAGATTTAACTTAGTAAAACTTTAATTTGTTGTGCTTTTCTGATTTGCTTTATTAAGTTACCAAGCCCTTAATATTAAAACATTAAATGGAAGCCTTGGAAGTTCGAATTCTGAAAAGCAACAAAATACTGCATCTGAGGAAATACTTCGTCCCTTATCCCTACCTGTATTTAATCTTTATATTTCTGTGTTGGTATCAATGTTTAAAAAGCAAGTAACAGTAGACATTGGAAATACCATGATTGGCTGTGTGTGATAGGTCATTGCCAGGCACCGTGTTTGATTGAAAATAAAAAAAGGATTTCTTAATGGGAGGGAAAATCAGTATGCACATGCAGAAAACAAACAAACACATTTCTCTAAAATTGCAGGATAGTCTCCTATCGTACCCCAGAAGTTTAGTCTTTGAAATGCTGGCCCTAAAGGAAGTAACTGGCCCCATTTTGAAAAAGTGAGGCAATAAGCAAACTTAGTAATGCTTTGAAGAGTTGTCTTTTTGGTATAGAGATGTGGGAGGTGGTGCTTGAATTCCAAAACAGAATGGAACCAAACAGGATGATATCAAAAGGGTCAATTCCCAAATAGCTTCACGCATAACCCTTCTAGCATTTTTTTGCAATGTATTAATAGCATTTATTTCTGCATCCGATGCACAGACAACTTTATTCCTTAAGTGGCAGCAACTTAAACACACCACTCAGAGCTGCCACAAATAACTCCTGCTACAGAGTATGCAATACTTTATCCAAAACATAAAAAAAATGAGTGTTTGTTTTGATAAATCTTGAAATATCTTTACTTTATTTTCTCTCTAAGTCTGAGAACTTTGGCATTTGACTAATTTACCATGCATTTAAGGCTGGTAGCAATATCAGGAAAGAAATATGATAATCACTTGCTGCCACAAAGTATTCTATACACTGTTCTCTTTTTTAGCTCTGGTTTCACATGTGTTGGTTCAATGGAATATTCAATAGACATTTATAGGAAATAAATTGAGAGATGAATGTAAACCATATGGCATCTGGAGGTTTATTTGCAAAGTCCCTGCATCAAAGCTTTCTCCAGATCCTACCATATTAGCTCTGTTTTTCCAGTCCAGCAGAATCAGGAAGGTAACCACAGACTTCCTTGATGGAAAACACATGAAAAACAGAGCAAATCATAATATGTAGTTGGAGCTGTGGTCAAGGAGCATCCTTCACAATAACTTCATCACTCGTGTTTTCAGCATACTATTTAGAACTGCATTAAAAACATGAAACAAGTTGATTTTGCTTAGTAAATATTTCAAAATTATAGGACACATTTCTATTTATTTGTATTAATAAAAATTATATCACTTTAGTGGCATTTCATTAAAATCTCAGGACTATTGTTCATGCTGGATAAGTAAGATTAGATTCCAACTGAAGAGAAACGCAATACTTAACATGACATCGTCACTGACGAACATGGGACTGTTTGTAAGTTGGAAGGGAACACTTCTGTATACCAGTGCTCCACATATACAACAGACCACCGCAGTCAGCCTAGGAGAAGCACATTATTATAAGTAATAGTGAGAAAACATTGATTGGACAGAATGAGAAATGGTTCTCAAACTTAATTTATATATAAAAATTTTTCCTCAACCTTGAATGCTCTCTGCCTTGTGCAGTTGGTTATAGCTCACATTACACCTGATAGCAAATTAATTTTTATGCAGCCTGTTATATAAATCATTGTGAAATGTCGAAAGCTTATACGTATATATTTTTTTTAAGTTTTCACTTACTTTCCAAATAGTTTCCATTTTTCAGTGTCACAGACTTTTCAGCCACTCAGTCCATTTTAATGATTTTTTGTCACTCTGCAGTTTCCCCTCATTGCAGTGCATTTGCAGTGCCTGTGTGCGTATATGCATGCTGTGCCAGGTATGCAGGTGATGACAATCTGAAGAATTCTGCATTCTTTTCTTGGGTTCAAATTGAATAGTCGAATGATTGGCTCAGAGGAGATTTAAATATGCAACATCTAAATTGCACTTTGTACATAAATGTTGCAGATTAAAACAATAGCAAATTGACTCTGGCTTCCTGCTGCCCATAAATTCCGTTTTAGAACTGTTGCTAAGGAAAATGGTGCCTTGAATTTTTTGGCAATTATACAATTACCCATCTCAATGAAACTCTCCCTTTATAGGTTAAGCTTCAAAATTTATGGCAGTAAGTTAATGCCACTCACAAAGTTAAAAAAAAGTATGTGAGCAACATCACTTAAAAAGTATGTGGCTAACTGCTGGAAGCTATTAAAAACCAAATAAACAAAAGAGATTACACTTCAAAGAAATGTCAACAGTTTTTCTTCTCTCAGAACAGACGAGTTTTCTTTCCTTATATCCACATCCACATCTGGAAAATGCTTATGGCTTTATACATCTTTTATGGTAAAATGAATTTATTGAGTTTTAAATTTTTTGTGATGGATTAATGCAATCTTCATAAAAGGTAAACCCACAACCTAGTAAAAATCTATCTTAACACTGAAGAATGATTTCAATAAATATTAGTCCAATATTAATTTCAAGAGAAAAATAATTTTGAGAAAGCATTTGGTTAACTAGATTTTTTAAAATACTACTGCATGAAAATTATAATGCATGATTAATTTTTAAGCTGAGGAAAAAATAAAAGCAGCAATGTGCAAAGCCAACTCAAAGTTTAACTGAATATGCCTACTCCTAATAACTAACAATAGACTTAAAAAGAACATAGTAAATTTACTGATAGCAAGGTCTCTCAGGGAAGATTTCAAACACAGATAATGGATTTTACAATTCCTCACAAAATTATATAGCACGGTTTTGTATATAAAAGGTGAGATATAATTTCTCATACAAATATATGTCTATTCAGGAAGTCCAAAAATGGACTCATATGTTACATAGTGTTCTCTCAATGCCTCACATTGACAGTGTTCACAGGATGATGTTTATAATCAATTGGATAGTAGCAACTTGCTCTTTATCCAAGCTTGCCAAAAACAACAATAACAACAACAGAGACAACAACAACAAAAACAACACACCTTTGGTATCCAACCAAATATCCACATGTGGACAGCTGGCTTATATGTAGTAATTTACAGTTTTGATGGGAGGTAGGTAATGGTTTGAAATATGGGAAGTCAGGCCAAGAGTTAAAGGGAAAACAACCCTTAAACCAGAATAATGTTTAAAATAGAACAAGATAATTTAGACATCTAGTAAGTGGTCTGTAGTCAATAAAAAAGAAAAAGAGAAACTCCAGCAGGCAGGTTGCAGAATAGAAAAATAGACCTATTTTGTTTATTTGTGAGTAGCAAGTAGATACTTTTCCACTAACTAAAGCAGACAGTAATTATAAACACAGGTTGGTTGAATTCTGTGCACCCTATCAAAGGAAACAAGCTTTTTTCTTTTCCAAACATTCTCATTTGTTTATTGATCCTTTTTGGGGGTTGGTTTCATTTAAAACTATGTAAGCACACATCTGTCACCCCAAACAATGTCAAACTTTTTAAGCCAAACCTGAATACTCATTACACAAAAATTTGCAAATAACTTAACAGCAATTTTTAAAGTAGCTAGTTAGCATACTGAGTGAAGAATTTGGATTATTTTTGTTTCATTACAGAAAAACCTTACATTACAGTGTAACCATATAAGAAGCAAACAGTCCCTGCGTGAGTAGTTTCAGATAATTAGTTAGCTAAATTTTCTGAGGTGACTTCAATATACTTAGACTGAGGAATATTATTGCTTATATTCTGAAGTACCACGATACAGTCTTGGTTAACAATGAAATTATAAATATTGCAGTAAAATGCCATTTTAGAAATCATTAGGTTTTATCAGTACAGTATAACTGAGTTCCTCATTTAAGAAACTATTTTATTAAAAAAAATGGGGGCCTGTGATATTGCTTATATTAGCTCATGTCAGATATCAGATTTCAACAAACTTTAACACAGTAGACACTATTAAAACATCATTATTAGAATTGTCATGCTTGGATGGTTTGAACTAAAGTGAATTTCATGTATTTGCTGGGAGACAGCCATAATAAATCCTGGAGTCTGCATTTCTAAGCAGTTACCTAGAGTCCTAAGGAACCGACTTAATGAACCCACAGGACAATTGGATGAGTACAGTGAGCAGAGACACTGTGGGGAGGAGTAGAATCTAATAAAAGTTCACAGGAAATATGGACATGGCACCCAAATGCCCTTGGGCCACTGCTCCAAACAAGACAAGCTCTGTCTGCTTTGATTGCTATGCCCCTCTTCGAATACACCTGATCCATTGCCATTACGAGATGAACAAAACTCAGGTTGCTTCTACCCCTTCCTTCTGCCATGCAGGTATACATAACTGACCACTGAACACTCCCTCATGTCAATGTGACACGTCTTCTTCCTTTTCCAACCAAGCCACTTGCCAGCCGGGCATTGGAATAAGATGGAGCTCTCATAGAGCAAGTTCTGCATCTCTAGCACCTTGCACATTACCTGGCACATGGTGGGAGCTAAATAAATGCTTTTCAGGAAATGATTACTTAACTCTCTTCAGATGGAAGAATATAATAGTTGAGAGTACAGACTGGTGACAAACTGTGGGGGATCTTATCCCTGCTCTGCACTTAACTAATTCTGTGACTTTGGCCAAGCTACTCAACTTCTCTGTTTTTCAGTTTTCTTATCTGTAAAATGTATTCATGTAATCAACACAAGGAATTAATGAGTTAATATAGTTAGAGTGCTTAATATACAGTACTGTCTAATACATAACATAAATGTTAGCTGCTAGCATTTCTTTATTATTGTTTATTGAAATGCCATGTATACATGAAAAAATTACATATAGCTTGTCTGTTCTTTAACCCATTTCAGTACACAATAAATTGTCACACTCATGCCAGGGACAGCTTTCTGAAGCACAGCTCTCAGGATACTCACTTCTTTTATAACCCTGAGAAGCCTCCTTGTTGTTGATACAGCAAAGTCCAAAACAACCAATGTTGCCTTTTAAAGGGAGGACAACTTATAATAAACTTCAAATATCTTTGGCTACTGGACCTCACTGCCCCCCATCTTCCCACATTCGCTGCAACCTTATTCTTGGGCCATGTCCAAATTCTTCTCATTCTGTGAATGAGCCAAGAGTTCCCTTTCATAACTTCTGCTGAACCATCCTACTTTCTGTTCAGTTCTGCAGTGGTAATTCCCTTCTGTACCTTACCAGTATAGACCTGCCTTTAGAAACACAATTCCAACATTACCTTTTTTTGTGAAGCATTCCCCATATCCCTCACTGAATTAGTTGCTTCTGAGCACATTTTATTTGTTTTTAGGAAAACAAATGTTTCCACTGCCTCACATTGACTTCTTGCACGGGGCTGTGAGTTCTTCCTGCCTGCTTCTGTGTACTTAGCACACAGGAGTCACTCAGATACTTGTGGATGAATGTATAAGCCCACTAGTAAATAATAAATTTTCTAAGGCTATCATTCCTTTGTTTTTAACTGAATTGTTAAACATTGTACTATGTACTGGTTTTCAACCTAAGAAAATAATATAGCTGTAGTAAGAAGTGTAACAAAAACTAGTGATTACTCATTCCCTCCTACCCATCCAGTCCTTCTCCCTGACATGACCAACAGTGA
The DNA here is from genome assembly GCF_036850995.1 of Saccopteryx leptura. Taxonomy (NCBI): domain Eukaryota; kingdom Metazoa; phylum Chordata; class Mammalia; order Chiroptera; family Emballonuridae; genus Saccopteryx; species Saccopteryx leptura. Next base: position 66,315,783 of record NC_089512.1, read on the forward strand.
CAGAGTGGCGTACTTTCTTACCTCTCTTTTGCTTATGTGAATATATACAATCATGTGTACCATGGGCCAACAAACTTTTTCTGTAAAGGTCTAGACAGCAAATATTTTAGACTTTGCTGGTAATATGGTCTCTGCCACAACTCCTCAACTCTGCGCTTCTCTCAAGAAAGCAGCTCTAGACAACACAAAAATCGGCATTACTGTGTCCCCAAAAGCCTTATTTCCAAAATAAGCGACCAGCTGGATATAACCTAAAGTTTGCTGCCCTGTGACTGAATATATAAAGCACGAATAAATATATAAAACACACATGCACACACATGCAGGTTTTATCTATTCATTTGTTTTAAAATAACAGAGAATCGTGATATATGAATTACTCTGCAATTTGCTTCATAATATATTCTATTATTAACTTTGAACGAGTTAACAGATTCAAATAGAATTCCCCCCTTTAATTTCTTTATACATATATAAAACATATACACAGCATACCCATGTCAAAGTCTTAAGTAAATCGGATCTATCATATTTACTGGTGTGTGTGGTTGTATTTTCTTTCTGATTTACTTCTAGATTTTTGCTTGTTTTATGCACACCATAAGTTTTATTAACCTTCTTATTTGCATTTTCTTTACTTTCTTTAATACTCAGCTATCCAAATATGAAACATATACATACACCCATGTATATTGTTAGCTTTACTAAAATGTGACCATATGGTACACCTGTCTTTACATCTTACTCTTTTGGCTCATAATGCTCTTGGAAACCCTCCCAAGTCAACTGCAAGAGCACTAATCTATTCTTTTTAATGGACACATTACATGGTGTGGATGTGCCATAAATATTAGCTATTCATTGGTTCCAGCTTTTGCTGCTATAAACAACACTGCAGTGTATGTCTTTGCACTCGCAGACTTGCATGCTGGTGCTTTTATATCCATGGAATAGACTTCCAAAATGGGTTTGATAGTTTGAACTATTTACACAACTTCTTTTTCATGGATGTCATTAGAATTGTATTTCTACTTAAAATATACAAGATTCTTTTGTTTTTCTGTGCATTCCTACATTCAATTGGTATTATCACTTTAAATAATTTTCTTTGTCAATCTGTAAGGTAAAGTAGTATCCATTATTACTTTATCTTATACTTTGAATACTCATGACCAGGAGCATCTATTCATGGTTGCTGATCATTCAAATTTGTTCTTCCTCTTTGTTTTGTTTTTTTTTTAATGAGAGAGAGAGAGAGAGAGAGCTAGAAAGAAACAGACAGGGACAGACAGACAGGAAGAGAGAGAGATGAGAAACATCAACTCATTGTTGCAGCACTTTTAGTTGTTCATTGATTGCTTTCTCATTCGTGCCTTGATGGGGGGAGGGGGTTCCAGTTGAGCTAGTACCTCTCAAGCTAGTGACCATGGGATGATGTCTAGGATTCCATGCTCAAGCCGGTGACCCCATGCTCAAGCTGGATGAGCCCATGCTCAAGCCAGTGACCTCAGGATTTCAAACCTGGTCCTCAGTGTCCCAGGTCGACATCCTATCCACTGTACCACTGCCAGGTCAGGCTTAAATTTGTTCTTTTTAGATTGTCCATTGATTTTTTTGAAACCATTGCTTTTAGAACTAATAAGCTTGAATCACTTTATCTTGAAATATTGTGATGCTTTATCTCTGTTGCTCTTAACCCAGATAAGGTGGACAGTGTGACTTTAGACTCTATTCCCCCTATTGTCTTTTAAAAATTTTTCTATCTGGTGTCTTAGTGAATGTACCTGGATACAGTGACCAAGGCACACCTGTTTAAACTATTGCTCATATGGACTGAATTCTCTGTAATATTTTCCCTTTTAAGTAGCAATTTTTAATTTCAGTCATTGAAAATTTTAAAGGTACACTGGTTGAGCTTTAATTTAATGGAACTATAGTAGGCTCACCATCAATAACTGTGCATTTAACTGATAATATTTATTGAGCTTTTCTACATGACAGACATTGTGCCTCAAACTTTATAGACAATATCTCATTTAATACTTACAACAAACCTATGAGGTAGAGGCGCCCATCATCTACGTTATGGTGATGAGCTGTTGAGGCCATGAGAGAATAAACAACTTCTCCAGGATCACCTCTATAGCCTAATTTACTCCAAAAGCTTTCGTCTTAACACTGTGTTAACCTGCAAAAGCTAAGACATTCCATAGATAGAAAAAAACAATATGTTTAGCTTCTGTTGGATAATTCCTGGGTAATTGATCTGATTAGACCAGACATTCTATTTGAAAGTAAAATTCTATGAATCCAGATCTTAGAAAGCTAGTCTATAACTCAAAATAGTTGAGAATCTAACAGTAATTGTCAGGGAGCAGCCTGCTTCTTTTAATAAAGGAAACAGGGCACTAATAAAAGTAGACCCGAATTCTGTCCTAACTGATTGGCTATTACACACATGACCCTGAATAGTTCATATTTCTTCAACACATTAGCCTCATCTGTAAAATAAGGATCCCTTTTTGGTATAATAACTCTCCTGGGTTTTTATGAAGTGCCAATAAGGTGAACTGTGAGGAAGTACTTTTGTTGTTGTTTTTCTTCTTATTTTGAGATTTCACAATTGTTTATATTTTGCATATTTGTATTATATTATTTTTGATGAATCCTTTTAAACTAATTGCATACTTCATTCTATTTTACTCTAAATACTTCGGACTATATCTCTAAGAAATAAGGAGGTAGAAAGCACTTTTAAACTCAAAAGTATGGTTTAAAAAATAATGTGTGATTATTACTACTACATACAATCAATTTGAGGAACTTGCATAATGTGTTTGTACCACTGAGTTCCACCTTTATCACAAGGGCACTGTGAAGAGCAATGTCATGTTCTTAGGCTACAGAAGAGCTTCAGAAAAAGTCCCCGGCACTTACAGAATCACCATATCTTCTTTCCC